>NC_047089.1:58569271-58869271 GCF_902459505.1 Geotrypetes seraphini | reverse complement strand
TGGATGGAAGAGGGCATATAAACCACCAAAGACGCCGTGGAAACTTGCACAGAAGCTGAAACACGGACTGTGTTGGGTCCACAAAATTCACAAGACTTGGACTTTTTATAAGGCTTGGTTTTACATATGATATTATGTTATTTTTGCTTAAAATAAAATTGTATTTGCTCCTTAAAGTTGATGTGTTCAGTCCCTTCCCCACTCCTTCTTAGGAAAGAAATGACAGTCATCGTAAGATGTAGGAAGAAACTTCCTGGCCTTGTTTTGGGGGTGGGGGGGGAAGAAGCAGGAAGGAAAAATACTGCCACTGGGGAAGGGGCAGGAGAAAAGAGAGATGCAAATATAAACCAGAGACCCCCATTTTTATGCCTTTTTTAACCCAAAAATTAAATTTTTATTCAAGTATATATGGCACAATGTCTACAGTGTAGACCAGTGGTCTCAAACTCACGGCCTGTGTCTGACGCTTAACATTTAAGCATGTATTTAAGCTGTTACACTAGTATCCTGTTAAAAAAAAAAAGTAGGTGCCTACCTTCATTTACAGAATAAATCAGTGGTCTCAAACTCGTGGCCCGGGGAGCCACATGCGGCCCGCCAGGTACTATTTTGAGGCCCTTGGTATGTTTATCATAATCACAAAAGTAAAATAAAACAGTTTCTTGATCATATGTCTCTTTAGCTATAAATTACAATATCATTATTAAGACTTGTGACTGTTGCGCCATAAATGTAATGTAATCTTATTTGTATTCTAACTGTAATCTATTTGTTATATCACACAGTAACGTACAGTCGATTTAATATCCAATTTGCAAGTTCTTCCGGAATTAATTCAGCTACCTCTCCTCCCTTGTAATAAAAAAAAAACAAACAAACAACCAATACTGTTGTAACTTCACTGGAAATGTCCAGTTAGCTCTTTTGTAATCCGCCTTGAACTGCAAGGTATAGGCGGAATAGAAGTCCCTAATGTAATGTAATGTAACTTAGCCAAAAGGAAAGATTTATAAATTATAAAGAGTTTTACCTCATGCAAAATTGTCTTTTCTTTAATAAGACATTAACTATTTTTTTTTCTGAGGCCCTCCAAGTACCTACAAATCCAAAATGTGGCCCTACAAAGGATTTGAGTTTGAGACCACTGGTGTAAACATTATGACTTATCGACATCACCTAGGCTTGTGCATCCTTTCTAAAATGACGCCCATAACAGTATAAATTTCTGCTACAGAATACTACAGCGAGCACCACAGTGCATGGTGTTAAACCCCTCTTCTTCATGTTACTTAGCATTATTGTTGTTTTAGAATCTCTGCAAGGATCCATCCAATAGCAGCCTGATTTTTCAATCAGCTTTTGTCCTATAACAGTACCTAGAACAGGGGTAGGGAACTCTGGTCCTCGAGAGCTGTATTTTCAGGATTTCCCCAGTGAATATGCATGAAATCTATTTTCATGCACTGCTTTCAATGCATATTCATTGGGGAAATCGGCTCTCGAGGACCGGAGTTCCCTAACCCTGACCTAGAAGAAATAGTCTCTTTTTGGGTGTATCATTTTTGTCTGTCGATCTTGCCTAGACTGTACATCTAGTATGCACAAAATTAACTAGATACTTAGCTTTTTTTTAATCTGGTTTTTGGGACATTGTTTCCATTCATAAGCTAAGTGCTGTATCTTGGGGTTGTTACCATCACTGTGAACCAGGAAGCCAGTTTTCTGGGAATTCAAAGTTTTTTCTGTGGCTCATTTCATTTTAACTAAGGCTGTTCTGGATAGTTGTATTCCATTCAGCCATAAATACATTATTCATATTCAGTCGAATAGTGATTTAAATTCAAATAATTCAGGGCTCGTCTGTGCAAAATCCTACTGAAATAAACATGGGATCTCTGATTTCATGTTGCTTTTATTATTTGTTATGTTAAAGCTCAATGCCCATTATTTGTATTCATCCGAATAGTAAAATATGCTAATTGGTACAGCTCTAAATAACACATGACTCCTCATATAGCTTTAGATAGCTACTAACCAAAACACATCACATGAGGTGATAAGAATTCAAAGACAACCATGCTCTGTGTATACATAGGCTCTCTGTGAAATTAATCTCCTCTTTATTCACAAACTAGGTATAAGATTAGCACAATTGCATCTGTAAATAGGACATACAGGCTTTAAATACCTTTTAGGTTGGATAATAATAAAATTAACAGAGCTTAGGAGGTAGCTACTGCAGAAGCAGTGTTGAAGCTACAATTTAACTTCCATTATGAAAGGGGGAAGGGTGATAAGAACATGTCCATCACAATATAGACACATCATAGTCCAACCCAAGTAGGTAATTTTGATAAAAATAAACCAACCTGGTTTTTAAGAAGTGTATATAAGTACATATTTTTAATTCTTTATTCATTTTAAATCATAAACAAGTGTACAATAATATATCCATTAAATTTCAATGTAACACTTGAAAATCTTAATCATATCATCAAGAACAAAAGTATATATCCCCACCCCCCACCCTACTAAAATTAAAATTCATGAATCATTTTCAAACATACAATAAGTGTACAGAAATATAATCATTATAATTTCAATACAACACTTGAACATCTTTCCAAATCATCTAAAATAAAAATATTAATCCCCTCCCTTCCGCCCTACCTAAAGAAATAAAAACAAACTCTCAATGGAAAATATACCACCCCCAGCTGATGTCCTACTAAAAAAAAGAGCAATATTACTCAAGAGCCCAAGAATCAAAACATTCACTGTACCCAGTTATATCCAAAAATATATTTTACACTGGCATTTATTAAATTCCTCAAAATTTTTAAATCTAAATATAAACCAGAAGAAGCCCAGTGCAATCAGAGGAGATAGTAGTGGCTCTGGCCTTCTCCAGCCTAAATCTCCCATTTGCCTACAGCACTGGGTCCCAGTCCTTCTTCCTACCCGAGTCCATGGACATCCTCTTCTGCAAACCTACCAATCCTGCAACCTTCCCTTGGCCCCCAAAGCTGAGCTTTGCAGAACCACATATGCTTTGCAAAGAACATACTTGCACAAAGTACCCATGCTGTACAGCAAGGCATTGCCAATAGAACACCAACGAGGGAAAGGGATTGGGACTTACATACCCCCCTTTTGTAGTTTTACAACCACATCGAAGCAGTTTACATACAGGTACTTCAAGCATTTTCCCTATGGTGCTCATAATCAAAACATCGAGAAGTCCAACAACCCACCTAAGTCAGCACTTGGACAGCCTAATAATCGGGATGTCTAAGTGCCGATATTCAAAACCAAATTTCTGGATGTCGAAAAGGACTTCCCAAGTCACTGTGTGTCCAGAGCTCAAAGGGGCGTATTGGGAGGTATGTTATGGGTGGGCTTAGATCTGGATATCCTACAGCGATAAGTTTTCCCAGGAAATCCTAGACAGAACTTGGAATTTAGACACTTGGGAGTTAGACCTGTTTTAGATGCATCTAAGTGCCCCAAAGGTGCCTAAACTGACCAGATGATCACTGCATGCATTAAGGTATGATTCCCCCTCCCACTTCCCTAATGCTCACAGACCCCCCTCCCAAAATAACCTATTTAAATAGTACATGACTGTCTGTAGAACTGCAGCATCTGGTATGGGAAAGCCTAGTACAGCATCACATAGGTGTCAAGTAGCCTGGTGGATGGGCTAGTGAACCATAGAGAGGAGGAGATAGAAACATGATGGCAAATAAAGGCCAAATGGCCCATCTAGTCTGCCCATCTGCAGTAACCATTATATCTTTCTCTCTCTGAGATCCCATGTGCCTATCCCAAGCCTTAGAAACATGATGGCAGATAAAGGCAAAATGGCCAATCTAGTCTGCCCATACGCAATGTGACCAGTCAGGCTCCGTGCCTGCCTTGGTCCCTGTGGTTTACCTATTGTCCACCAGGGGAGCAAGAGAGAAGCAGGACCTGAAAACAAGCCAAGGTCCTATTATCTAGGTCACCACCGGGGGAGCCAGAAAGAGGAGCAGAACTTAGTAAAAGAAGACCAGCTAGCCAGAATATAGGTGGTTTTCTCAGAGAAGAAGATATTGAACACATCCATCAAGAGATGGCATCCCTCAGTAAGGATCTGCGGGATATAACTGACCAGCAGACTGCCCAATGGAAAGGGGACCCTGAAGCACTTTCCCAGAAATTTACCGAGCTAAGTCTGAGGCAGACACTGAGCAGAGAGTCTCTTCCTGGGGATACCCTGACTGATTGGAGGGAGACTTTGAAGCAAGAAATAATAACACAGGGTCAGCAACAGGCTGACCCTTTGGCAAAAGTAATGTCCCAGATCCATGGGAGAGAAAATAAAATAGCTGGTAGTCTGTCCCAACAGCAG
Source organism: Geotrypetes seraphini (assembly GCF_902459505.1). Lineage (NCBI taxonomy): Eukaryota > Metazoa > Chordata > Amphibia > Gymnophiona > Dermophiidae > Geotrypetes > Geotrypetes seraphini. The sequence goes on along the minus strand of NC_047089.1, from coordinate 58,864,878 downwards.
GAGATGTTACAACAGCTTAAAAGCATACAGACAACGCAGGAAGTATGGGCGGTTGAAGGAGTAGAGCCTGAAAGACTGGCTAAGCAGAGCCAGACTAATAAGGCTCAGCTGGAGCAGCAGGCCCTGCAGATAGTGACTGTGAAGGATTCTTTAAAAGGGGTGGGGGTGATGTCAGTCGCCTGCAAAACCAGATGCAAAACTGCGAGAAGGGCAACTGGAGGATATAGCCCAGGGTTAGAAGACACAGGATAGAAGGGTTAGAAGACACAGAGCCCCGAACTAAGTCCGAGAACTCAAGAACCCCTGAACCTCCGGTCCTTCATTGGCCGGAGGACTTTGAAAATCTTTGTCCTGACCCCGTCCCTGAGGAAAGGAAATATAGGAACAGGTGTCGTCGTTAACATATAGGTTCCCACATTTTTATGCTTATTAGGATAAGCATTCTTTTAGTGAAGGGGTATGTGACCAGTCAGGCTCCGTGCCTGCCATGGTCCCTGTGGTTTACTTATTGTCCACCAGGGGAGCAAGAGAGAAGCAGGACCTGAAAGCAAGCCAAGGTCCTATTATCTAGGTCACCACCGGGGGAGCCAGAGAGAGGAGCAGATCCCTGCTGACTTGGGTAGATGAGGGCGTGTCTCTCCCCTAGAAAGGCCAGCAGTCCTCAACAAACTGTTAGGCAGGATAGGGAGGAAGCCGAGGGCTCTCTCCCTCGAGGACCTGCCTGGCTCAAGCAGGGGTAATGGCTGTGTGCCCATGGAGGTGGAGGAAGCCGGAACCCCTCCAGAATTACTAGGAACTGCTGAGGAAATTCCAGTGCTGGTTCCAGCAGAAACCATTATCTTTTTCTCTCTCTGAGAGATCCCATGTCCCTATCCCAGGCCATAGAAACATGATGGCAGATAAAGGCCCATAAGCTACTCTAACCACTACATATATGGTGGAAAGTGCAAGTCCACCAAAATCCTACTCTGCTTCCATTCAGATGCCACCTACAGCCATAAGGGCTATTGGGGTGGGAGACAGGTGGGTATATTGGGGTGGGAGACAGGTGGGTATAGTAGGTTTAGGGGGAGTTTTGGAGGGCTCAGCATAAATTGTAAGGGGTTTTTGGTGAGACGTACTTCTGGCACTCTTTATGTGAAGTTCACAGCAGTGCCCTCTAAAGGTGTCCCATTGCTCTGTTGGCACATCTGTGTGGTCAGTCCATTACAATGCTAGCCCCTCCTATCTCCAAATGGTTTGCATTTGGATGCTTGGTCGCATCTGTGGTCGAAAATGCCACATAAAGTTAGACGTCTTGTTGGACAAGAAGTCCAAGCAGGCGATTAAAAAAAAAAAAAAAAATTTGGACTTCCAGGACATTTGAAAATAGCTGTTTTTGCATATGACTTTGGGTACCTAGCAAGAAACGTCCAAAGTTGGACTTAGACACACTATCAAAAATGCCCCTCTACCTGTCCCAGTGGGCTCACAATCTATCTAATGTACCTGGAGCAGTGGAGGATTCAATGACTTGCCAAGGGTCACAAGAAGCAGTGTGGGGTTTGAACCCACAACCTCAGAGTACTAAGGCTGTAGCTCAAACCACTACACCACACTCTCCTCCAAAAGGATGAATACAACTTTCAACCATCTTATATAGATTCACATACAAAAAGGCAAAGAGAACAGATGAAAAAAAAAAATGAACATAAAAAGGATATAGGAAAGCTGAAGACACAAAATTAAACAATTATCAAATTTACAACACTTATTTTAATTTAATTTTAATTTAATTCTTATATACCACTAATAACCGTGAGGTTTCTAAGCGGTTTACAAAAATGATGCATTAAAAGATACAATAAATAAAAATAAATAAGATAGGTACTTGGAAATTCCCTAACTGTCTCAAAGGCTCACAATCTAACTAAAGTACCTGAAGAAACAATTTATGAAAAGTAAAGATAAAAATATAAAGACAGAGGTAGAGATAGAAATAGAAATGAATATTCCAATAAGATGGCAGCCAGTTAGGTCATCTTCTGTGCTGTCTCCCTTGTCCTGCTTTTATTTTTGTTTTATTTTGCCTTTGTTGATGAGAAGTCAGAGTAAAGAGAACAGAACACAATTTTTTTCAAAATACAAATTAAAACATCCTAAAAATTGACTTCATTGCAGAGAGGGGGTAGGGGGAAGAGTAAACAAGACAGGATACAGAGGGGGAAAACACACCATACCTCCCTCGGTTCACACCATTTGAGTAGACAACACCTATATCTTACAAAAAAGTGAAGTTAAAAATACTCTTATAAACAGCCTGTTATTTTTCTAATGCACTAATGAAACCCTGAGACAACTGTCTGAAGAACTTGATGGATTCTGTTGAAAAGCTTCAGTAAGGGTTATGGTCGAACTGTTTCATCATCAGCTTCCGGCTGTATTCATAGGCCACAAAAAGAGCACCATTGGCAGGGAATGCACGGATCAACGTAGGCTTTAGTCCAGAATACAAAGCTAATAACCCTTCAAAAACAAAGAGATATGTGATTGGTTGAGTAGCCTAATGGTTTATTGAATAATAATAATAACTTTATTTTTGAATACCGCAGTACCACAACAGTTCAGAGTGGTTTACAGAGGAAGAGACTGTACACAGACAGCGATGTTACATACAAGACATTCAGATTAGCTTAGCAAATCGAGAGAAGTCAGGTGTATCCGGAAGCATATCAGGGATACAAGGCAGGGAGGAGTCAGAGGAATATATCAAAGAGATAGGTTTTAATTGATTTCCTGAAGGTTTGGTAGGAGGGTGCCTTTGAAATGAGAGTGGTTAGACATTTATTCCATTTGCCTGCTTGGAATGACAGATATCTAGCCAAGGAATCTCTTGTAGATACAGCCCTTTAAGGATGGGAAGGCAAACAGGTGAGGCCTGAAAATTCAAAATGGTGTGACAGGTAGATTGGGGATGAGCCTGTTAAGGTTTTGAAGCAGAGGCAAGCAAACTTGAAGATGATCCTTGCCTCCATCGGCAGCCAGTGCAGTTTTCTGTAATATAGGCTTACATGATCCAATTTTTTTGAGACCGTAGATGAGGCGAACGGCAGCATTCTGTACGATTCTCAAGTGTTTGATGGTTTTCTTAAAGGATCCCAGTAATCTAAGATGCTTAAGATTAGTGATTGGACCAGCAGTTGAAAGGAGAGGAAGTCGAAGTAATGTTTTATGGTGCGAAGTTTCCAAAGGGTACAAAAGCATTTTTTAACCTGACCATTAGTATGGTCTTCGAAAGTCAGGCATCGGTCTAGGATGACTCCAAGGATTTTGATAGTAGAGTTAATTGGGTAGTTTAACATGTTTAATTTCAAAGAGGTATTTGTTAACTTGTAGGTAGGACTTGTCAAGAAAATCTTGGTTTTTTCTGGGTTCAGTTTTAATTTGAATTGTGTGGTCCACTGTTCTATCTTAGTGAGGAAGGATGAGGTGAATTGTTCCATCTCTTGTGTCAGAGCGATTATGGGAATAATAATTGTGATGTCATCTGCATATATATATGATTTCAATTTTAAGTCAGATAAAATTTGTCCCAATGAAGCCATGTAGATGTTGAATAGAGAGGGGGATAGAGGGGAGCCCTGTGGAACTCCGCAGGGATTACACCAGGATTGGGAGAAGGTTCTGTTACAGTGAACCTGGTAAGTGCGGTTTTTTAGGAAGCCTGTAAACCAGTTTAACACCTGTCCAGTGATGCCAATGGAGTCGAGGCATCTGAGCAAAATGTCATGGTCAACCAGATCAAAGGCACTGCTCAAGTCAAACTGAAGTACCAGTGCGTTTTTTCCCAGTGAAAACAAATGGAAGAGGTAATTAGTCAGTGAAGCTAAGACAGTTTCTGTGCTATGGTTTGTACGAAAACCAGACTGGGAGTCATGTAGAATGTTGAACTTCTCTAGATATTTCATGAGATCATGATTAACTAGACCTTCCGTAAGTTTTTGGAAAAGTGGTATGTTGGTAATGGGTCTGTAGTTGGTAGCCGAAGAGATTGGTTCCTTGGAGTTTTTAATAATAGGAGACACAAGGATATGGCCGAGTTCCACCGGAAAGTGGCCAGTGGACAAACATAGAGAAACCCAGTTGAAGAGTTCAGCTTTGAATGGGGAGGGGGCAGATTTCATGATAGACGGTGAGCAGTTGTCTAGTAGGCAATTGGATTTTGCATATTTAGAGTAGAGCTTGAGAAATAGGTTCCAGTCTGGGTTTTCAAAATGATTCCAGGTCATGTCTGCTATTGAACCTTCCTTTCCTAGGTTGGTTGATTATTGGTTCTATGCTGGAAACTACGAGAGACGATTTCAGATTATGAATTTTGCTGGCAAAGTAGTCGGCTAGGTTTGCAGCAGAGAGTGGGAGGTCTGAGTTGGAGCATTTATGTAGATCAATATCGAACAGAGAATTGACTATTTTGAAAAGTTCTTTGCTATTCAGCGAAGGAGAATTAATTATTTGGGAATAATGTTTACAACGCTTTTCTTTAATCATTCTTTTATACTTTTTAACTTTTAGTCGCCAGTTGAGTCTGTCGTTGTCTATCCCTGATTTACACCATGTTCTTTCCAATTTACGTACTTCTCGTTTTAAAGCTAATAGGTCAGCATCATACCAGCTGTCTGATGGACAAAGTGTTTTCTTGCGTAGTCTCAGTGGTGTGATATTGTTTAGAACCTGATTGCTGAAATTTTTCCATTCTAGGATGAAATTTGGGTCTAAGTCAGAGTTGGAAATTAAGCTGTAGTGTGACCAAAATTCTACTGGGCTTAATTGTCCTCTTGTCCAAATCGTTTTCTCTTTGATTTATTATTGGGATTAATTAACCGCTTTTATGAAGAAATGCACCCAAGGCAGTGTACAGCAAGTACAATTCAACATAAAACTTACAATTTTGATAACAGTAGTAATAAGTTCAAATAAGCATAATACAATGAATGATGGAAACTCAAAATCAGCAAATTTAAACTTAATAGGACTACCATGAAACAGTTTAAAAAATACGAGGGCTGTTCAAAAAGTATCAGATCTTAATTTTTCTTGTGCAAACAAATAAAGCTTGGGAGGCGTGGTTTGGTGCACGTATGTAGGCGACCCTAATGTGCATGCTTGAATTTTTTCCTGCCTACAGAAGCTGTCAGTTGCAGGCAGAACGCCGTTGAGTGAGGAAGTGTAAGTGAGCACCGTTGGATTTTCTTTTTTAACAAAACGACAGAAAAAGTTGAACAATGCTACTGCATTAAATTTTGTATAAAGCTTGGCGATTCCCAAGTGGAAATGATCCGCAAGATTCAACAGGCCTTCGGGGACGAAGCAATGGGCACCACACAGATAAAAGGAGTGGTACAACTGCTTCAGAGATGACCGCACATCAGTGGAGAGTGAAACACATTCTGGTAGGCCCTCAACATCCAGAAATGAGATCGTCATTGACCACACGAGGACCCTGGCGATGCAGGATCATTGAATCATGATCAGAGAACTTGCAGACGAGGCGAGAATCAGCGTTGGATCCGTTCATTCCATTTTGACTGAGGATTTGGGCTTCAGGAGAATTTCAGTGAAGTTCGTGTCAAAGCTGCTAACGAACCTGCCCATTCTTCACATTAGATACGGAGTTTCCTGGCCAAACACAACACACCCTTGATTCCTCAGGCTCCCTACTCTCCTGACATAGCTCTGTGTGACTTCTAGCTTTTCCCCCAAGCTGAAAATGCCCCTGAAAGGGACCAGATTTCAGTCAAGAGAAGATATCATGCAGAATGCGACGGACCAGTTGCGAGCAATCTCAAAAGAGGCATTCCAGTGCTGCTTTCGACAGTGGAGAACCGTTGGAAGAAGTGTGTGGCAGCCCAAGGGAACTACTTTGAAGGAGATTAGTATAAGATTGTTGTATCTGAAAACAAGTATTGTTTATGAATAAAGGTCTGATACTTTTTGAACAGCACTGAAATTCAAACGAGATAAAATACAGTGTCAGCATAATACTTATAGAAAATTCAAACAATATAGATACGATACTAATGTTTTTCTACAATACAGCATCATAGAGCCAAGAACAGATATTAAATAGGGATAAAATAGGGATAAGATGAATGGTACAGAGTCCATTGGGATAAATAAATGGGAGGCTCAACTCAAGGCAAGTTGTTTATACAGTTAAACAAGATATAAGGAACTGATTTCATTTCAGTGTGTGTAGCCAGCTAGTCCTGGTGCTGAGTGAATGTATAGCCAATTATGTATTAAAGGCTTGGGTGAACAGTGGGCCAAGAACCAGAGGAACTCGATTCGAATCTCACTGTGGCTCCTTGTAACTTTGGGGAAGTCACTTACCTTTCCGTTGCTTCAGGTACAAACTTAAGGGCCCTTTTTTTTAAAAAAAAAAATTTTTTTTACAGTTGGTTAAACTCAACGCAGTCACGTTTTTGCACATTAACCCCGCGATAATGGGCTTTGTGGTAGTCTACCCCTGCTGTTTCCGCACATTAACCCCGTGATAAGGGGCTTTGTGGTAGTCTATCCCTGCTGTTTCCACACATTAAACTACCCATTACTCAGTTTTAAAATTTTTCATTCAGGGGTGTGACATGAGCAGAGCATGGATGTGGAACTGTTAGCTAGCTAGCACATTATCCTACCATGCCCAAACTGGCTAATGCACTATTTACATGGGCACACTTAGCACCTCCTAAATAGGTCCTGGTAACTTGTAGCAGGTTGCATGAGTTAATCTAAATGTAAATGCACAATCTGCAATACAAAATATTTAGAATGCTCCTTCTCAATGCAGTGTAAAAGGCATTAAGCACTTTTAGTAAAGGAGCCCTTTATATTGTAAGGCCTCCAGGTACTAATTAAAGAGTCAAGTTTTCATTTGAAAAGTCATTACCTTTCTCCTGCTTTAGGAACACTGGCATCAAACCCAGGCCCTTCAACTTTTTTTTCCTCTTAAAATTAGATTTCTACTAAAATGTTGTAGCTTAGCAAAGTCTCAAATTGTCCACTGATCACAAAAGATGCACCAGCTGATAGTCATTATGGGTTTTAAATAAATAACCCAAAGTTTAAATTGGATGCACAGATAAACAGACAGTTATTTCAATACTGGGGGGGGGGTTTCAATATAGTTATAAATACTGGCATTAATGAACCACTCCTTATAGGTAGAGTGAACATTCTAGATCAGGTGTGTCCAACCTCGGTTGTGTTTTCAGGATTTCCCCCAAAGAATATGCATGAAATCTATTTCCAGAGTCCCACTAAGATGGTTATTTCTTCACTAGTACGCTAACTTGGAATCGCATTTAGCTCTTAATTACCTTTTATTCCAAGTGATAAATATCCAGTGATTCAACCACTCTTACTTGCTATAAATTTTATAACTTTACTGATGCTTCGGACCTCAGAAACACCACTCAATGCTCAAATGTTTATCATAGTGATAAGCTTGACGTGTTATCTCCTCACTGGCCCACTTTTTTATCCTAATCAGATTTCAATATTTAAAGTGCAATAGTTTCAAAGTGCTTAAAAAGTGCCTTAAAGTGCTACTAGTCAAATGCTTTTACATATGTACTAAAGCAGGGGTGTCCAACCTGAGGCCCCAGGGCCGCATGCGGCCCCGTGAAGTATTTTGTGCAGCCCTGGTCAAGGGCAATACAGTGTTTTCCTCTGCTGCCCCTGGGTGTTTACCATCTTGCCTGCTCCCTCTTCTGTCTGTGCGTTTGTGTGGCCCCGGAAACATTTTTTTCAGTCAATGCGGCCCAGGGAAGCCAAAAGGTTGGACACCCCTGTACTAAAGGTTTATGACTTATCTCAGTTTTTCATGATCGGGGAAACTCAGATCTGACATGTTTCGCGTATTTAACCACCCGACCATTCATTTACAATGTGTCAAGCTTCAGTAAAGATATGAAATTTATAGCTATTAAGAGTGGTTGAATCTTATATCACAACGGATATTTATCACTTGGAATAAGAGGTATTTATGAAATCTATTTGCATGCACTACCACCACATTATGCAAATAGATCTCATGTATATTCATTGGGGGAATCCTGAAAACCTATCTAAGCAAGGGCTAAGGTTGGACACCCCTGTTCTAAATCCTGCTAAAAAGCCTTTCATTGAAGCTGGAGCAACTTCAGGTCTCCAAACCTGCTGTGTGTGTCTTCAGGGCCTGCAACCACAGCTGTAAAAGAGACTAGCAGAACTGCTGCTGCTTGATAGAAAAGCTTGCTGTCTCTTACCTTCATTTCGCACAATGCTCACTAATGTTCCTAGAAAGCCAGCCTGCTTTCCAGTCATGGAAAGAACTTGGATTCTAGATTTCACACAGTCCACTGGGAAAACGACAAGCCACAGCGAGATGCCTCCAAACCCACCACTTACAATCAAGGGAAGGACACCTGAAAGGGGGATTAGAAAGGAAGCTTTGAGAGATTTGTGAAGGTGAAAAAGTACCTTCCAGCCCTCCCCTGAAGGCACATCTAACCTTTGGTTACCATATGGCTCCAGAAAAAGGAGGATGAATTGAGGTATCTGGGTTTTATTCCATTGCTTTCAATGGAAGTAAAACCCAGATGTCTCAATCTGTCCTACTTACTTCCATTACTTTCAATGGAAGTAAAACTCAGAAGTCTCAATTCGTCCTCCTTTTTCTAGAGCCATATGGTAATCCTACCACTCTAGTTTTCAAGATTTATCTCATTCATATGCATAGTGTGTTAGAGACCCATTGTATGCAATTAACAATGAATATGCAAAACTGACTAGAGATGAGAAGCACTAATGTAGAAGATTGAATACCTTTAAGATGCCATCTTTCTTTGAATATCACTTTACAAGAATTTATTGTATTTTATTTAACAAAAAGTTTATATTCCTCAAGGACTGCAATTCTTGGCAGATAATTAAAACATACATAATTGTGTAGTAATTAAAACATCATGCGATAAACAATTTGTCAAATTTTAGTCACATGATTTTTGTTTTACTTTTATTATTGAATAAGAAACATCACATAGTATAACATTTGACCATTCTACTTGTTTAATGTAGCCCAACAGTAAAAGCATGACTTCACTACTAGGGAAATCTGCTAATCCCAAAACAGTCTAGCATCAAAACAAATAAAGAGCTTTGTCCTGATTCACACCAACAGCAGTATCTTGAAGCATGATGACCCATCTCCCTTATGAACCCAGAGGGCTCCCGATTTACGTGCGCTTATTCTCACTTTAGGGCCGTGACTAGTCAGAAACTTGCTACAGGTGCTAATTGGAATAACCATTATTGTGATCTGATCCAAAAATGAGAAGTTAAAAAGCTGAAGATCAACAGCAAAGATGTGAAAATGAACCCTAGGCACATTAATAGCCTAGCATTTACTTACCTAGTTCATCTTTTGATTTCCCACCCGAAGTGAAAAATGAGCGACCCAACTCATATCCACCAAAAAAGAAGAAGTAGCCAGGCACTTCCCTGAGCAAAGTGCTCGAGAGTCCCTGGTAGAACCCCAATGGGCCTTCGTTCTGGAGAATGCTCTTCACTACAGCCCAGACTGTACTAAGAGAAGAGAAAGGTATTAGCATAGCTGTCAAAATGCACTTGTGCAAGAAGCGCAGCACTTTAAAGAGCCCTCTCCAAGCAGTGCAAGAGTGTTGGATAAGAGTCCAGGATTGTATCAGGGTTTCAGAGCCTGTCATTGGATCCAGCTCTCCAGGGCAATCAATTCCATCAACATTACTATTGTTTTCTAATGTTGCTGCACTGCTTGCTCCATACACAAACACAATTGAGGCAATTCTATAACTTGGTGCCTCAGATTTTGAAGCTATAATGGGGTGTGCATAGCATCAATTCTGTCACGGCACTTAGGCATGTCTAACTCGTTACAGAATACTAGCAGAAACCCACATTGGCACAAAATTCGGGTGTGATCCCTTAAACTATATGAATGGCAGAGGTAAACAGTCATATTTAAGCGCACCAAGCGACGTGAGCAACTGACAATATTCTAAGTTACACACATGGTCTTCCTACAGCCTTCCCATGTATACACTCACGTTGGATTTGCACACTTTCGCACTATCATATCATCTACTTGGGTTCTTATTAAAAAAAACAAAAAAAAAAACACCCCCCAATTAGTCAATTGAAATTAATACAAAACACAGCAATTCATCTGATCTTTAACCTTAAAAAACATGATTATATTAGCTTATATTACCAAAAGCTTCATTGGTTGCCATTTGAGGCCAGAGTGTTATTTAAATTCGGCTGTATCTGTTTTAAGATTTTATTTGGTCTAGCACCATCTTATCTTTTATTCCCACTTTAGATTTTATACTATTAAAAAAACATTCGAAGACCAGGTTGGTTCTCTCTTCCGTCATTAAAAGCATGCCGTTATAAATTTTTTAGACAGGACCTTGGCATTTCAGGCTGGAGTAATGAGTTCATGTTTGAATGTTTTTATCTCCCCATCCCTTTCCTATTATCAATTTCGGAAAGACTTTAAAACTTATTCATTCAAAAAATATGAAAACACAAAATTGATTTAAAATTTTATTAATTCAGTTGTTTTTTTTATCGATTATTGATAAATTTGTACTTTCAACCTGTATAAAAGTTAGGATGTTATAAGTGCCTAGTGTTGTATTACTTAGGGCCTGTTTTACAAAGACGCGCTAGCGACTGCAGCGCGGTAATGGCCCCGAAGCCCATAAAGATATAAAGGGCTTTGGGGACTGTTGCCGCATGGTAGCTAGATTTGGATTATTTCCTTTTTTAACATTGCTGTATAATTTAGTACTTCCAATGCCCAGTGCATTATTGTTGTGAACCGCCATGATCTGATGGTTTGGTGGTATATAAAAATAAACTATTATTATTATTTTAAAGAATAGTTCCTAGTACACAGGAGCCAAAACACCTATTAAAAGGCATTTTTACATAGTATAATAATAATAATAATTTTATTCTTGTATACCGCCAAACCATCAGTTCAAGGCGGTTTACAATAAGAGAAAAGCTGTACATACAGCGAATTAGAACACAAATATCAAGTGTTTCTCAGAAAAATACAAATTACAATTTAATCAAAATATTTCTCAAAAGTGGTTCAAAGTGAGAAAATCATAGTAAATGACGGCAGATAAAGACCTGAATGGTCCATCCAGTCTGCCCATTAGTTATACTCATTAAAAATACATGGATTAAAGTAACTTGTCTCTTTTCTTTGATATTTCTGGGCCATAGACTGTAAAGTCCACCCAGTACGGTCCTAGGTTCAACTGCTGGCGTTGCCGTCCAAGCTCACTCCAGCCATCCCGTTGTTTGCAGGATACCTACCACAAAGTCTGGCCAGTAATGTCCTCATGTTCCAAGTTAGTGGAGTTCCCATTGATGCCCTCCCCAGCCCATCCTACACCGAATCACCAAATATGGGACACAGACTGTGCAAGTCTATCCAGTACCAGCCTTAGTTCTTTAATTTTTACTATTCATTTTCTAATTAGAGATCCTCTGTGTTTATCCCACGCTTTTTTGAATTCTGCCACTGTTTTTGATGCATATAAGTGTCATGTAGCTCTAGTGAGCTTATAGAATTGCTCTGATAATATTTAGAGAATTTTTTTTTTAACAAAATGGTCTCAAATTATGAAGTTAAGAAACAAGTAAAATTAAAGGGCAACATAAAACTGCATGGCAGACAAGCCACAAAATCCAGAATTAAAGCAGATTGATAGAAGATATCAGTCACCACAAAGCAGCAGGGCACAGAAGATTTATTTTTATTTAAACGTTTTATATCCTGCATATCCCCAAACCTGTGTGGGTTACATGAAAACAGTGGCGTAGCGAGGGTGGGAGGCGCCCCCCCCCCGGCTCCTTTCGCAACACACTCACACTATCCCTAACCACCCCTGTACCTCTAAATCTTCTTCAGCGCAAACAGCTTCTCCGCCTGCTGCTCATGCTGGCTTTCCCTTAGACGTCACTTCCCGGCCCTGCGACTCGGAAGTGGTTTCACTCAATTGCACTCGATCTATAAACCGAGTTAAGCCCCTTTTTTTGGAGAAGACGCGGATGTATAAACCTCAGGCCTGTGCGAGCATCAGACTAGAGTAGTTGCTCACGCTGGCGAAGATTTTAAGGAGGTACCGGGGGGGGGGGGGACGGGCAGGGATGTGAAGGCGTGAGCGTGACATAGGAGGGCAGAGAGGTGCCGGTGCCTCCACTGAGATGGCGCTGGGGTGGTCCGTCCCCCCCTTACTAATCCACTGCATGAAAACATACACAATTCCTAAGAAACATAATACAGTAAAACACAGAAACTCATCACATACTATAAAAAGGCTTCTTGATATAAAATGTCTTTACATACTTTCTAAATGCTGATAGCGAACTAACATGACAAAAAAGAGATTAGGTTCTTATCTTGCTAATATATTTTCTAGTAGATAGGTGTGTCATCCTGGCTGTGGGTAGGGGGCATGTTAACGATCCTCCCCATTTCGTCGGTCTGCATGCAATCGGGAACGGATCAGAGATGGAATCGGGGGTTAGTGAATCTAGCCCTAAAATAGGTCAAAAAACCTATTTAAAAGGTGGCTCAAAAAAGGATCCAGGAACACAGTGCTGTTAGCTTTCTGAAGCAATCAGCTTCCACTCTCACATGGAGAGTCTAAGGTTAAGTGGAGATTGCCCCAGAGAGAGAGAGAGAGAGAAATATTCCACTGGTGCATTCAAAATGGGAGAAGGGATGGCCAGGAGAGTGCCAAAACTAGGAATTAACCATCTGGCAGGGAGGGCTATAACAATTAGCCAATCCACAGAACATGTGGCTCACCAGATTTTCTACTAATCTCTACCTATTGGAGGGTGGGGGAAGAGAGTAAATACAACAACAAAAAAACATGTCACCAATATTGGACCAAACATCAAAAGGAGTTTTAGAAACCAATGGATTTGGTTTTCACCAGAACCTGTTATTAGAATTACCACTGGGTTTTAAAAAGTTTTAAATAGAAAAACACTGAAAAGAAAGTCAATTGTACTTACTTATGCCCTTTTGTAATCTTCCCAGACAACTGCATTTCATGCATAGCTTGAAGACGACATTTCACCAGTTCTGTGGGACAGAGGGCTAAGGAAGCAAATGCAGCAGCAAATGAGCCAGCAATGGCATTCTGCAGATCACTGAAACAAGAGGAAAACAAAACAAAATTAAATTAAAAAAGAGGGTCTAACTGAAGGTCCATCATGGATCTCGGATATCTAACAGAAATAAATTATCAAGAAAATACAAACCCTCCAAACCCATCACATAACATATACTCAGAGGCCCATTTACTACAGTGCAGTAAGACTTTACTGTTACTATATATTAATTGTATAAATTAAATGCACGGTAACTGTAAAACCCCTCTGATAAACTGTTGAGGCAGTTCCCAGCATCATCCCAGAGAGCCATAGATAGGAATGCCATTCTTATAGTTAATATAAGACACGTGAGGAGGAGGTACCTTAAGGAGGCGCCTTGGGGACATGCCCCCTACCAACTGCAGTACCCTGAATAGTTGATATGGATGCCCAAGCCCCATCAGCTGAAGAGCTCTGCAGCTCAAACCTTCACAGGTATGAGGAGGTCAGCAGCGTGCTTTCTGGCTGCCAATTCTGGCATGCTTTCCAGTGCGCAAACTGAGTATGTGCGAGGAGTATCAGCAACCTCTCTGCACCGAGTTCTTCGGCTGCCAGGGCTTGGATGTCCCCACCAGCAAAAGTAAATTGGGGGTATGGGGAAAGAGGGGGAGAAAGCAGAGAGGAATGGGTGGTCCCCCCAGGTCAATGTCTGGACCCCCCCCCAAAAAAAGGTTGTTGGCTACACCCCTGACACAAGAAGCTTGAGAAGTGAATATGTGGAATTAATGTTAGCCAGGAATAAAACCATCCTAATCATATGAACAAGGATCATTGTCAAAAGGAAAGTTCTGTCTTCCCAATTTTAGTGATAATGAAGAACCGGATGATTTTCAGAAGGAGTTTTAATTTCCTAAGAAGTCTTGGGAGGCCTGCAGGTAAGTCAGACCGTATGGATGAAGAGAGGCCAGAGGGAGAGAGGCCAGACCTGCAAGGGGGAGAAGGGACAGGGGTTGAGTAGAAGGTTTGTGTAGAATTCCACCAGAAGTACTCCTTTAATCAGCAAAGCAAGTTACAGTAGTATTCTGCATTCACTGCTTGACCTCTTGGAAGATAGTCAGTCATTACAACACCTTCCTGATCCCAAAACACTGTGGCCATGACCTTTCTTTCTGACTTCTGCATCTTGAATTTCCTTGGCCTTGGAGAACCTGAGTGGCACCATTGCATGGACTGTTGTTTTGTCTCAGGATCATAGTGGTATAACCATGTTTCATCAACAGTTAACTAGTCATTCCACAAAGTTGGCACCAGCTCACTGAAAATGCTGCAAAATCAACTCGGAAGTGTTCACTCAATCTCATTTCTCATCAGCATTCAAACATTTGGGCACCCACTTGACTGACAGCTTCTGCATACCCAGCTGCTCGTAGATTATACACCCAACATATTCCCTGGATATCTGTAGTGTCTCAGCAATTGTTTTAGCCAATATTTGCAGATCTGCCAAAATCAGGTCATGGACATGGTCAACAATTTCAGAAGTTGACATCGTTTGAGGCCTCCCAGACCTTGCTGCATCTTCAGTCTCAAAATCTCCATGCTGAAAGTTTGCATACCACTTCTTCACTATGGAGTATGATGGGCACTCAATGTCTGCATCATACATTCATGGAATTCCTTTGGAATTTTCTGCTGCAGGAATAGGAACTTCATGACGGCTTGGAGTTCCACACTTGAAAATTCCACACTTTTTGTTGACATGGTTCAATCAATGATCTGAAACAACATTGTGAAAACATAGCATTACGATTCCGCAAATTGGCACTTTGCAAAATAAAATAACACTCTTTTCAGCTACTGTGGCAAAATAATGCTCAGAATTTTAGGAAGTTGATTGGGCTGAGAACTTTTCAGCACCCCCTCGTATTTTATTATTTAGCTGAATATGAATAATTAGCATTGAGCTTTAACATAACAAATAATAAAAGATGCGACATAAAATCAGAGATCAAGTGTTTATTTCAGTAGGAGTTAACACAGTAGAGCCCCAGATTATTCATATTTGATTTTAAATCACTATTAGGCTAAAAACACATAACATATTTGGGGCGCTATTTGGAACTGAATCAAATACAAATATTTGGTACAGTCCTAGTATGTAAGCCGTACAATGAATAATGGTTTTCTTAGCAATACCTGTACCAACATACTATGAAAACATTAGTTAAATAAATCAAAACATATTGGGTGCCTTTTACTAAAGATTAGCTTGTTATCTGCTGCAGGACTCATTTTATTCTTATGGACTGTAGGGAGAAGTAATGTACTTTTAATTTTTTCTTACGATACATCTCTGTAATATTAACTCTTTCAGCACAAAGAAGAACCAGTCACACACAGGCCAGATATGATTATTAATCTCGAGGGAATGGACCAGATGAAGAAAATTCCTAATACAAATACAGGCATTTCATTCTCTTCTGTTCTGGTTAATAACAATTTTCTCTCTCCTAAATTCCTCTGTCTCTCACAACCTTAGACTGCAATAAATAACTATCTAGGCCCCTTTCTTTTACCGTGAGCTCTTTCTGTTCTCCGTTTCTCTAACGGATAGGCACATCACACGATGGGGTCATGGAACGAATTAAAAAGGCCCTTTGTGCCATAAAGAGACATGGATAGCCATGGAGATGTGATCTTCTCCCCATTCATATATTTGTGACCTCCAAATAAAAAAGTCCTGTTAGCAACATGAGACCTGGCATGGCTATGCACATGCAAGAGTTAAGAGCTAATGAATATGCATTTTCCTCTACTGAGAAACTTAAAAAAATAGAAATCCAAGTGTTAGCAAGTAGGGGCTCTTGCACTCACCCAACACAGGAATTCTGTGTTAGAAATGCAACACCTCCCAGAGGAACGTTAAGCGGATATTGCTCTGCCAGGAGTACAGATCCTCTCTCTCCTCTGTCTTCATCTGTTTGTGAATAATTTTCCTGCAAGATTTGTATGTTCTATCTTAGTGAATGTTACTGTTCATTTCTATTTTATACAACCTCTCGTCTACTATTGCGTGTGTGGGTACCAGCTAACAAAAATAAAGAGAAATAAATGACCGTGCATAGTGTGGTGTGGTGTAGTGTGAATGCTTTCTTCTGGGTACTGAATGTCAAAGGTAATTGGGAGGGATGAAAGTCAGGCTCTAAGACCTTTGCATGTGTTGGAGTTTGCCCTAGTCCCTTACAGGACCTTGCTGCAGATAACATGAGCTAATCTTTAGTGAAAGACCCCCCCCCCCACTGTGACAAACTCACCTTAGTACTGCATGCTTGTCTAGTCCAAAAGTTTTCCTGACTGCTTTTTGGCAAAATCCATAGCTCATGAACAGCACAGAGTTTTCTGCTATGTTAGCCAAAAGGGCTGGGCTGGTTCCCTTGTAGAAGCCTTTAAATCCCACTTGCTTGTAGGTCTTCACTGCACACTCTGTAAGTCCTTTGTACAAGTTGGGAAATGTCTGCATCTTCACCTTTGCCGTATCAAAGGGCTGCCCAACCAATACGCATGCAGTTCCACCTGATAAGAGGCAACATTCCTAGTCATTCAGCAAAGTGGTTATGATTATGGGAAAGTACAGATGTAGGTTAATATACTCATCCACTCCCAGACACCCTCAAGCACATGGGCAACCAACTGCCATACTCCCCTATAGGGCCAGCTCCACCTAGGTACCAGGTGAGATACTAGCCCAGGGCATTGGTGATAAAGGGCACCAAAATCCCAGTCTGTCATCTCTCCCCGTCTCTTCCTTTCCTTCTGTGGGTGGGGAGGGAGAAATATCAGATTGGGATTTAGGATTTTGGTACCCTTTATCACCAGCTTTAGTGGGGGAGTCTTGAGATAGAGGAGGAACTATTGGACTTGGGGCAGGATGCCAATGCAAAAAAGAGTGCCAGCCATGCTTCCATAAAATGATTTGTTTCTGAAGCTAAAAATTTAGTAAGTGATTTGAAGATGCTCTGTATTGTTTGCTGTTATAACGTTTCATAGTCAGTCGCGCGCTGACAATTCGGCGCAAGAAAGAAGCGCGCCGCGGGAAAACTTAGTTTTAGAGAGCTCCGAAGCGGAGTGTGAGTGGGGAAACCCCCCCACACACACTTTTCAGGAAAAGTTCCATTCTCTATAATGTGGGGGGTTGCACGGCACACTTCTTTCTTGCACTGAATTGTCAGCGCTCGATTGTCGGCGTGCTAGTGTCTGGCGTGTGATTATCCCGTCACCGTTATAACAGATGAGTCTTTTTTTGCAAATAAAAAAAAGATTTTTTTAAAAAAAGGAGTGTTGCTACCCATAGGCATGTCCCTACTGGGATATGTCTGCTCCAGAAGAGTGTATACGATATAAAAGGGAAAAGTCCTTTCCATTTTTGTGTTCAGGTGCAGAAATGCAACAAGTCACTGTGTGAAACATGGATTTAAGAGATCTATTACAAGCAAATATCTTATCTGTTTAGCCTAGCAGCTGTCTGGGACTAAACATATATCTTCAGTACAAAATGGGAAACCCTCTAATGGAAGATTAGCTGTCATGAGCAGCTGGGTATGCAGATAATCTTTCCAGTAGAAAAGCACATGAGTCCTGAACCTGTGGGTAGTGCATCTTCACCCACAAGGGATGCAGAAGGTATCTTACATGTTCAACTCCACCTCCCTGCATCACTGGGCACTGCCCTTTCTCCTCAGTTTGTACCAAACCAGAGATAACCCCTGAAAGAGGAGAAATAGCAAGGAGGGGCACAGGGAACATACTATTAATCTGCTCTGCAAGAAAACACAACTCATTAACAAATGCAACATAGCACTGATAAGGCGGAATGAAAACCAACCACCTACCTGAATGTAACCAGCTCTGACACTTGTTCGGTTCTGATCTTATCCAGACCAAACCTGTGTAGACACTCCTGTCTCTCTGAAGTTGTAGCTTCATATTGCTTTGTGTCGCTTGAGTGTCACTAGATAAGCCTCTGCAGCAACCTACCTGTCTGAGGCTAAAAGCAGGCTATATTGAAACTGATAAGGGCAGGGCATCAGGACTTATGTGCTTTTCTACTGGAAAGATTATCGAGGTAAGAACCTAATCTTCTGTTCCAATGCAAAAAAGCACATGAGTCCTGAACCTATGGGACATATTAAAGCAGTTCCTTGAGCTTAGGGTGGGATAGAACATTGTTTCTCAACACGCGATATGCGTACCCTTGGGGGTACACGAGGCGCTTGTTGGGGGTACGTGGCACTATATGGATCTCCCACCCCCCTTCCTCCTTAATCACCACACCAGGGATCCCATGCCCTCCTTCCTGTATTCCCTCCTCCACCGAAGCCAACCAGAAAAAGGTTTCCCTCCATTGTCAGAGATGACGTCAGAGGGAAACCTTCCGGATCAGAAGGAGATCCCAGTTATCTCCTTCAGGGTTGCCTCTTCCAGCCCTCAGCCACACAGGGACATGTCGCAGGCCACGGCTTTATTGGGATTGTATATTATTAAAGATACTGGTTCCAAATGAACAGGGAGTCCAAAATAATCAAAGTAGCAGACTATACTACAAAAGAAAAATGGTTGTGTGTTTCTGTGTGTGTCTCTTTTGTCGAGTCCTGTCCATTTATAAAATCAGATCAGTTAATTATTCACCAACAGCAAGAGTGGTGCAATAAACTTTGTATCAGTACAAAACGTGCCTTGTCCTTGTAAAGTTTCACTATTCTCTTGCTGGGTGAGCCCTGGCTAATGTAATTCTTTATAGCTACAGTATATTAACATTTAGATCACCTGCGTTTTTACATGGATCTCTTCTGGATGTATTTATGTTTACTATTTTATTTTTTTATATCAATCTGGATAGCTTGATAGTAAAGTATAGAAATGAGCTTTGTAGAACTTGTTAAAGGGTTTTGCTGGTGCAATCTCTCCCCTTACCCTCCCCCTGCCACGTTGCCTATGCTCTGCACATTATTTGACTGCCTCAAGCAAAGTCCATCTCTTACATAATATAATTTGTGATAAAATCTGGGACCAAAATCTGTTGCAATATACTTTCATGTGATCCTAAAAACATCTGACTTAAATTATTTTCAGACAGCTGTTATATTTGAGAGAAGGGGCACATTTGCTTTTTACCATCTGTTTTTGGAAAGAGTAGTATCACCATATACAGTATAGATAAGTGACAAATGTAGGATTACTTAGAACAGGGGTCTCAAAGTCCCTCCTTGAGGGCCACAATCCAGTCAGGTTTTCAGGATTTCCCCAATGAATATGCATTGAAAGAAGTGCATGCACATAGATGTCATGCATATTCATTGGGGAAATCCTGAAAACCCGACTGGATTGCGGCCCTCAAGGAGTGACTTTGAGACCCCTGACTTAGAACATCTTGAGGTGATCTGCCTATTAACCTGCTCTTCCTTTTTTCCTTTTGGAAATATGATTAAATTAGTACTAATTTTTCACAAGCCTCTCCAGAATTTGAACTGCAAGAGATAGTGACGCTAAAAACACCTTAAAACAGCCCAGAAGCAATGGTACTAATCTTTTTAACCTCATTCATAGTTAGAAAGAAGTATATAAGGGGTGAAGAATGTCTATCTAGGGGCAAAATAATTGAACATTTAACAAAATGTGTCCTTTTGTTGGTTTTCACCTATGCCAAATGTTGACCCTATCTAGTTGGAAAATTGGCCAGGGAGTCAAAAGGAATAAATGGTCCCCCAAACACCCAAAAATGGTCCAATATCATCCAGAAGGTGAAAATATTTCTTAGGATTTCACAGTTTGGCTCCTTGAAGTACACTGAGAGCTACCACTAACTAGATTTTTAATGTATATTAATTAGAAATAGAAACAAAACAATCTATTGATATGCTTTTAATTTGTTAAATCCGTTTGATATCCCAAGCAAAAAGCAATTAATCTGGCAAAATAAACACCAACTCCAGTTTTTAATACTGCCTGCTATGAAAGGTGTTAATTTACACTATATACAAAATGCATTACACGTCCACCTCAGATCTTATGTTTATTGCTACATAGAGCTAGGTAGATTCACCCTGGGAAGTGCGATTACACTCATTTATCCATATTGACCTCTAGGAATTTGTTTTCTAAATTCATATTAGCTGAGATTGGACCCTATAGTTTCTGACCATACTATCATTTGGATTACAATGGAGGTGGGACACTGGAGAATAACAAAAACAAATTCATTCCCATTTCATATATGTTAACATTTCTTAATGAAGCCTTCAGATGTGAGTAGGAAGAGCATCTCATACATGTGCACCCAGATAAGACAAAACAGGATGAAAAAGCAACGTTTGAATGAAGGCTCTTTAGACTTGAAAATTGTACAGAAAATAACAGATTCCTAGCCAGGATTGACTTAATTGAATATGGAAAACCAATTAACCCTAACATGAAAGATGGAAGCATTTTCACATCATATGTTAAAAATCATGGTACACAGTTTGACTACAAGTCTCTAAAGGAAGCCAACACAATGTTCGCAACTCTGTGTGTCTTATGGGCCTTCAAGATTAAAATCGAGCAGCTGCATTTTAAATAGTTAGAATTTTCTTCAACAGAAATTTTGAGCAACCTAAACACGACACCATTACAGTAATCCAGCTGTTCCAGAATGAGACTCTGTACAACTAGGCTAAGGGCCTAAGACTCTGATTGGCCCAAGCGCCTAAGGCCCCTCCCATAGGAGCATACTTTGTGCTGATCTAGATAAGGTACATGGGGTGGGGGTCAGGGGTGTGGGGGGTTCCGGGTGGCCAAGGCAGGAGGGAGTGGGCATCCCTCCTGCCAATCCTCACAGGGGTGCGGGGAGGGGGGTAGCTGGGTGGCTGAGGCAGGAGGGAGTATGCATTCTTCCTGATGATTTTTTTATTTTTATTTTTTAAGTTCAGGGGTGGAGGGCAGGTGTCCTGGCATGACTTTTTTTTTTTATGGGCACAGCTATGTGTGCATAACACATGCACAACATTTGTGCCCATTAAACCCCCCCCCCCTCCCACACACACACACACACAAATATTACTCTTCCTGCCCAAACAGCTGAGCATCAGCAGGCTGCTTCAGGGCTTCCCCTAGCACTCAGCTGTTCGGGTCCTCCCCTCCCAGCTCTGCGCATGTGTAAGCTTCCCTTGCTGGCTCTGTGCACGTGTCAGTCGCTTTCTTCAAGGACTGATCAGATGGGATTATGGCGGACCACTCATTTGCATCTGAAATTGTTTCAGCATCGATTGCCATTTTCAAATCGGACAATTTACTGGCATCACAGCGACCCACAGGATTTTAACAGTGATTTTAGCGCATCCAGCTCTAAGTCAGAATGTGATCTACTTGACAGAAAGCCTCGAAATCATTTTAGTGCATTTTCTGTAACACCTAATTTACCAAAAATCTGCAACAATTGTTCATGATCCACTAAGTCAAAGGCAAGGGACAAGTCAAATAGCAGCAAGGCAGCCATGTGCCCTCAGTGCTGCCAATACCGATTTGAAAAAAATATAAACCAGGCCTACTCCATCTTGGACACTGGCTTTTAGACAGATAGGACTACACAGTGTTGCAGATCGAGATGGATTATTTTGACCTTTGGCATTTTTTAAAATTTTTATTGCAAGCTCTCTTATATACGCTACCCTTCCACCCCGACCTGATATTTTTAAAAATTCAGGTGGCAACCCCCATCTGACATGACCCCCCCCTCCCACCCACCTGCCCCTCACCCAGGCTTCTACCCCCTACACCAGTAACTCTTGATGGGGCAAGAGTGATGCCCATGTGCTCTTTCTTCAGGCACTGTCATTTCTATATATGACAGACCTGGCCCTGTCAGGCCCTGCTATTTTAGAAACGGCAGTGCCTGAGCAAAGGGTACATAGGCATTGCTCTTACCCCATCAACAGGTATCGGCAAGCTTCAGGGATGGTCAAAAAAAAAGAAAAAAAAGAAACCATGCTCAGGTGCCTTTAAACTTCTGGATTCTGGTTAATAATATATAACAAAGATTTACAATAGCAAAAGGTGGCCTCTGCTGCTGTGTCAACAGGCTAGGGCAGGGGTAGGCAATTCCGGTCCTCAAGAGCCACAGGCAGGTCAGTTTTTCAAGATATCCACAATGAATATGTATGAGATGGATTTGCATGCACTGCCTCCTTGAGATGCAAATATATCTCATGCTTATTTATTGTGGATATCCTGAAAACCTGACCTGCCTGTGGCTCTCGAGGACCGGAATTGCCTACCCCTGGGCTAGGGCATGCAATGTCCATTACATTACAAGTAAACAGCAATCTCCCCACCAGCTGCTCTTTGGCACCTTGAAGCATAACCCAAGATCTTTACACCAAAAGAAAAAATGTTCTTAATTGCAAAACAGTCACTATCAAGTCATTGATAATTTTTTAATGGAGCAAGTGTCATCAAAAATAGTATTTAATATTACCTGCAGCCCCCGCTGAGAGGTCAATGGCAGCCTGAACGGCAGAATTTAGCTGCATATTTCCCACTGGCTTACGTGTCTCAGCGGCACAGGAAAGCTATCACAGCCACAGAACTGCTTATATGTTTCTGAGAAAAGGAAAAGAAAAAATAATATACATTAAAGCACCTTTTCTATCGACTGCAGCTCTCTCAAACCAAGACATTTCTAGGAAATAAATGTTCAACAATTACTTTTTTCTTCAGCAGCTGTATCAAGTGATATTTAACACTAGAAAAAGAAATGCATCCAGGAGAAGTCTGGTCTCCAACCTAAGAAGAGCACTGGTCTCTTTCAAAATGTTTCTCTCGTGGTAAGCATTATGAATATTCTGAAAGTCTTTTTTTTTTTTTCTTTTCAACCCAATATAAAAGGTAGAAAGAATTATACAAAAAGCGTCTCTCGCTGTACTTTATTCTTCCAACTCTTCCTTCCCCATCCCTCCGCTTCCCTTCCCCCGCCAAACTACTGACAATCAGTTTTCTTATTGGTTGCTGTATGCACTGCAGGCAGGGTCAGATTAAAGCATTGGCAAACTAAACAAATAGTTTGGGTCCAGATGTTTAGGGCAAGCCTCATAAAATGTGCTTGGGGCTCAGAAGACTAGGATTGCTTACTGTCTGAAATTTTTTTCAGGATTCAGATTTTGCCCTAATGTTCAGAAATGTCAGTACACTCTTCTGAGTTTTAAAGCTTTATCTGCTGTTCTAATTCTACCATCCACCTCCACCTGTGTGAGTGAGCCTTCCCGGGCTGTATGTACTCTAGTTCGCAGCAGAGACTTTAGGTAGGATTCAGCCTGTGGCATCGGGGGAGGGGCATATGGAAAATAAATGAATCCCACCTCCCCCCCCAAAAAAGAGATGGGGTTTGATACACTGCCCTTCTGTGGTTACAATCAAACTGGTTTAGAAATTATATATAGACGCTTATTATGTACCTTGGTAAACTGACTTGCCCAGAGTCACAAAGAGCTGCAGTGGGAATCAAATCCAGTTCCCCATGTTCTCAGACAGCTGCACTAGCCACTAGGCTAAAAAAAAAAAAAAATACTCCAATATATTTCAATGGCATATACACACACTGGTTCACTGTAACCTAGTGATTAAGGATATTAACTTTTCTAAATTACATTTTCCTCTCGTCCTCTCCTGATCTGAGAAGCTCAGAAAGCCAACACAGATACACAGAAACATAAATCAGATGCACACACAATGCAGAAGGGTCAGAAAGAATTCCATGCCCCACATACTTTCTCCATTGGTTACTATTTCTGTTTTGAAAGTCATACTAGTTTTAGACAGACAAACAGGAGGAGTGTCTGGGGGTGCTACCCCTACCATAGTATTTGATCTTTGCAAAATCAACAGCCTTATGTTATCTAGGAATTGACAGATCTATGACTGGCCTGTAGAAATATTGCAATGGTGTAGAATTATATACTACCTTGTAAATTCTGCTCTTACTGTATAGTAATGGTGCTTGCCTAGTAAGATCCTTTTGGCATCTTACCACATTCCTGTGTCAATCATTTCAGATTAGGTTGCTAGAGAATTACAATGACTCACATCCCCATTGGTAAGCCACTGTCCTCCTGTGACTTCAATGAGTTCCTCCATACAAAGGAGGTTACAGCCTAGCCATGGAGTACTCAGCTGCTTGCCACAGGGGTGCCTGAAAATAATAAATATCTGGAGCAATCTTGTGCATTGCTAAATATGTCTTGCAAAAAAAATTTTACTTCACCAAATCTGAACATGAATAGGGTGGACGGGGATGATAAGAAGCAGCCGTATTAATAGCTGTGTCTGCCTGCCAGGCTTCAACCACAATAGCCAGAAGTCCTAGTGGAAAAGTGTGACTGACCCATGTAGTCAGCCTGCCTGGCAGGTTTATGCAGTGGACTCAGGAAATGACCACACTGATACCGGATATCAAATGAGGGATCTTGGTATGCTTGTCTGCCAAAGATGGTAACTGATTTCCAAAAATACAAGGTACAGGGTGAGACATAACAAACAAAATAGAAACCAGAAAGGGTATTAGATGAAGATGGTAACTGAGCACAAATGAAGGAGAAAGCTCTTACAAACTACCACTCTAAGGCTGGCATCAATGATCTTTCAGACTAATTATTTTAGGCCCCTTTTATCAAGTTGCATTACGGGTTTTTATCGCTGCGGTAAAAGCTCAGACCCTCATAGAACTCCTATGAGCATCGCAGCTTTTACCGCAGCGACTCACAATAAAAAAAAAAACCCTAAAGCTGCATTACAGATTTTTATCGCTGCGGTAAAAGCTCTGACTCTCATAGAACTATGAACGGGCTTAAAGACTAGTAAGATTATATTGTATGTATAAATTAAAAATGAATGGAAAAAATGGTTTTATTAATAATACTATTATTATGGGGGTGGGGTCACCGATGGAGCTTGATTTTCCCCAATCACGTTGAGAAGTTGGCTCCTAAGCCTCCACATTCACAAGTAACTTTATAACCAGCTTAATCGCCCCCAATCACGTTGAAAAGTTGGCTCCTAAGCCTCCACAGCCACAAAAAACTTTATAGGCAGCTTAATCAAGTAGGCCAGTGTTCGACACTGTAGGTCCCT
The DNA here is from genome assembly GCF_902459505.1 of Geotrypetes seraphini. Lineage (NCBI taxonomy): Eukaryota > Metazoa > Chordata > Amphibia > Gymnophiona > Dermophiidae > Geotrypetes > Geotrypetes seraphini. The sequence goes on along the minus strand of NC_047089.1, from coordinate 58,839,537 downwards.
ATTTATATTTGGGACAGCGCCTAGTTGCCATCCACCCCCCTCCCAGACTTATTGCAAGTCTTTGCCGGGCCGCCAGGCTCTGCACCCTGTCCCTCCTCCTTGCCCATTGTACCTCCTCTGCCGCTGGAATCCCTGGTGGTCCAGAGGTGTAGCAGGCAGGAGCAAGCTTTCCATGCTCCTGCCCTGCTGTTAACCCAGTCGGTTGCTGCCACGAGTTCCGGCTTCAACTACTGACCGGTACTGAGCAGGAGCACGCTTAGGCGCTGCTACTTGATGCTAAGTGACTTGTGAATGGCTCCCACGAATTTGCTGATCGGTACTGAGCAGAAGAGCACTTTGGCACTGTTGCTCAGCGGCTTCATGAATGGCTCCTGCGAATTCTCACAAGAATTCATGGCAGCCATTCACAAAGCCGCTTAGCATCGAGCAGCAGCGCCAAAGCGTGCTCCTGCTTGGTACCAGTCAGCGGTTGAAGCCGGAACTTGCAGCAGCAACCAACCGCGTTAGCAGTGGGGCAGGAGCGCGGAAAGCTCGCTCCTCCCCGCTACACCAATGGATCACCAGGGATTCCAGCGGCAGAGAAGGTACGATGGACAGGGTAGAGAGCCTGGGAGGGAAGCGGGTTGTGTGCAGTGCCTGACAGGGGATGGAGGGAATGGGGCTGGGTGCACAGCCTGGCAGGGTAGGGCACTTGAATATTAAGCTGCCCAACATATTCACGTCAACTATTTTTCCTCCTTTTTTTGGGGGGAAAATGGAGGTCTCAACTTATATTCGAGTATATACGGTACTTATTTAAGTACAGTATATGCCTAGCTGGTCCTAGAGACAGTAGTGATCCCAAATCCCCTCCTACGTGTCCTATTATCAAATTGCCCTCCATGCAGTCAGATAAAGTTTGAATCCAGCTTCAATGAAAAGATGATATATTATACACATGACATTTTTGTCACTGTATTTAATTTTACTAATTTTCTTTAAAGGCTTACATAATATAGATTTGGCTTGTTTTAGACACATAAGAACAAATTGCTAGTCATTACCAATGGCAAACAACTGTTTTAATAAAAGCTATTCCTACGCTGGCTTAGTCATTAGACAAACTAGGCAACTGCCTGCAGCATCAGCTTCTGGGAAATAGCAAAGAGCCCCTCAAGAAAAAGCAAAATAAATAGATCTTGATAGCCAGATAAATTCAATGGCTCACCACAATGTACCTTTACCACAGGAAAGGCAGGTCAGACTTCTAAAAAAAACAAAAACCTTCTGTCCCCATGACCCTGCCTCCCAGGCTTTATTGTTGGCTCACTGACTGCCCGTAGCTAAACGTTGTGCCATCTTCAAGATCCTGATGCTAGCGTTCAAATGCTTGCACAACACGGCACTGGGATACATATGCCTTAAAACACCCCATAGTCGTGCCCTTCAACTGCAAAACAGCCAAACGACATTCCTACTCTCACTTCATACCGAGCCACTGGAATTAAAGCCCCTACAGATCAGATCCCTTGAAGGACTCTTGAATTTTAGAAAAGCAATAAATACATACCTCTTCACCTAACTTCCCCTGCCCACGAACGATGGTACTAGATCCTCGGTATGTGCCAGGTCAGAATAAAAACTTGCATTGAAAATCTTGCACCGTAACAATGTAACATTGTAACCAGTAAACTCTATACCAGGGATCTCAAAGTCCCTCCTTGAGGGCCGCAATCCAGTGGGGTTTTCAGGATTTCCCCAATGAATATGCATTGAAAGCAGAGCATGCACATAGATCTCATGCATATTCATTGGGGAAATCCTGAAAATCTGACTGGATTGCAGCCCTCAAGGAGGGACTGAGACCCCTGACCTAGAGGGCAGGGCTGCCCAAGTCCGGTCCTCAGGATCTGCCGGCAGGCCAGGCTTTCAGGATATCCACAATGAATATGCATGAGAGAGATTTGTCTGCACTGCCTTCTTGGTATGCAAATCTCTGTCATGCATGTTCATTGTGGATATCCTGAAAGCCTGGCCTGCCAGCAGATCTCGAGGACCGGACTTGGGCAGCCCTGACCTAGGGCATAGGTGGATGACTCGTAACACACTGAAAGGCAAAAGATCACCGTAGCAGAGCCATCATGGACTAAGCCAAAGGAAGTCATGCCTCACCAAATTGCTACATATTTTGAAGGTGTGAATAAACATGTGGATCAATGTGAGCCAGTTGATGTACTATATCTAGATCAGGGGTATCAAAGTACCTCCTGGAGGGCCGCAATCCAGTCGGGTTTTCAGGATTTCCCCAAGGAATATGCATGAGCTCTATGTGCATGCTCTGCTTTCAATGCATATTCCTTGGGGAAATCCTGAAAACCCGACTGGATTCTGGCCCTCGAGGAAGGACTTTGAGACCCTTGCTCTATACCAGTGATTCCCAACCCTGTCCTGGAGGAACACCAGGCCAATCGGGTTTTCAGGCTAGCCCTAATGAATATGCATGAGAGAGATTTGCATATGATGGAAGTGATAGGCATGCAAATTTGCTTCATGCATATTCATTAGGGCTAGCCTGAAAACCCAATTGGCCTGGTGTTCCTCCAGGACAGGGTTGGGAACCACTGCTCTATACTATGTGTATTGGTATTAGATCCCTAGTATGTGTCAAGATAGGATAAAAAATTGTAGTGAAAATAATATATACTGTAACTATATAGCAAATTGCAACGCATTAACTGTATATTATGTATGGTAGCCTGTAACCTATTCTGAGCTCGTTGAGGAGAACGGGATAGAAAACAAATTAATTAAATAAATAGCTCATTAATGGTATATTAAAAAAAATATTACCCTCATTATGTACTGTATATACAAAACAAAGTTTAATATTTAAAAGTGTGATGTCCAACTCAACATTGCCTATCTAGCCCAGAAAAATTGTGAAACTCTTGGGGGGAGGGATGGCAAGACTGAAAGATTGCCTAGGGCAGGGGTGTCAAAGTCCTTCCTCGAGGGCCGCAATCCAGTCGGGTTTTCAGGATTTCCCCAATGAATATGCATGAGATCTATTTGCATGCCCTGCTTTCATTGTATGCCAATAGATCTCATGCATATTTATTGGGGAAATCCTGAAAACCCGACTGGATTGCGGCCCCCGAGGAGGGATTTTGACACCCCTGGCCTAGGGTAATTAAAACCCGTGCACAGGCCCTGGTTATTTACACTAGGAAGTCCCATAGATCCAAACCACAGACAGCATTAGGAACAACTTTTTTTAAGCAAATATATTCCAAATTTAAGCCAGGAATAGCTAAATACAATATCATGAGAATAGGTCAAAATGACATTTTCTATAGGTATTCCATTTCTGAAATGCTTTTTAATATATCTGTAAATAATCAGAGGCATTGCCTGACCTCAAATTTTGGGTGGACCACTGGGCTGGCATATGTGGTCTCAGCATCTCCTCCCCCCACCCCCATATCCAACTCAAAGCATTAAAAATACCTAACCTGGTGGGGATCCCCAAGCCCTGCCACTTGCCTGTGGCTCTGTCCATGCACTGTCCCTGCCCTGCATTCCCCACACATGTTAAATTTTTGTTCATGTGCAGCAGGGGGAGGGGGGGAGCAGCCCTTGCTCAGTTCTGTGGGTTGAAGCAAATGGGAGAGGGAGGAGTTCTTGAACCAGAAGGACCCTTTACAGGGCAGGATTAACCAATCGGCCAAGTAGGCACGTGCCTAGGGCTCGAAATGGTCAGGGGGGCCTGATGAAGGAGGGCATCAACATTGTTTTTTCCAAATGGCGATGGGCCCCTCCAGCATCGATCGGCAACGCGGGCCCCACTGATCGGCAATGCGGGCCCCACCCCAATTGACAACGCAGCTCCCCCCCATCGACGGAAAGTAAGACAAGCAAGCAACGCGGGGAAGAAATGCAATGGGAACTGTAATTGTGCAAGCGATGCTGCTTGCTCAAAGCTTCCCTCTGACGCAGCTTCCTGTTTCCGCCTGGGCGCATGGTGGGGTGGGGCGGGGTAGGGGGCCCAGTGTACTTGTGTGCCTAGGGGCCCTCGACGAATTAATCCTGTCCTGACCCTTGAAGCTAGTGGGGCTTGAGGATCCCTAGCAGCCATAACAAGGGCATGAGAATTTTGGATGGGCCTGAGCTTACAGTGGGTGGGCCTGGCTACACCACTGAAGTCAGCTATATAGTACAATCACGTTGGTGTTTGGTGGAGTGACAAAAAAGCAGCAGGATGCCAGGGGGCCTTAGTGTGGCGACTAATAAAAGGTCTCTGCCACAATTAAAGAATTTAAAGTTACCCTACAGTTTCCAAACATTTTTTCTGTCACTTCAACTAATACAAGACTTCCACCCCTCATATATACAGTATTTTTAAAATCACGTTTTTAATCCAAGGACCAGAATTCCTCGAAAGACAATACCAACATATTTTGAGATCTACAGCTGCTCATGTTTGTGAAGGATGACCGAATCTGCTAGAGCTAATTCTAGAGGCATCTTTGCCTAGTCTCTGGGTAAGCACATACAGTAATTATGTGCAGAATGAAAAGCGTGCTACCACTTTAAAACACCTTCCACTCGCATTCCACAACGACACAATGTATTAGAACGTAATTCTATTATAGTTACAGTAAGGCATTATTACCTTTTTTTTTTTTTTTAACCAAGAACAAAATTAATTCATTATCTCATTCAAATAGTTAAGTCTTCTATAAGAACATAAGAATAGCTATACTTGAGCAGATTGATGGTCCATCTAGCTTTCTTTACAGGGGCCAATCCAGGTCACAGGTCCTGCGAAGCTTTCAGTGAAAAACGACGTACAGACCGGATGATTTTAATTCTGAAAACCCCTCTGCCTCGCCTTCCCACTAACGCTGAACGAAAGCGGCGTAGATCGCCGGCCACGTGTACCAGGCTCGAGACAGCAAGATCAGCATCTGAACTGTGGTCAGGATTGAAAAGCATACGGTAGCTAAGTTCCTTTAGCGAGGCGAAAAGGTAGAACTTCGATTATTTCGATACCTTGTTTTCGTGGTGTCTACTTTCGCGGACTACCGCAAAATGAGGGATCTGGGAACAACCTTTCCTGAATGTACTAAATCGACTGCTACTCTCCAATCAAAGATTCTTGCTCGCCTGTTTCATTTTGTTAACATATCAAATTAAAAAACAGCTTCAACCGAGGACTTACCACTGCTTGAGCCAACTCCATGTACTAGACGCGTGACCTAGTTAATATAGCACGCTAATGTCAGCAAATCCGAAAATCGGCCATTTCGACCCAGAGCCCGAGCGTCCATTGCCCCTTTCCCTTCATCTCCTGCCAATCACCTCACAGCCCCTCCCCCCTCTCACTGTTGGCGACTGAATTAAGAACTCATCCTCAGTTCAACGCTGCTACCTGTCTCAGTTTGATTGCTTTACCGGGGGTGAAGGAGAGGAGGGGGCTGTTAAAGCACGGGTGCCCACACTTTTTGGGCTTGCGAGCTACTTTTAAAATGACCAAGTCAAAATGATCTACCAACAATAAAAGTTTTGAAAAAACACAAAGCACACTATACGCAGAGAAAAATGTTAATTATCATTTATATTCCAGGGTTTTTCCAAAGAGGTCAAGGCAGATGACTATGCAATGTCACCTCAGCAACAACCATACAAAAATAGACAAACAGGGAAGGGGTAAAACACGGACCTTACGGACCTTGCGGATCTAAAACCGCACGTCCTTAAAAATCCGAGGTCCGTGCATTCACAAGTCCGCCTTCGCTTTCCCTGGAGCTCAGCTCAGGCCTCCGGCTCCCTCGCGGACCTCACGGATCTGAACTGCATGTCACATCCTTAAAAATCCGAGGTCCACACCACTTTTGAGGTCTGTGCCACTTTTAGTCTCTGGCTCTGGCAGAGCTCTATGACAGTTTAACTCTGATGGATCCTAATGCTTTCCCCTCCCTATGCTAGGATCTGTCACAGTTAAATTGCCATAGAGCTCTGTCAGAGCCAGAGACTAAAAGTGGCAGGGACCTCATAAGTGGCGTGGATTTTTAAGGACTTGTGGTTTTAGATCCGCGAGGTCCGTGAAGTCCGCGTTTTACCCCTTCCCTACAAATATACCCCCTCCCATTTTACTAAACTGCAATAGCAGTTTTTAGTGCAGGGAGTTGCGCTGAAAGCCCCGCGCTGCTCTCGATGCTCATAGGCTCCCTGCGCTAAAAACTGCTATTGCGGTTTAGTAAAAGGAAGCCATAGTGCAAAATATAGACAGCAGATATAAATTCTCAAAACGGACACATTTTGATCACTAAATTTAAAATAAAATCATTTTTCCTACCTTTGTTGTCTGGTGATTTCATGAGTCTCTGGTTGCACTTTCTTCATCTGACTGTGCATCCAATATTTCTTCCCTTCTTTCAGCCTCCTGTATGCTTCCTCTCCTCCAGACCTCATTATCTCACCCAATTTTTTCTTTCTTTCTCCCTGCCACCTTCTTTCTTTCTGTCTCCCTGTCTCTCTCTCCATGCCCCCTTTCCTTCTGACTCCCTGTTCCCCTTTTCTTTCTGTTTCCCTTCTTTCTTTGTCTCCTTGCCCCCCCTTCTTTCTATCTCCCTGCCTGCCCCCTTTCTTTCTTTCTCCCTGCCCTTCCCCAGGCCATTAGGTTTGTTGCCACCGCCCTTGGGAAACAGGCCCTCAAGCCACTAGGTTTGTCGCCACTGCCATCGGGGAACAGGCCCCCAAGCCACCGCTGCCCCAAGCTTTCCCTGTAGAAGCGTTGCGCTGACCAGCATTCCGCTCCCCAACATCAATTCTAACATCAGAGAGGAGTTCCGGGCCAGCCAGGCAGCGATTAGCTGGCCCAGAACTTCCTCTCTGACATCAGAATTGATGTTGGGAAGCAGAATGCTGGTCGGTCTGACACTTCTGGTGGGAGGGTGGTGGGGGACGTCAGGGAGAGGAAGACTGATCGGCCTGATAGATCGGGATGGCAACACGAGTCGATCACGGAGCCCAGGATGGGCTCCGCGATCGACTCGCGTTGCCTTCCCGATCTATCGTTTGATCACGATCGATGTATTGGGCACCCCTGTGTTAAAGAAACTGGCGCTGTGTGTCCAAGTGTGTGATACCCTTGGGAAGAGACGGTTACAAACCCAGCTAAAGCTATTGCTAGCCTGGAAGAGTGTAAACATGTTTTTGGGATCCGACTTATTAAGAATTAGTCACCAAATGTTGTGATCCCTGTTTTGTTGAGAAAAGTGAAAGGGGGATTGACTAAGTAACCTCAGGAAATACCTTTTCACAGTAGTGAATGCATAGAATAAAAATAATACACTTTGGATCTCTTAAGGGAGAGGAAGGGTTAGTACAGTGATGACCAACCTTTTGGCTTCCCTGGGCCGCATTGGCCGAAAAAAAATTTTCTGGGGCCGCACAAACGCGCAAACCCTGCAGCAAGACAGAGGAGGGAGCCGGCAAGACGGTAAACACCCGGGGCAGCAGAGGAAAACACTGCATCGCCATCGACCGGGGCCGCACATAATACTTCATGGGGCCACTTGTGGCCCTCAGGCCACAGGTTGCACACCCCTGGGTTAGTAGATGGCATGGATAAGCAGACTAGATAGTGTAAATACCTTATGGCCTGCTATCTGACTTCATTTTTCTCTGTTACATGTCAGTGTATGCTGTGGACATGGGTCATGGGTGGGGGGGAGAGACAAAAGTGGATATTACTCCCCCTAAAGGTGATAAAAAGGTGCTCTGATTGACCAGATGACCACTGGAGGGATTAAGGTTTGTCTCTTCCATAACCCCAGTTGATACTGTTCCCCTCCCACACCCTTGAGGAGTATTAATGAGCTTACCCAAAAGAGCAGCAAGCAGATCCCAGGAGTAGGCTTGTGGTCAGTGTAGTGGATTTTACACAAGAGTATCCAGGTCCACTTCCCACTTTTAACTACCGTAGTTATTTTTTGGGTGGAAACTGAGCTCTCCAACGAAATACATAGGAGACACCTGCAGGCTTGAAGGCTATTGTAGTGGTATACAGTTAGGTACAGTAGTTTCTATTAGGTTTTTCTGTGGCCTGGAAGTCTCACACTACATAATAAATGAGCTAGGGTGGAATTTGTACCTGAGACTAACTGGGATAATCTGTGACTGGGGAATCAGTTAAAGTGTGGAAACCCCCCCCCCTCAGATATACCTGCACCCTCCCATTACCAAAGTAATATAAGTGGCACTTTAGTTTTGCCACGGCGTTTTTTCAGGCTAACGCAGAAGGCAGAAGTTATGGAGCACAAGTCCTAGTGAGGATGATTGCATAGTGACATGGGTCACATCAAGCTTTCTGCCAATTGGTCACTGGATGTTAAATGTGGTCGGAACATGTTCAGTTATAGTCATTTCTCTTGATCTCCTGACAAAGCCACGGGTGAGATTGTGAAGTTTCATCGCTGTTTGAAGCTAAATTCCACACCTATAATGTTTACAGAATATTTATCAAATCAATTGGTGGCACAAATTACTATATAGCATTCAATTCCTATAATATAACAAAGTTAGATCCAAATCTCAGAATCTAGCTGACTAGAATGCTATATTGATCCTCAGATGCACCACTCCACGTTCAAACTTTATCACAACGTTAAGCTTGATGTGCAAAATCCTCCCTGGATCAATTTCATTTAAATATTTACTTATACACCTATAATTTTTTAAAAATTTTTATAGCATTTTAACATTTCAAAAGTGTTGAATAATTTAGGGAATACTTATAAAGTGAACTTAGCTTTTAATTTGTGGTCATTGTAGGGACTTCTTTTGCTGACATGTTTCGCGATGAAACTCTTTCTCAAGGCTGGGTCCCTAACAAGAAACACAACCTATTATTAGGGCACACATCCTAAAATATTAAAAGCAATGCTAAATTACCATAAATATGTTCAATATATATCATATATAGCTTACCTAACTTTATCAACGCCATCCGTATTGACCACTGGTTTTTACCCAATAAAGATGGTGGTGTTTTGTTTTTACTCTCTATTTAACTGCCTCAAATGAGTCAGCTGTGAGGGATGTGATGACATCATCACTCACATGTTAACGCTGATACGAAAGAGAATTAAAATAAGACTAACCCCTCAATATGGTCAATACGGATGGCGTTAATAAAGTTAGGTAAGCTATATATGATATACTATATATTGAACATATTTATGGTAATTTAGCATTGCTTTTAATATTTTAGGATGTGTGCCCTAATAATAGGTTGTGTTTCTTGTTAGGGACCCAGCCTTGAGAAAGCGTTTCATCAGAAACATGTCGGCAAAAGAAGTCCCTACAATGACCACAAATTAAAAGCTAAGTTCTCTTTATAAGTATTCCCTAAATTATTCAACACTTTTGAAATGTTAAAATGCTATAAAAATTTTTAAAAATTATAGGTGTATAATTAAAAAAAATTATAGGTGTATAAGTAAATATTTAGATGAAATTGATCCAGGGAAGATTTTGCACATCAAGCTTAACATTGCGATAAAGTTTGAATGTGGAGTGGTGCATCTGAGGATCGATATAGCATTCTAGTCAGCTAGATTCTGAGATTTGGATCTAACTTTGTTATATTACAGAATATTTATGACATTTATAATATTTATTGTTTTAACACGATAAGATTTTGCATTAAGGTTGGTGAGTGGTGATTGACCGGTGATTGATAAATTAATCCCCCGAATGGATCAGCTTAGGCTGCCCTATAGTGAGTTGGGGAATGAATTTCTGAGGTCCCACCACAAATGAGTTTTATTTTTTGAATGAAAGCTCAGCCTTAACACTGTTTTCAGTATTGATTAATGAATTATTTATGATCTTTGGCAATAATTATTTCACCCCACATTTTTGTTGTTTATCACTTCTTTAATAAGACATTAGCTATTTTTTCTGAAGCCCTCCAAGTACCTACAAATCCAAAATGTGGCCCTGCAAAGGTTTTGAGTTTCAGACAACTGGTCTAAACCAAAGTGTGTAAATCCAAGGAACGACCCCCACATGTCCATGACCCTCACCATTTCTGCACCCGTTTTCTGACTTGCGCCTACATTTATGCAGATAACTTTTAAATTAAAACTAATTAGCACCAATAATAGCTTATTAAGATCCCAATTATTGGCATTAATTGGCTTGCTATTCAATTAAACTACACACCCAAATTTGTGTGCACATTTTTTAGCACTTTTTATAGAATTGGGGGAATCATGTTCTTCTATTAGGTACTAGAATAGCATTTTTTTTCAAAGAACTCAATCCTTAATATGAATAAGATTTCTGATCTTAGGTTTTAACTGATAAACACACATAAAACTCCTTGGTGGAAAAAAAAGATGTTTATTGGATAACTACTGAACAACCTCCATTTTCCCCTAGTACTCTCATCTCTCCCCATGCCCGACTTGGATCCTCTATTCTGTTTTTGTACCTTTTATGCACTCATGACTCCATAACTGTACAAATGTGTGTATTTGATTCTGCTTTAAAAGGTACACCCAGCAATGGCTCTTTGATGAAAAAACACAGATAAACACTGAAGCCAGATTCTGTTAATGACGCCTACATTTGTAGGTGTCTATGATGTACTGTAGATGCCTAGATGTGTCAATCACATTTTATGGATTGCTAACAGAATTGTGCCTACATTGTAGATATCTCTAATGTTAGGCACTTGGGTGTAGGTCCCTACCATCCAATCAAACTATTTTTGTCATTATGAGCTTGTTAAAGCTCAATAATGACACCATTAACTTTAATTTTGAAACTGATTATTATTTACACATTTTAGGCATCTACATTGTAGGCACCACTTAAGGAATCCCCCCCCCAGAGGCCCTTTTATTAGAGCTTAGCACACACTAATAGAATTAGTGCACACTAAATGCTAAGAAGCCCATTTTATACCTATGGGTATTTTAGCATGCACCAAGCTATTTGTAAAAGAGACCCTGAATGTTTTTATGCTCAAACCTTCCCCTCCTCATAATTATTTGGAAAATAAATACCTATGATTTCAATGTATAAACACCGAAGAAGAAAATTAGATAATATAATAGACCAACTCACATGTTATTTGTCTAAGACACTTGTATTTTCTGATGCCATTTTGTTGGATTGTATTTATTATATTTGATACTGCATGTACATGAGTATTAAGCGGTTTACAAAATTAATACATTAGAAATGAGGGTTACATTTTCAACCATTAGAAAATGTTCCCTCTGTGTCCCAGTGTAAGAAGTATTTAAATACATACTAGAGAAATATGAAGAGAGGAAAGAGGTGTACTGTGAATACTATATGCATACAAAAAGGCAACATAAGATTATGCAGACATATAGGGGTAAATTCTCTTTACTGCGTCTAAACCTAGGCGTGCTTTAGACGTCCGGAAAGCGCAAGTGTCAATTAGGGATACTTAAACATCTCCTAGACGTCTGCAAAGACGCTGAGCTCAAGTTAGACGCGGCTTTCTAAAACATCATCTAGACATCTCTATATGGCCGTTTGTAGACGCTAGCTAGACGTCCCTACGATGTTCTTTTTATATATATAAAGAAGTACTCTTTACTGATTTATTATCATCCTTTCGGCATTGTAAGCTTTCACATAATTAACCCAAAGTATAGGATGATTAAAAGGATAATCAAAACACAGTATACCATTTTGTAAACTATATATTTTTTGTAATATATTAGTTTTAGTGGAAGTTGATCTGGGTATATCAGTGAGTATATTGAAAAGGATGACATGCTAACCGCTGTGCTAGACAATGAACCATGCAATAATAGCTAATCTGATTTGATTATGATATGCCTTATAGGTAGGGAATGGCAGTTAATTCTGCTAGGAGACAGAAAACACTGCTGTGTTGTATCTTTTTCCCTTATGATTTGTAGAGTTGTAGAGTTTACCATTAATACAAACTAAAAAAATATGTTATGTTTAAAAGGAGAACTAGAAGATGAAACGTACCGAGTGGGTGTTGAACTTAAATTATCAGTATGGAAGGTGGGAAACTATAGATGTATGTTACACAGAAAGTTGTACAGTAATGTTATACTCACCGCCTATTAGAAGTGGAAAGGATAGGACTTTGAACACATATAGGCTTCTGATAAACCTAGTTTAAATTCCAGAAAGACTGGCAGGAAAGGCACCCTAAGTCATCCAATGAGCTTTCTCTGGATTTCCCAGAGACATTATTTGAGAGAGGATAGTTTAGAAGTGATATCTTGCTCTAAATAACACTCTCCTGGTCTTAAAACATTGCTACAATCAGCTCATTCTTCAGACCAAAGGTAAATCCCATAACTTAGACTGGCCCAACTTAGAAACAGAATAAAAACACAGATCAGACCTGAATGTGGCTTCTAGTTCATAGGAAGAGGAAGTAGCCAGCAGCACAATGCTGACCTCATTGTGACATTATCAAGGTGCACCTGGAAGGTAGATATGCCACAAGTAAAAGACAAGCCAGGAGTTGAACTCACAACCTCCAGATGATCGGTACAGCGCTTTTACTCACTGAGCTATAACCCTAACCCTAACCCTAACCTTAAAAACAGCAAAGTCCACCATATATATATATATATATATATACATACTCCTTTGAGAGCAAATAGGTAGCTGTGAAAAAGAAGGTTGGTGAGAGTGGGAGTGGAACCAGTGACCTTGAGAGGTTAGACCAGGCACATTAACCTGGTGAGCCAGAAATGCTTTCTTTGTGCTTATTGTGACATGATAGTTAATGAGATGATACATAGGCAGCTCAGTCAAGTATGATATGAAAGGGCGGTGAAATCCATCTAAGCAGAAGCTGCTGTAGGTCTATGGGTTAAACTCCTGTGCTAATCGTACAGAAGTTGTGAGTTCTACACCCAGCACATTTTTTAATTGTGGCATAATTCCTTGAAGGTGCTAGATAACAAACCGTACAATAGCAATTTTGATTTGCTTATACCGCTTCTTATAGGCAGTTAATTCTGCTGTTTTATATATTTTTTCTTCATGATTTCAGAATTGTATACTTTAACATTATAAAAACTAACAAAGTATGCCATGTTTAAAAGGAGAAATATAAGATGAGTTGAACTCAAATTCTTAGCTTGGAAGGAGGGAAAGTTTATTTTTCTGCTACACAGAAAGTTGTACAGTAATGTTATAATCAACTCCTATAAGAAGTGGAAAGCATCATCAAGGTGCACCTGGAAGGTAGAATGCCACAAGTAAAAGACAGGGCTTGAGTTGAACCCACATCCCCCAGAAGATCGGTACAGCGCTTTTACTCACTGAGCTACAGCACCTTTCGCTCCAGTGTCTCTGGCTCCGCTGTCATATCATACCTTAGTGAACTGCTAAGGTAAAATCAGCTTAGCTATCATCTCACAGCAGGCTGAGACAAAAGAGTGGTAGCTCAATGGTTTAAAGCGCTGCTTTCATTGATCCCCAAACCCATATTCCCAAGTATGGTTGAATACATGTGAAGTGGAGTCCAAAAGTGCTGTTTTGATCAAACGCAAGCTCCATTTTTCTAATGTCAAACCCAGACCATGCTCACACGCTAATCTTCATTCTAAGCACTGTACTAATGTAATGTAATATAATGTAATTTATTTCTTATATACCGCTACATCCGTTAGGTTCTAAGCGGTTTACAGAAAATATACATTAAGATTAAAATAAGAAAGGTACTTGAAAAATTCCCTTACTGTCCCGAAGGCTCACAATCTAACTAAAGTACTAATGAATGTATGACTGTAAGTAATCTGTTCCGTTTAGGCGTCATATGCGGAAAAGTGGTGTTCTTTGCGCTTGACGATCGGCATCATTTGTGCTGCAATTCCTTAATACATATTTGATATTTGTTTTTCTACCAGAAAACCTTCCAAATCTTTAGGCATTCCTTTGCTTAAACTTATTTGAGTTGATCCTTAAAATGATCTGCAGCAATTCTCAGCAGCCTGTTCTCTGTCATCCTAGACCCCCTCCCCCACCCCAATATACACTCCTGCAGCATAACATCCTAACCCTAACCCTGAAAAACAGCAAAGTCCACCATATATATATATATATACCACTTTGAGAGCTAATAGGAAGCTGTGAAAAAGAGGTACACTGAGGGTGGGTTTTGAACCGGGGAGCGTGAGAAGATGGACAAGGCGTAATAGAGCACATTAACCAGGTGAGCCACAAATGCCATCTTGCTGTCAGAAGAAATGTTTCCTCCCATGACAGCTTAGGATGTCCTAGCCAAGGTAAAGAGAAAATAGGCTTGCCTGGAAAAAGAAATGTGTGCATAAATATGGCAAAGTCCACCATGTATAAGAGCTAATAGGAAGCTGTTAGGACCTTATTAAAATGAATGATGGTGGGATTTGAACTGGTGAGCTTGAGAGGTTGGACCAGGCGCATTAACCTGGTGAGCCAGAAATGCTTTCTTTGTGCTTATTGTGACATGATAGTTAATGAGATGATACATAGGCAGCTCAGTCAAGTATGATATGAAAGGGCGGTGAGATGGACCTAAGTAGAAGATGCTGTAGCTCTATGGATAAATATGCTGTGCTAGTCATACAGAGGTTATGAGTTCTACACCCAGTGCATCTTTTAATTGTGGCATACTACCTTGAAGGTGCAGCTTGATGATGTCACAATGAGGTCAGCTTTGTGCAGCTGAAGAGCTCCATTTTGCAATGAGGAAAAATGAATGTTAAGGTGTGTATTTGTTTTTTCTCTTTTTAAGTGCTGAGAAATGAAGTAATGTGTGCAATAATGATGTGTTTCCTGTTCTTTCTTTGCTTTCAAAAAAGAGCTGATTGCAGCGCTGTTTGTTGAGAAACAAAGGGGGTTGTTTTTAAACAGGAAAGCCAAAGGTGGTGTAATGAGTAAATTATATTATTGTTTGGGCAGACATGTACTTTGTTATGCATGCAATATAATGTGCTCTATTGATATGGTGTCATTAAATTTATTAGGACAGAGAAAAGATGAAAAATACCTATTCAAACTTGTTATTGGAATTATAACTGCAAAAGCACAAAGGACGTCTAGGTTGTGTCTAACGGGGAGCCGGAATTATGAAAGTTGAAACTGCATTGAAATGAAGAAAAACCCACATTAGACTAGCATTTCCTATGCCTACATTATAGACGATATTTAGACGTGGTCGGCCGCCTAAGTAGCGTCTAAGTAGTGCCAGCCAAAACCACGCCCATGTTACGCCCACGTCTACAAACTTAGATGCGACTATGCGTTACTTAAACGTCTCCCCTGTGCCTATCTTTCCTGGACGTCTAGATGACGTCTACCTACGTCTAACTCTCAATTAACGCTTATTAAGACCCTTAACTCCGTCATTATTCCATTAACCCGGACATCTAAAGCACGCCTAAGAGTAGACGCAGTAAAGAGAATTTACCCCATACAGACTATGGTGAGTAATCGCATAGGGTTCCTTAGTGTTGGTGGAACAGAGATTATTTCAATTGTTTCTGGAAGGAAAGGTAGGGGATTTCTTCAATGAATCCTTGAAGTATGGAGTTCCATAGCTTAGGACCCCCATATGAAAAGGTTCTCTTTCTAGTTGATTGTAGTTTTATATCTCTCAGGCCTGGGATTTCAAATTGGAGGTAATTTTTGTAAGGGTTGGGAGGGGGGGAGGGAGAACAAAAAAGAGGCAGGTGTGCCATGAAAAAAAAGTAAAAGGGAAGAGCACACCAAAGTAAAAGGTAAAAAGCAAACAAGAAAAACAAAGAAAGAATTCTGTGTTTAAAAATTTTACTATCAGTGATCGCAAAAAACCCAACATGTTATGCCAACAGGCTATATCAGGGTATGTGATGAATTTCAAACTGAAATAAATAAAAGATAATACAATAATCGGAACTTAAAAACCAGTGTAAATATATATACTGTACATACACACATATATAAGCTTGTGGGTTCACTTCGTGGAAGTGCTTAGGGGGGGAGGATCCTTAGAGTGGGCAGACTTGTTGGGCCAGTGGCCCTTTTCTGCTGTTATATTCTATGTTTCTATAAATGCTGGTAACTATAGTGGAGGAGGGGAGGAGCAAAATGTCAGTCACCAGAGGGGAGGGGAAGGAAAATATTTAGCCCTGGCTATAAAATAAACTGAGACCCCCCCTTTTTTTTTTATAAAAATACCCAATAAATTTGCATGTAGCAAAAGCACTAAATCTTATCATTCAAATAGCAAGAACCCTACATTGGGTCCTAGAACATCAATACAGTTTTTATTGTTAAAAGTGAGAATGCTACAAATTATTACACAGAAACTATGGGCTAGATTCACTAAACTTACCAATCTGGATCTTTTTGGGCGATTCTTGGCCGAGTTTTGCTGAGCAAATGATTCACAACAGCATGCATGCAAATAATCTGATCGGATGCACACCCTACAGTGATCGAAATGCATGCACAGAGAATCCTTGTTGGTTATTGATGCAATTTGTGCATGCGCTTGCTCTTCGCACAAGCGAGCTCAAAAGAAAGGGGGAAGGATAGCTGCAGTTTACTTGCTGGCCCTACAAGTGGACATTTTAAAAGGAATGATTTGAATTATTTTTTGTGCAGCCAGATTATGGAACAGAACATGTTTTAAATCCTTGGGTTAAAATCATGGGCTCGTAATGCGCTTTTTGCAGAATATATAAAAAAGGAATTTTTACGCATATGTAAATATATTTTACAGTTTTATTTTTTATTTTGATGGTTGTTTTATATGAGGTTGTAACCTCGATAGAGATTTCAGGGCGGAAGAGGGCAGGAGAGTCAGCAAGGATAGTAAGCGACTGGTCTTCAGCAGTCACTTCATTTTGGATTGGCAAACCCAATCAGTGTTTCTTCTTCTGCTTAGCTTCTTACTTGCGGTTCACCACATATTAGCATCTCCACGTATTCACCATTATAGGACTCTCAGGTCCTTTAAGGTTTTCATGTGGATTATTTTACCTTTATGTGGATGATTTTATTTTATGTGGATGATCTATTTAACTTTTGGAACTTTGACATTTTTCAAATAAAATCCATTTAAGGAACATTGTCATTCCACAGAGTTTCTTTTGGTTTATTCTGGATTTTCTTCTCTGTGGATACTTTGGGGTCAATCCTCTTTGGTTTTCGCTTCCTACTTTTGCATGCCATTTCCCCTCATTTGCATGGGTGGATAGGGTAGGAGATTTGATCAGCAGCAGTTTAGTGAATGGGGTCGGGGAACGATTGAAAACCAGTAAAACTGGTTTTGCGATCATCGGGACAGGTTTAGTGAATCTAGGCCTATAGGGGAACAGAATATTGCACCTCAGTAATACAAGAGCAACTATTATGTTCTTAGGTAAATTGCATCTGATTTACAAGCCATTTAAAACCTGACTGTTGGCAGCCATCAAGGATGGATGAGCACTCCCAAGGGATTGGGTAAAACACGGATTTTTCGAATCCTCTATGCATTATAAGATTTCACTGTTTACTGACTCTGTTATAAAGACGTGGACTATAGATATATGTTTAACTTTCTTTTTTTAATTACTTCCCACTCCCAATACCGAGCAGGTTTCTTGACTGCATTCAGACAGGGAAAGATAATTTACATAACGGTTTAACATTCTAATGATTTTGGCTCCTGTTTTTACATGCAATGCAATTGAATACCTCGTAGAACTTTAATATCTTAAGACATTTTGCATAGACAGGTATCCATTTTCCAGTCTGTGCAAGTCTTTAGCTGCTGGCTGTGGGGATGGTAAATTTAAATAGCAGGAGAACATCTATGTTACAGAGACAGAGAGATATTCCACTTCCAACATTTATTCTCTAAGAAGTTGGCCGAGGTAGGGATGTAGAAGCCGACAAGTTCACTAAGAAATTCTCTCTACTGTGAAAAGCGGCGGCGGAACCTTCCAGTAGCTGTTCTCGTTTCCTAGTCGGAGGGACGCGTACAAGAAGCAGCTGAGGGAACACGTTCCGGACTGCCCCATTCTCTCAGCCTCTGCCGGAGATGTATGGCTGGATACTGTTGGGTACACGAACCCGCCCGGTACCTGCGGTTTTACAGATTCGGTTCCCGGTTCCCGGCATCGAAGAGCCAGTCGGAGGATGCAGAAGGTAGGGCGCGGGGAGAGAAGCGGATGGCCTAGTAGGGGATGGCGAGCTGGAGCTTTTGTCCATCTCCTTTTGATTCTCTGTTTCACTCCATGTTGCCACATTTTAAACAGGGGGTTATAGTCTAAAAAATAATTTAGCATTGAGGCAGATTAAGACCAGCAAGGCTCATTTAGTCTGCAGAATAAAGTGGTTGGAATTATAACTGCTGTGAGAAACGCTGCCCAAGCCTGCAAAGAACTCCACAGAGCTTTTGATAACGTAATTGGCTTTATTTTCTTTCTGGCTAGGAATGGTGTCCAATTAGCATTAAAAGAATAACAAAGTAGGCACACAGGGATCAATACATCTATTAGGCAGTGGTCTCAAACTCAAACCCTTTGCAGGGCCACATTTTGGATTTGTAGGTATTTGGAGGGCCTCAGAAAAAATAGTTAATGTCTTTTTAAAGAAATGACAATTTTGCATGAGGTAAAACTCTTTATATTTATAAAGCTTTCCTTTTATCTAAGTCTTAATAATAATATTGTAATTTATAGCTAGAGACATATGATCAAGAAACTGTTTTATTTTACTTTTGTGATTATGATAAACATATCGAGGGCCTCAAAATAGAACCTGGCGGGCTGCGAGTTTGAGACCACCACTTTAGGGCCTGGGATAGGCACTTGGGATCTTTCGGAGAGAGAAAGAGATAATAGTTACTGCAGATGGGCAAACTAGATGGGCTATTTGGCCTTTATCTGCCATCATGTTTCTATGGCCCAAATTCACTAACCCTCCAAACCGTGTGCGATCTGTTTCCGTTTGCATGCCGGCCTACAAATTCACTAAAGGCAAATGGGGCGATCGTTAATACGCCCCTACCCTGGCCGTGTACTCTTATTCCTTAGACCTCCGACCATATTTACATTTGCCCCTAATGTGACATGCTCAGATCAGCTTTTTGAACAATAGCCCCTATGGTTAGTTATGCTGACACCTCTAATTTAAGGTTCACTTGACTGCAGGCAGTGTGTTGAGTAACAAATGCTGTCCCTAGATTGTTTCCCTCCCTTCCTCTGATTCAACAATAATCCTTATTTCTATGGTTCAAATCTTTTTATTGGTATATAACAACCAAAGCAAGCCAGTTACAAACAAAAAACCCTCCCCACAGCTACCAAAAATAACAGCAAATACATCCCCTTGCCCCCCCAATATCCCAAACAAAAACAAACCTGCAGCACACATTGAACCAACACCTCCTCCCCCAGAGCAGTGTACAGTACAATTATACATTGTTAGAGCACTACCAAAATACCTTCCCGAAACCATCCATCCATACAGCTCAACCACATATACACCTTCCCACCCCAATCCTTATTTCTATAGTCATACAGTGTTAAACTACTGTATATACTCGAATATAAACCGGGATTTTGGGGCCAAAAAATTGGCCCAAAAATGGGGGACCCGGTTTATATTTGGGTCATCCCCCAGTGACCACCCGAAATCCTCCCGGACTTCCTGCAGGCCTGCCTTAGGCCAGGACAGGAGGGATCCCTCCCGTCTCCTGCCCCGGCCGACACTAATTACCATCCTCCCTCCTTCCCTCACTCGTGTACCTGTTCCCTGGTGGTCCAGCGTGTATCCTGCGCTGAAATCCTTTGTAAAGGTAGTAGCCAGTGGCGCCCGGGCCGGCATGCAGGAGCAGTAGCGAGCTTTTCATGCTGCTGGCCGGCCCTGCACTGCTCATTGATAGGCTGCCACGAGTTCTTGCAGGATTTACGGTTCTTGCGGCAGCCTATCAAGGAGCAGTGCAGGGCTGGCTGGCAACATGAAAAGCTCTCTCCTGCGTGCCAGCCCGGATGCGCCGCTGGCTACTACCTTTACAAAGGATTTCAGCGCGGGATACACACTGGACCACCAGGGAACAGACACTTGAGGGAGGGTGGTAATTATTAGTGTCGGCTGGGACAGGAGATGGGAGGGATCCCTCCTGTCCTGGCCTACCACGAGGTGGTTTAAGTTAAGGGGAAGGGTTAATCTGCTGGCTGGGTTAGAGGGCAGAGGGGAGTACGGGACAATCAAGCCATTGTGACATCACTGACGAGGTTGGATCTTTTTAGGGGGAAGAGGGTACAGGGAAGGAAGGTGGGAGAGTGTTCAGAGCCTGGCAGGGAGGGGGGACAATATTCAGAGTCTGGCAAGGAAGGGAACTTGGTTCACAGCCTGGTAGGGAATGGGACTGAGTGCAGGCCAGGGAGCGAAGGGGGCTAGGTGCAGAACCTTGCAGGGGAGGGCATGACGGAGGGGACACTGGGTGCAGATCCTGGCAGGGCATGGCACTTGAATATTAAGCCCCCGACTTATATTCGAATCAACCATTTTTCTTCCTTTTTTGGGGGGAAATGGGAGTCTTGACTTATATTCGGATTGACATATTCGAATATATATGATAATTCCCTTTGCTGGAATTTGTGTTTACCTTCCATATTAATTGACATCTTTAATCAGTATTTTATTCAATTTGCATTACCACTCATTAATGTATCTCTGTTTATGTGCATATATATCATGTTACCTTCTTCTTGGAGGATTTGTTAATATTTATATGACACTGCAATAATTAACAATATTAGTAATATATTAGTATTTTCATTTCTCACAACTGCTGCTTCCTGCAAGCTACATCCCTTCTGTGCTTTATGTTTTTCTTTGAGCGGAATGCTCTACACAGTACTTTTATTCATTCCTCTAACAAAAAACAAAGAAACATGAAACAAAGAAATATATTTGCTAAGTAAAAAGAGGACCCCCCTGCCCTGCCCACAACCATGCCCAACCCATCCCATCTGTCTAGTGCTGCCCATTCAGGGAAAAGTTATTCGATTTGCTTTTACCGCTCAATAGGCATTTTTAAAAAACCATCCTGGCAGGTTTATTTTGTAGTCTTTCCACCCCCCCACCCCCTTTTCCCTCTCCAACCCTACGCCAGTGCTGTGGTGGAAACAAAAAATACTTTACCTCTCTCTGTTAGGTCCTAGCTTATACTCGCTGTCTAACACCAGCTTTGGCAGGATACACATTTCAAATCTGACATAGAAAAAAAATATATTTTTTACCTTCCACTGCCATATCCAACATTTGTTTCTTTCCCATTGTCAACCATCTCTTTCTCTCCCCCTACCCCTGTCTTGTGCCCTGGGTCAAACCTCTCTATTCCCCTCCATGTAGCATCTCTTATTTCCTCCCCTCCATTATCATGTGCAACATTTCTTGCTTTCTCCCCATGTACCATCTCTCCCTGCCCTTCAGCCTATGTCCAACATTTCACCCTCTCTCTTTTCAAGCACGTCTCTCCCCTCCACCATATGAAGGAGTTTTCCTTCTCACCCCTTTCTACTTCTTTGTTCAGCTCTCCCTTCCTCTCCTCCATCCCAACAATTCTTCCTCTCTCTTCTCTCCCCTAATGTGCAGCAGCACCCCACTGAAACTTCCCACTGTGAGACCTGACATTCCTCTGAGGCCTCCTAAAGCAGCAGCAGTGGTGGTGCTCTGAAGGGCTGCTTTGCAGCCTGTACCGCTAGTACCTTCCCTCTGCTGGGTCACTGACATCATCAGTGATATGGCAGAGGGAAGCCCTAGTGGGGCAGGCCAAGAAATAGCCTGTTCAGAGTGCTGTGGCTGCTTTAGGATGCCTCAGAGGTGTGTCAGGTCTCACCAGAGTGGGGGGGTCGTTGAATTGGTAGGCCTGATTTTCTCAATACAACAAATTGATTCACCAAAGTGAATCGATGAATCGGGCAGCACTACTCCTGTCCCACCCACAGTGCCCTGCCTGTAGGAGGAGGTGGGGGGGGGGGTGGTTGTAGCTGTTTCGGAGCTTGAGGGAGGGAGAATATGTGGCTCAGGATGCTGCTGCTGGTGCTTCGGGTAACTTTTTTTTTTTTTTACACTTGCGATTTTTTTGCTGGTTGTGTGAGAGTCCCGGTTAACTGAGACTCTACCGTATGCTTTTCTTAGTTCTTTAGCATGTCTTCCCCAAAAAAGCCCAGAACCGGTTACAGATGATTACATTCACAGTACTATAAGCAGACAATAACAATATAACATCTGTGCTTGAAAATAGGGTCTCATAAATTTATATGTTCCTGGAGCAAAAGTCCAGAGTCTGCTATTGAGACAGACATGGGGGAAGCCACTGCTTGCTCTGGATTGATAGTATGGAATGCTGTTACTATTTGGGTTTCTACCAGGTACTGTGACCTGGATTGGCCACTATTGGAAAAAGGAGACTGGGCTAGATGGACCATTGATCTGGCCTAGTATAGCTGTTCTTATGATATCTTATAGATTTGATGTTACACTTCTCCCTCCGTATTTGCTGTGATAGGGGATTAACAGAACCGCAAATACAGAAAAACCGCAAATAACTTTTTCATATATTATTTGCTGTTTTCTACTAAAAAACCATCGTGAATATGGTGAAACCGCGAATAACATGGTGGGAGACCTGGCCTGTTCCTGAAGGAGAGGCAAAACACAGTGAAGAAAGTGCTGGGAATCAGTGATTTTCTCTGTAAACGCTTGCAATCAGTGATTTCTCTATGCAAACTGATGTAATTTGGGGGGGAGGAGCCAGCAAGCTAAAAACTGCGAATAATTGAAACCGCAATTGCTGAAACCGCAAATACGGAGGGAGAAGTGTATTAATTTGTGCCATCATTGTAAAAGTACTACAGTACAATATCATTTAAATGGCCTACATATCACTGCCCCAAACAATTTACAGTGTAGGTTGGGCTCTAGAGGGATTTGCTTGGGATCACAGAATTGAACTGGGTGTAATATGAATTGCCTTGTGATCTTGGCCTTCTTTAACACTGCCAGCTCTCATAATTTGTTTCTTGCTCTTTCCAGGTCTGCTGTTAAAGGACAGAAGTGGTTTAACACCAGTAAATATGTCTGTGTTTGTGAGAAGAAAGATGAGCCCTCCTCACTCTCTTCAGCTAGGATGGCTGAAAAGGAAGAAAAAGTGGATCAGGCAACTCCGGAGAAGGCCAAGGCGAATCTACTGAACCTTATTTCAGCAATGAAAGTGGAAATAAGTAGCAAAAAAAGGTTTCAGGCTTTAAAGATGAAAGAACATGCCAAAAAAATGGAAAACATTGAAAGCACAAGCAGTATGTTTCAGAAAGCGACTGAGGACAATGAAAGGAAAAGGTAAAGTGAGCAGAACACCTTTCTTTCCCTCATCCCTTCTGGTCCAACTTAAATGGGAACATAAGAATAGTCTTACTGGGTCAGACCAGTGGTCCATCTAGCCCAGTATCCCATCTTCATGGAGGCCAATCCAGGTCACAAGTACCTGGCAAAAACCCAAATAGTAGCAGCATTCCATGCCACTGATCCAGGGCAAGCAGTGGCTTCTCCCATGTGTCTCAACAGCAGTTTATGTTCTTTTCCTCCACGAACTTATCCAAATCTTTTTTAAAACCAGCCATATCTGCTTTTGCCAAAGCATCTTGATTCACCTTGAATTTTTCTTTGCTATTGCCAAAGAAATACAAGTATTTAATTATGTATCTTTTGAAAAGGCATCTCAGTTTTTCCTGGTGGTTCCCCTCCTCTTCTTGCTTAAGAAGAGGAGGGAAATGTTATGTTAATCAGGTTTTTTTATTCCGCCTTTATCTGTTCAGTTCAAAGTTGGATTACATTACAAGAGGTTGGGTCAGTTACCCAGAAAGTTACAATGGACAGTTTGACATGGACATTCAATAGATTTGCTAGTATAGGTAGATCAGTACAGTTACTAAAACACTTAGGTCATAGTTACAAGTTCAAGTAGGTCATCATTGGCTCTTTGTTATGTCCCAGGAGTTGCATTAGATAGTTTAGAAATGGGCTTTTACAATTACCATTTAAAATCAGTTACTTAATGGTTGGCTTTCTGTCTTAGTATAGAAATGCTTTTAAAAGTTTTTTGAATCTGAGATTGTGGTCACTAGATTGTCATGTAAGTGGTACGGTAGTTAGTTCCAGCATTTTGCTAGTTGATATTGGATAGATAAGGTAATTTGCCTGGTAGAATATCTTTTAGAGGCACCCTGGAGTAGGATGACCAACTCTGTTAGATAGTTAGGGGTGTTGCCTGTCAGGATCTTAAAGGCATTGATGCTTAATTTAAACTTGATCCTTGTGGTTATGGGCCCAATGCTGTATTTTACAGAAGTGATAGTGCAGCATGCACAGGACTCCAGCAGAACTGCATCTCTCTGTGTTTGCTTAAGCTTGACAAAATAATGACCTGAGTGTTGCATGATCTGGAGGACTGGTGGGGAGTCCTATGCTGCATTTTAAGTATGGGAGCAATTTATCTTTAAAGTTGGTTGAGGTCATAGAAGCTGACATGCCTTATTGCTTTGGACAGGTTCCTACATTGTCTATTGTCTCAGGTGCAGATGTAGAACCATATTTACTAAGTATTATTCCTATAGATCTAGATTGGAATAGAGAGTTGCGCGGGGACAGAAATCCCACCCGTCCCCACCCGTCCCCGCCAAAGTCCCACCCGTCCCCACCCGTCCCCGTGAGGAATCCCTCCGTCCCCACCCGTCCCCGTGAGGAATCCCTCCGTCCCCACCCGTCCCCGTGAGGAATCCCTCTGTCCCCACCCGTCCCCGCGAGGAATCCCCTCCGTCCCCACCCGTCCCCGCGAGGAATCCCCTCCGTCCCCGCCCGTCCATATAAACTTCAGAAATAGTTATTTCATTTAATTATGCTACTGAATTAAAGGCTCTGGTAGAAACCCATTTACAAATAAGCAAAAAGACTTTATTAATTTGAAAATATTAATTGGGAAGAATACATACTTTGCAAATGGGTTTCTACCAGAGCCTCTAATGTTTATAAATTTTTATCAACACAACTAATATACTACTTTATCCTGAAGCAAAATAAAAAAAAAGAAATATAATTCTTTTCCTACCTTTGTTGCCTGGTTTCTGCTTTCCTCATGTTCTCATTCAATTCCTTCCATCCACTGTCTCTCTTCCTTCTGCATCTTCCATTTGCTCTGTTACTGTGCCTCTCCCTTTCTTCCCCCTTCCAAATTGGTCTGGCACCCATCTTCTTCTCTCCGCTCCCCCATAGTCTGGCATCTGTCTTCTTCCCTGCCAGTGTCTTCTCCCTACTCTCTCTTCCCCATTTCCTTTCAGCGTCCTTCTCCCCCCCATCTTCCCCATGTCCTGTCAGCGTCCTTCTCCCCCCTCTGTCTTCCACATGTGCTTTCAGTGTCCTTCTCCCCCCTCTGCTTCCCCATGTCCTTTCAGCGTCCTTATCCCTCTCTGTCTTCCCCATGGCCTTTCAGCGTCCTTCTCCACCCACCCCCCCGTCTTCCCCATGTCCTTTCAGCGTCCTTCTCCACCCCTTTGTCTTCCCCATGTGCTTTCAGCATCCTTCTCCCCCCTCTGTCTTCCACAAGTGCTTTCAGAGTCCTTCCCCCCCGCCCTTCCCATGGCCTTTCAGCGTCCTTCTCCACCCCTTTGTCTTCCCCATGTCCTTTCAGCGTCCTTCTCCACCCCTTTGTCTTCCCCATGTGCTTTCAGCATCCTTCTCCCCCCTCTGTCTTCCACAAGTGCTTTCAGATTCCTTCACCCCCCCCCCCGCCCTTCCCATGGCCTTTCAGCGTCCTTCTCCACCCCT
Organism: Geotrypetes seraphini; assembly: GCF_902459505.1. Taxonomy (NCBI): domain Eukaryota; kingdom Metazoa; phylum Chordata; class Amphibia; order Gymnophiona; family Dermophiidae; genus Geotrypetes; species Geotrypetes seraphini. The sequence continues at coordinate 58,813,668 of NC_047089.1, read as the reverse complement.
TTGTATTCCCCATGTGCTTTCAGCGTCCTTCTCCCTCCTCTGTCTTCAAGTGCTTTCAGAGTCCTTCCCCCCTCCTCCCGTCTTCCCCATGGCCTTTCAGCGTCCTTCTCCCCACTCCTTCTCTACCGCCCCGGGTGCAGTACAGCCGGCCAGGTCCCCTTACTTTTGTGGCACTTCCCCGACCGACTGACAACAGCCCCGGTCCGACAAACCTCCCTGCCCTTAACTGCGAATCTAAATTACCTTATTACAGCTGCTGTAAGAAGATAATTTAGATTCGCGGCTACAGGGCAGGGAGGATTGTCGGACCGGGGCTGTTGTTGGTCGGTCGGTCGGGGAAGTGCCACAAAAGTAAGGGGACCTGGCCGGCTGTGCTGCAACCGGGGCGGGGTGTGGCGGGGCGGACCGCCCCCTCCCTTGGTAGCCACTTGAACCGCGAGGCTACTCTCCTCCTTACCTGCACTGCCTGCAGCACAGAGCCAAACGGAAGTCTTCCCGACGTCAGCGCTGACGTCGGAGGGAGGGAGGGCTTTGTTTAAGCCCTCCCTCCCCTCCGACGTCAGCGCTGACGTCGGGAAGACTTCCGTTCGGCTCTGTGCTGCAAGCAGAGAAGGTAGGGAGAAGAGCCGCGCGACTGAGTACATCCAGCTTTGTTTAAGCCCTCCCTCCCCTCCGACGTCAGCGCTGACGTCGGGAAGACTTCCGTTCGGCTCTGTGCTGCAAGCAGAGAAGGTAGGGAGAAGAGCCGCGCGACTGAGTACATCCAGCCCCGCAGGAACCCCGCGACCCTCGGAGGCGTCCCCACGGGATCCCCGCGACCCTAGGGGGCGTCCCCACGGGATCCCCGTGACCCAAAGGGGGAACCCGCGGGTCCCGCGGGATTCCCGTCGTCCCCGTTCCCGTGCAGCTCTCTAGATTGGAAGAGAATATTAGATTTCCTAGGGGCCATTGCAGGAAACTTTCTGCATGGTTACTACAAGATTAACTCACTTTTACTCAGGTTTGCAATACAGAAAGGGTTTCAGTATGATTTCATTTAATTATGCTATTGAATTAAATGCCCTGGTAGAAACCCATTTACAAATAAGCAAAGAGACTTTATTAATTGGGAAGAATACATACTTTGTAAACGGGTTTCTACCAGATCCTCTAATGTTTATACATTTTTATCAGCACAACTAATATACTACTTTATCCTGAAGAAAAAAAAAAGAAATAGAAATTTTTTCCTACCTTTGTTGCCTGGTTTCTGCTTTCCTCATGTTCTCATTCAATTCCTTCCATCCACTGTCTCTCTTCTCTCTGCGTCTTCCATTTGCTCTGTTACTGTGCCTCTCCCTTTCTCCCCCCTTCCAAATTGGTCTGGCACCCATCTTCCCTCCGCTCCCCCCATAGTCCTGGCATCTGTCTTCTTCCCTGCCAGCGTCTTCGCCCCACTCTCTCGTCCCCATTTCCCTTCATCGTCTTCTCCCCACTCTCTCTTCCCCATTTCCTTTCAGCGTCCTTCTCCATCCCTTTGTCATCCCCAGTGCTTTCAGGGTCCTTCTCCCCCCCCCTCAGTTTTACCCATTTCCCTTAAGCGTCTTTTCCTCTCCACTCAACCTTTCCTCCCTTTCTCCCTCCCTGCCCCTTACCTTCGTGGCGCTTCCCTGCCTGACCGACAACAGGCCCGGTCCGACAAACCTCCCTGCCCTGAGTCTAAATTACCTTCTTACAGCAGCTGGAGTATTGAAGCTGCGTGTGGCCGCCATAAAGGTCATCTCTGACGCAACCCCAGTTGCGTCAGAGATGACCTTTGCATTCTATGGATGCATTAGCATTTAGCGCTAGCTGAATCGGCTAGCGTGCCTTAGTAAAAGGTCCCCTATGTTTCATAAATATTTTTTTCTTATGTAATAAAATAAGTCGTTTGAATATGACAAGCTAATTATCTCAACTAAACAACACCTGGATGTCAGTCCTGAGTTTGACAGCACTCCTGGCGCACCTGTAGTACTAAATTCAAATGGGGAGGGGAGTAAGTTAGTAAAACATGTAATTGGAAAAACTTTTCCCCCATCTACAAAGCCAGACGCTTGGCACTTCAGTGATGGTAATGTTTATGTGTGTCCACCCTGAATGGATTTGGAAATGAGCAGTTCTTCCCCGGTAAACCCTGCAGTCACATCTCTTGTTTCCACTGACAGTGGGCATATAGTGTGATTTTTATACCCTCAGGTTAAAGGCTCATGCATTTCACAGGTGTGGAGTACGGGCCTGCCTCTTTACCTTCGATTTTGCCCAAGATCCGGCAGCAAAAGGTCTGCAACAGAACATTCGGTGACTTCTGGTCTGGGGCCGCCATTCCGGAGCTTGTGAGCAGCTCCCAACAGCCGAGCTTGAGCTCCGGACGGCGACGAGAAGATGCGTCTTTCCACCACCAGCACTGATGCTTCTCAACTCTAAACGGTCAGCACCTTGTAGCTAAAGCCTGCCGAAAATGCCCGGCCTTATGTTACTGTCTGCTTCTGTCAATTCCTAAGCGGGTTCAACTTCTGACTTCAATTGCTGTAAGAAGGTAATTTTGCGGCTACAGGGCAGGGAGGTCTATAGGACCGGGCTTGTTGTCGGTCGGTCGGTCGGGGGAAAGCGCCACGAAGGTAAGGGGACCTGGCCGGCTGTGCACCCACCCCCTAAGGCTGCACCCGGGGTGGACCGCCCTCCCCCGCCCCTCCTTGGTACGCCACTGCCTTGAATTCTTCTTACCTGCCCTGCCGCAGCACACAGCCGACCGGAAGTCTTCCCGATGTCAGTGCTGACGTCGGAGGGAGGGAGGGCTTTGCTTAAGTCCTCCCTCCGACGTCAACGCTGACATCGTGGAAGACTTCCGGTCAGCTGTGTGCTGCAGCAGGGCAGATAGGGAAAAGAAGACGAGTCTTGCGGCTCGAGTGCATCCATGATCCAACCCTGCAGGATCCCCGTGACCCTAGGAGGCGTCCCCACGGGATCCCCGTGACCCTAGGGGGCGTCCCCATGGGATCCCCGTGACCCGAAGGGGGAACCCGCGGAATTCCCGTCGTCCCCGTTCCCGTGCAGCTCTCTAGTCTGGGGCAATGTAGAAATGTTGGTCAAGAGGAGTGAGTGCCTATTGGCATGCCCTCTTTCCCTCCTCCCCCATCTGACCAGCCTTTCCTAGATAAGAACATAAGAATAGCCTTACTGGGTCAGACCTATGGTCCATCAAGCCCAGTAGCCCGTTCTCACCTTGGCCAATCCAGGTCACTAGTACCTAGCCAAAACTCAAGGAGTAGCAATATTCCATGCTGGTATCAGTTTCCATCCCTCCCTTCTCTGACAACCTGACCCACCTGTAGTTTAAAACATTTCCTTGGTAGTATAATGGCCCCCTCTCCCTGACCTATCCCCTCCCTGTCACTTCAAACATTTTCCATAGTAGTTTAGTGGCCCTTGACCCATTTCTCCTTTCCACAGACACACACACACTCTCTCTCTCTCCCTGATGTCTAGTGCCCCCAAACCCACCTGCATACCTTAACACAGAAGATAGGAATAATGCCCAGTCACTTCTGCTGCCAGAAAAATGGTGGTTCCCTGTCTCATGTAGGGTCTGTCTGCCATCAGACCAAAGCATGCTTGTTGCTTACAGCATACCACTTTGAGAATTTGTGTAGAGAGCCTCATTAGAATTTTTGCTTCACCTCCCATCTCTCTTGGCTATGCTCCATTTCCTCAGTATGTCTCTCTACACACAAGATGGTAGGAGCTTGTCTCTTCTGCTCATGTTTATTTTTCCTTTATTTTCAGCTTTTTTTTTTTTTTTTTCCTATTCGATTGTGAGGCTTTTTGGTGCTGCAGAGGCTCCCAGTTCTGGGATATCTTTGGCTGCAGGAGAGCTCAGACTCTGAGGTCAGAAGTCTGTAGCCAGGGCGCAGCCTGCGTGTCAGGACACCTATTTGGCCGGCCTGCATTAACAGTTCGGGAACTCGGGGACCATTCCCTTGGGAGCAAGGCTTGCCCCAGGTTCTGTCCGTAGAGGGCTTGAGCGCAGGCTGAGTGGCTCCTTGGCAGTTGTATCTGGGATTGGAGCCGACTACATTTCCTAACTCCCTACTCTGTGTGTGAGGTCCGGAGGGGGTTGTCGTCTCAGATTGGTCATGGGGTCTGAGAGACAGTCAGAAAAAACAGGCAGTCCGGTTTAGAGGCAGTCCTGTTAGAGGCAGAAGTTCTCTCAGTAAGCTAACAGCAGCTTCAGCTCAGGCAGCAACTCGCACCTACATGGCAGAGTGCTTGCAGGTGCGGCCCAGCTTCAAAGGCAACTATTTCCAGATGGAAATAGTCTATATTGGAAGTGTCTGCTGATATCCTTGAAGGCAGATTCCACTATAGGTGTGGCTTCTTCTTGGGCAGAGTCGAAATTGGTGTCACATGATGAAATCTGTAGTGCAGCTACATGGTCCTCCCTCTATACTTTCACAAAGTTTTACTTTACTAGAGGTAGCAACTGGATTGGATTCCACATTTGGATCATCCATACTTTCAGCAAGGTCATCTGGCCCTCCCTAGATTCTGGGGACTTCTTTGATATGTCACAAAAGTTCAGGAATGATGTGCCTGTTGCACTAGAAGGGAAAATTAGGTACCTATCTCGATAATCTTCTTTCTAGTAGATAGGCACATCATTCCTGAAGCTCTCCTTGTCAGATGTTCATTAGCCTGCTTTCTGCTACACACATGCTGGGATAACCAGATATCTTGTTTCTCCCCATTATCCAGTAAGAACATGGATGGGGAATGCTGCTGCTATTACAATGAATTCAGAGAGTACTCCTTTTAATCCAAAATGTATCTTGTGGGAATAGATTGACTACCCAAAGATTCAAGAATGATGTGCCTGTCTACTAGAAAGAAGATTATTGAGGGAGGTACCTATTCTTCCCATAATGAACAACCCGATAATTTGTAGTGGAGTCACAGCTCTACTGTGAGGATTTCTGCATCAGCCCCTTAGATTGTAATACTTACAGTACTTGAATGTAATTTGGCTAGAGCTACTAATGAGCAGGCATGAACTAAATATAAGTAACAGGTTAATTTGATTTGGCTGGACCATAATTATTGAGAAAGTAAAAAAACCCAAACAAACATTTTGTCCTCTCTTGGTGTGTCTGCATACTAGTGATCTTATATCACTTCCAGACTTATGGTGCTAGCTAGCCTCATTTTTCCGACAGGTTGATCGGTCCTGGTTTTACCTAGCTGCATAAAAAGTCTGTCATATTGAGTGCAGCTGTAGGTATCAAAATTGTTTTTTTAAATATTTTAACTCAAGGGATAAAAGTGACTGAAGTTCTCTAGTAAAGTGCTTCTGAAGCCAGTCCTTGGTGCACACTCAGCTTTTTGAGTTTTCAGGATATCCACAATGAATGTGAATGAGATGGCATGCAAATCTAAGGAGTCAGTGCATGCAGATCTATCTCATGTATATGTCATGGATTTGATATACTGCGTTTTACATTTTTATTATATGCAGGTACTTTCCCTGTCCTTAGTGAGCCCACAATCTAAGCTTTTGTACCTGGAGCAATGGGGAGTGAAATGGCTTTCTCAGGATCACAAGGAGCCACAGTAAGCATTAAGCCAAGTTCCCAGCCCATTGCATTTCTTCACTCAATGTGTAATTAAATTCTGGAATACTTGCCAGAGAATGTGGTAAAAGCAGGTAGCTTAGCAGGATTTAAAAAAAAAAAAAAAAAAAAAGTTTTGGAAAATTTCCTAAAAGAAAAGGCAATAAGCCATTATTAAGATGGGCTTAGAAAAAAACCCACTGCTTATTTTTAGGATAAAAAGCATTAAATCTGTTTTACTTTTTGGGGATCTTGCCAGGTACTTGTGACCTGGATTGGCCACTGTTGGAAACAGGATACAGGGCTTGATGGACCTTTAGTTTGTCCCAAACAACTAGGCTGAGAATACTGCTGTAGAGAATTGCTTGTAGATACATTTAACTCACTTGAAGAGAAGTTGCAAGGGCAACATGCTTAGGTCCCATTCAGAAAATATGAGTTGCCTCAGAATCTTTAAGATAAATTCTTTGAAGCAGAACTGTATTTTAAAACTTATTTAGAGGGCAGTGAGAAGCTGATAGAAGCTTGAAGTATAATGTTCTAAATTAGACATTGCAATATGCATTTTCTTTTCACTTCTTTCTTAATTTCTAGTGACACACAACTGAGTCCAGAGCTTGTAGCTGCTGCCTCCGCTGTTGCAACATCCTTACCTTTTAACAAGACTCAGATAGAATCGGAGTTACTGCGACAGCTGAGGAGTCACGAGGAGGAGGCTGCACAGAGAAGAAGCGGTTCCCACAACATCAGGTCTGTCCTTTGAGCAGCGCACTTCTGAATGACCTAATCTTGAAGGTTTGGCTAGTTGTAATTCCTGCAGAGGCCCAGCACGAAAGGCATTTTCTATGCACAGTTTGAAGAATTTTGCTGTGGATTATTTGAAGATATACAGATTTCAGTGCTTTTTAAAGGCCAAAATATGTTTTCTAAATATTCAGCAGGATATAATTCAATAAGCGATTTGATAGTGTAGAACAGTGTCTCAAACTTTCTTGAGCCAGGGCACACTAAAGGTAGTGGCCACGGCTTGAGGCACCCAGAAGTGCGCGGACATTGCCGTGATGACATCGCGCGTGTGTGACATCATCATGTCGATGTCTGCGCATGTGCAGAGGCCCTCCAGATGGGCCCCGAGATGCTAGTAGGGGGTGCCAGCAGGGAAGAGGGCTAGAGAGAAGGAGAGGCACTGGCACCAGCTGATTGCCTATCGCAGTGTTTCTCAATTACTTTAAGCTAAGTACCCCTTAAGTCTGATGAATATCAACTGAGTACCCCAACCACAGACCTCCCTAGGCCCACTCAAGCTGTGCCCCAGATCCCATCCCCTTTACTAATTGTAATGCAATTTTTTTCCATTCATTTTTCATATACACACAATATACACAGTAGATATAAATTCTCAAAACATATTTTGATCACTATATCGAAAATAAAATCATTTTACCTTCCGGCGATCCTCTGCAGGCTGCTGTAATTAGCTTTAAAGGTGAGACTGGGAGGCCAGGGGGGGAAGCTGGAGGACGCTAGAGAGAAGGGGGAAACATATAAGCCTTTGGCGAATCAGGCAGCACTGGCGCCGTACCGTGTAGGGAAGTCAACTGGTAGTTGCCTCTCTTCCTCCTCAGTGTGCCGCGGAACACTTGGAATCTCAGAAGGCACATTAATGTGCCCCGGCACACAGTTTGAGATACACAGCCCTGGGATGGGCTCCGCGATCAACTCGTGTTGCCCTTGCAATCTACTAATCAACCTTTTGGACACCCCTGCCTTAGTGTTTCTAAGCTTTGAATCTGCTAGTCTAAATACAGCTTAGTTGGCTAAGTTTGGAGCATAATATCCTCCACAGAATATGTGAAATACACTCCTGGCCAGTGGCATAGCCGGGGGGGGGGGGGGGGGGGGAAGCGGGCTTCCTAAGAGTATGGCACTCTCCTCTCCGCTCCTCTCCTTGCCGTGAGTGTGCACTCCTTGCCTTCTCCGTACCTTTTTTTTCCCAGCGCGAGGTTGCTGCTCACGTCAGCATCAGCTCTCTCTCTGATGTCACTTTCAGGACCTGAGCCTAGGAAGTGACGTCAAAGGGCAAACTGACACTGACATGGGCATGCTGCCCATGCCAGAGAAGTTATAAAGGTACGGGGAAAGGGAAGGGGGTGTGCGCAGGGTGCCACTGCCCTGGGCTCCACTCACCCTTACTATGCCACTTCTCCTGGCCATTCCTGAATCTGGGATGTGCTGCTAGAGTGTGGACTTTATAGAAGACAAGAATTCCTTAAGATCAACTGCTGTGAGTTTTTGTTTTAAGTTTTGTATTAAAGAAGTTTTGTTTAAGGAACCAGAGTCCAGTCAGATAAAATTGTAGGCTATAGGCTCAATGAGTTTAAGCTGCTGACAATCTTTAGATAGTACAAGCCAAATAACTCCAAATAGTATGTCCAGAGACCCAGTGCTTCAGTGAAATATATTAATATATGGTCTCTAAGGTATATCTTCATAAATACTTTCAAAGGTTTATAAAGCTCATTAGTGTCTGCTGTATGAAAACAAACTTTCTTCCATACAGACAAGTGACACGCAGAGATTGATAGTACAATCTTTAGAGCCAGAGTGAGAAGCAGCCTGCAGACAAGATCGCGATGCTAGAGTTCTTTGCACTGCTTCAGAGCTGTTTCCTCTGCAGCGATCCTGCCTCTGATGTCGGAGGAGGGGCGGGACCGCGGCAAAGGAAACAGCTCAGAAGCAGTGCAAAGATCGCTAGCATCGCGATCTTGTCTTCAGGCTGCTCCTCAAAGGTAAACGGTGCGGGGGGGAGGCCAGGGGGGAAGCCGGACACCAGTGGGAGGCCAGGGGGAACATGCAGGCCTTCCTGGGGTGTGTGTGAGCAGCCCTTCGGGGTGGGGGGTGGGACAGGCCTTCAGGGGGGACTGGCAAGCAGGCCTTCAGGGTTGGGATGCAGGCCTTTAAGGGGGGGGACAAGCCTTCAAGGGGGGGTCAGGCCTTCAAGGGGGGGACAGGCCTTTAAGGGGGACAGGTAGGCCTTCAGGGGTGGGATGCAGACCTTTAAGAGGGGGACAGGCCTTTAAGGGGGGGACAAGCCTTCAAGGGGGATGGTGACACAGGCCTTCAGGGGGGACAGGGAGGCCTTTAGGGGTGGGGTGCAGGCCTTCAGGGAGAGGTGCAGGCCTACAGGGGAGGGGGTCCCTGGTGTAGAAGTACACGGAGGGAGGGAGGGATGGAAGGGGGGGTTCAAAGTGACGTGCATATGCCGGACTTTGGGGGGAAGAAATAATGGGTCTGAAAATAGAGGAGAGGGAGAGAGATGATGAACAATGGGATTTAGGGAGGGAAGGAACAGAAAGGGAGAGAAGTTGGACACAAGGGATGGTGTGGAGGGGGGGATAGAGATACTTGATAGGAGGGTAGTTGGGAAAAGAAAGGGAGAGATGGTGGACCCTGGGGTGGTGGGGAAGGAGGGAGAGATGCTGGATGAAAGGGTAGTTAAGAAAAGGTGGATCTGTGGAGGGAGACGAAAGAAAGGAAAGATGCCAGACCTCCTGTGGAGGGAAGGGAAACGGAAGGGGAGGAGAGAGATGGCAGATGGATGGTTAGCATGCAGAAAGAAGAAAGAAGGAGACCCTGGCAAGCAACTTATCAGAAGCCAACCAGAGCCTGGGACCAAAAAGATTTGAATAATGACCAGACAACAAAAGGTAGAAAAACTAATTTTATTTTCTGTTTTGTGATTACAAAATATCAGATTTGAAATGTGTATTTTGCCAGAGCTGGTGTTAGACTACAAACGTGAGCTAGGATTTAACAGAGAGAGGAAAAGTCTTTTTTGTTTGTTTATTTTGTTTACACCACAGTGCCAGTGTAGTTAGGAGAAGGCAAAGGGGGTGAAGAGGCTATAAAATAAACCCATCAGGATGTTTGAAAAAAACACCCAATAGGGCAGGAAAATCGAATTGAATCGAAAAACCAATTCAATAGGCTGAATCAAATCAAAATTTTTTTCCTGAATCATGCAGCACTACTGGTTACCCTCTCCTGGTTACTCTTTATATACCCATTAATAGATGCATGCATGATGGACTAGAAAAGGAAAAAGTATCTTCAGCTAACTTCACAAGCATCATTGTATTACTGGTTATTTCTCTGTGCAAAACTAAGCAGGCAGTTGAGAGAATTAAAAATATTTGCCACGCTGTAGTATTCTGCAGTGCAGTAACTCAGATAGACCAGTAGATGTCACTGTTAATTTAAATATAGTACTGTACTTGATTTTCCATCTGTTGTTTATGACTGGGAGTCCTACTCTGACTTTTCTACTAGTTCATTGAAAGGAATTCTTTTCCATCTAGGAATTTTTGTCTTAATTATGTAGAAGGAAATGTTGCCAGATGTAAACTGCAATTGTAGTATAGTGAGTCATTGTATTTTGGGACCAGTGGTATTTTGTTTTTGTTTTGTGTGTATGCTTTATGGCCTCCCCCTTTTTAAGGGCAGAAAAGGGAGGGTATTGAACTGAAACATATTATTGTACTGGATACAGTGGTTTAAAAATTAATTCTTTTATAGGGCTTTTGTGTATGTTAACCCTCAATTAGTATCTATCATTTTATTGCTCCTCTGTTAGTCATCCTCTTTTTGCTAGTCTTCCCTACCGCTCTTTTTATCGCTTCTCCCTCTTTCAAGGTATTGTTTTCCTAATTGATGGCAAGGCCAATCCTAGTCCAGATTCTCTAATGTACTACTAATATGTTTATTCTCTTCTAACATGTTCTAGGCAAGGTGAGGCTCTAGGACAGTTCCAACACAGGTTTTACACAGTTCTAGGAGAGGGGTTAAAAGGAGGATTAGGCATTGGGGAAGCTGAAGGTTGTTAGATTAGTTAGGTTAGACTTCTTAGGGTGGAAACAGTTTACATTTAGGAAATGTTTTCTACAAACAGAACCCAACACCCCACCTTGTGCACTATAGATTTGGCCTATCTAAAGACTTGGATTCATTGTTTTAGAGTGTTTTGTGACCATGCTGGGAATAGGATAAAGGAAAATACTCGTTTCAGCTGGCTTAGGTATTCCAAATTAATTGCCTGGAGCAATAAAGTTAACTACAGAGTTTGCTTTTGGCACAGAGATGATAATGATGACTCTGGGTCTCTTTCCTGTTTGGGGACAGCCATTTCTGAACCTTTAAAAGGTCCCAAGTGCATGATTTTGCATTTACTTAAATCGATACTACAAAAAGGCAGAAAAGTCAAAAGGTTCAGGAAGGGGGCGCTCAGGGGCAAAACTGTACACACCACGCAACCAAGCGAAATACTAAAAGGAAAATATCCTATATAAGGTGCCCTCAGTATAAGCAAGCAGCGACGGGAGACAAGCTCCAACGCTTCACAAGTCAGGTAGAGGTGATAATAAACCCCACCCGCACACCATCACTGGGCACCCAATGTGTGCAATAAATCAAAGTGATCAAACTCACAAATCAAATCAATAATAAACTAAAGTGAATAACAAGTGAAACCACTGAGCGACCCCTGACTGAACCAAGCCAGCCGGCTCCCCAGCAAAAAATCAAAAATACAAAAATGAAAAGCAGACTTAGCTGAACAATGAAAACATCACTGAAGCACGGAGATAAAATCGCTACGGAACACCAGGTTCACTAGTACTGGGCCCAGCAGCAATCCCTGTGGCATTTACTGGTCACGTTTCCTTGACCAGAGTGGACCTCATTGACAGTCACTCTCTGAGTGTAGTGTTCAACCAGATTCTCACTCAGGTTATAATTTTTCCTTCAGCTCCCAAACTGGCTAACTTGCTTACCAGTCTTTCATATGAAATCATCTCAGAGGCTTTACTGAAATCTAGTTGGATATTGTACAAATTGGGCACGTTGCAGTGCTGAAGAAAAATGGTAGGATGGAAATGGGGACGGTTGAGGAGGCAGTGCTGCATGAGGCAGAGGATGCTGCAGTAGAGCTGGAAGCTCACTGTAAGGCAGTAGTGTAGCCAGCCTTACAATTTAGGGGGGGCCCAGAGGTGGACTGGGGGAGGGGGCAAAGTATTACTATCTCCCTACCCTACACATGCAGGAGCGTTAATAGTACCTTTGCTGGCGGGGATGCTGAGCCAGTGAAATTACTACAGTGCCACCACTTCTTGCTGCTTCCTTCTGCTCCAAGCATGCTTGGATTTCTTGTGCATGCTTTGGGCATGCGTGAGAAGTCCCAGTATGCTAAAAGCAGGAAGAAAACAGTGTGGAGCAGTGGCATTGTAGGTATTTGGCTGATGGGACTCGGCATCTCCACCAGCAAGGTAGAAGGGGGTGCTAGAGTTCTATAGGGGGCCCAAGCCCAATGTGTGGGGGCTTAGGTCCCCATGGCTCCCCCATAGCTACACCACTGCTATGAAGTCCTCTTAACATCAACCTACCTGTGCTCTTTGCTTCTCAGCCTTCTATCTTGTTGGACGAGGGGGGCCAGGTTAGAGTGTAATTTTTATCCCAGGACAAGCAGGCAGCATATTCTTTACGCATGGGTGACGTCACCGACGGAGCCCTCGGTACGGACCTTTTTAACTAGAAGGTTCTAGTTGGCCACACCGCGCGTGCGCCTTCCCGACCGACGGAGGAGTGCGTGGTCCCCAGTTTCTTCGTTTCCGCGGAGCGAAGAAGACGCGTGTTTTTTCAACGGCTGTTGAAACTCACTTTTCTGCCTTCCCGCTCGCAAAATTTTTCTCTTTTTGTTTTCATTTTCCCTTTGGGTTACCTTTTCTTTAATTTGTTAAAAAAAAAAAAAAAAAAAATCTTTATTTTCTTCCTTTTTTCGTTCTTGCCCCGGCGGGGCCTGTTGCCATTATACAGGCCTCGGGGTTTGATTTTGCGGAGGCCGTATTCCCATTCATGTCTCCGCAGCCCGGTTTTAAGAAGTGCCAGCGGTGTGCACGTCCGATCTCCCTCACTGACCCACACAATTGGTGTTTGCAGTGTTTGGGTCCGGAGCATCGGGCGGACTCCTGCACCCGCTGTGCCACTCTTAAAAAGCGGACACTCAAGAATCGCCAAATTCAAAAAAACATTTTGTTCGGCACCGGGTCAACGATGGACTCCTCGACATCGACAGCGGTACCATCGAAATTGACACCGCCTACTTCGACACCGCCCGACCCGACATCGGCGCCGCTGGCACCAGGTAAGCCGGCTAAGAAGCCTTCCTCTTCCCTCGAGCGCCCGCCAGCCACAGTGGCGGCACCGACCTTGCCGGCTTCACGCCGACCCCGAAAACGCTCCGCCCCGATTTCGGTGAGTGCCTCGTCATCGGCCTCCTCATCGCCGGGGCGTGGAGCGGCACCTAAGGAACCGAAAATAAAGAAAGCGGTTCCGGTGCCACCCCTGGATGCGGCCATCCTCCAAACTCAACTCCAGGAACAGCTGCAGCATCAACTCCAGCATCTTCTGCCTACTATCCTGGCACCGCTCCTTTCGGTACCGGCCCGAGCCCCGTACCGAGCACCCGGTATCCACCCCATCGGTACCAATCAATACCTCAATGCCGATTCTTTCGGCTGAGCAACTTCACGCCCATCTTGTGGTTCATTCCCATACCACTGCGGATCCGCCTCGGGACCGGGCGGGGCTCCATTCTTCCCGGGACCGTGATCGACGCCGGTCTTCCTCTCCCGGTACCGTTTCGGTGCGCTCTGGAAAGTCTTTATCTAAGACCCACCATACCGAGCCTTCCACCCCGGTGTCTTGGCATGCGCACCCAGAGGTTCGGGACCCGGACTTATGGGAAGAGTCCCCTCCCGGTACCGAGGAGGATCTCTCCTCATCCGATGAGGACCCCTCAGCCCCCGATACCACCTCCAAGCCGGAACAATCCTCCTTCTCAAAGTTCCTCAGGGAGATGTCAGCAGCTTTATCTCTCCCTCTGGAGTCAGACTCCAAAAAATCCCAAGCTTTTCTAGAAGCTCTGGATTTTGAGCAACCACCTAAGGAGTTTCTCAAATTGCCCGTACACGACATCCTACGGGAGACGTTTTACAAAAATTGGGAGAACCCTCTTACTGTACCTGGGGCCCCCCGTAAGTTGGATAACCTCTACCGAGTTATCCCAATTCCGGGGTTTGATAAGTCCCAATTGCCCCATGAGTCTCTTCTAGTTGAATCCACCTTGAAGAAGACTCAGGGCTCCAGCGTCTATGCCTCCACCCCTCCTGGCAGAGAGGGCAAAACCATGGACAAGTTTGGCAAGAGGCTCTATCAAAATGCCATGCTGGCCAACAGGGCGAACAATTACTCTTTCCATTTTTCATTTTACATGAAACACTTGGTCCAACAGTTGTCCGCCCTCCAAAAGTATCTTCCGGAGAGAAAGGTTCCACTTTTCCAACAACAGATTTCTGGTCTCCTTCAGCTGAGAAAATTTATGGTCCGCTCTATTTACGATTCCTTCGAGCTGACCTCCCGTGCCTCTGCCATGGCTGTCGCCATGCGCCGCCTGGCCTGGCTGAGAGTATCGGATTTGGACATTAACCACCAGGATCGTCTGGCCAACGCCCCCTGTCTCGGGGATGAACTTTTTGGAGAGTCCCTGGATTCCACCACCCAGAAACTCTCGGCCCATGAAACCAGATGGGACACCCTGATTAAACCAAAGAAAAAGGCTCCACCTGCTCGCCCTTACAGGCCTCAATCCTCCTATCAGCGCAGATTCTCAGCCAGACCACTCAATCCGCCTTCACAACAACCTCGGCGGCCCCGTCAGCAACAACACCATGCCCAGGCTCGTTCTCAGTCCAACCAACCCAACAAGCCTCTTCCACCTGCAAAGCCTTCTCAGCCCTTTTGACTCTTCTCTCCAGGGCATAGCCAGTCTTCCACCTTCATTGCCTCTTCCACAACCAATCGGAGGCCGTCTCCACATATTCTTCAGCCGTTGGGAAGTCATCACATCGGACCAGTGGGTCCTCAACATCATCCGCCACGGCTACTCTCTCAACTTCCAGACTCTTCCACCAGACAACCCTCCCGTAGAGTCTGCTTCTCACTCCTCCCAAACCCCCCTCCTCCTGAGGGAGGTCCAATCCCTCCTTCTTCTCATTGCCATCGAAGAGGTGCCTCCGGAACAAAGGGGTCAGGGATTCTACTCCCGCTACTTCCTGGTTCCCAAGAAGACAGGAGACCTCCGTCCCATTCTCGATCTCAGGGACCTCAACAAGTGTCTGGTCAAGGAGAAGTTCAGAATGCTCTCCCTTGCCCCGCTCTACCCTCTTCTCTCTCAGCACGACTGGCTATGTTCCCTGGACCTCAAAGAGGCCTACACTCACATTCCAATCAGTCTGACTTCACGTCGCTTCCTGCGATTTCAAGTCCAACACCGCCACTATCAGTACAAGGTGCTACCTTTTGGCCTCGCTTCGTCACCCAGGGTGTTCACCAAGTGCCTTATTGTGGTGGCGGCCTTCCTCAGGTCTCACAACTTCCAGGTGTTTCCCCTACTTGGACGATTGGTTGGTGAAAGCACCTATGTCTCCACGTGTGCTCCAAGCCACTCATCACACCATCTCTCTCCTCCATCTCCTGGGGTTCGAGATCAACTACCCCAAGTCGCATCTGCTTCCCACACAGCGACTTCAATTCATTGGAGCAGTTCTTGACACCACACTAATGAGGGCGTTTCTCCCCTCCGACCGTCACCGGACACTGCTTCACCTCTGTCGTCAGGTGCTCCTTCATCACTCCATCCCGGCCCGTCAGATGATGGTCCTCCTGGGCCACATGGCCTCGACGGTCCATGTGCTTCCTCTGGCGCGACTCCACCTCAGGACACCTCAATGGACTCTTGCCGACCAATGGTCACAGACCTCGGATCCTCTTTCTCATCCCATCTCTGTGACATCGGCTCTTCATCAATCTCTTCAATGGTGGTTGAACTCCTCAAATCTTTCCAGGGGTCTTCTTTTTCATCTACCCCCTCACTCCATGATCATCACCACGGATGCCTCCCCCTATGCGTGGGGAGCTCACCTCGGAGATCTACGCACCTAGGGACTCTGGACCCCTCAGGAGCGTCAACATCACATCAATTTCCTAGAACTCAGAGCCATGTTCTATGCTCTCAAGGCCTTCCAGCACCTTCTCTACCCTCAGGTTCTTCTCCTGTGCACAGACAATCAAGTCGCCATGTACTACAAAAACAAGCAAGGTGGCACCGGATCTCGCCTCCTTTGTCAGGAGGCTCTCTGGACCTGGGCCACGGCCCGCAATCTCTTCCTCAAGGCTGTCTATATCCAGGGCGAACAGAACTCCCTGGCCGACAACCTCAGCCGCATCCTTCAACCTCACGAGTGGACTCTGGACCCTTCCACACTCCACTCCATTTTTGCTCGCTGGGGCACTCCGCAGGTGGACCTCTAATGAAGCTAAGGGGGGACAGGTTCAGGACTAATGTCAGGAAGTTCTGCTTCACTCAGAGAGTGGTTGACACCTGGAATGCCCTCCCAGATGAGATTATTGCGGAATCGACCGTCCTAGGCTTCAAGAGCAAACTAGATGCATATCTCCTTAAGAGAGGCATGTAAGGATATGGTGGACTATAAATTACGACAGGTGTACACCTGGCAGGGCCTCCGCGTGTGCGGATCGCCGGACTTGATGGACCGAAGGTCTGATCCGGAGATGGCATTTCTTATGTTCTTATGTTCTCTTTGCAGCTCCTCACAACCATCAGCTGCCCCAGTTCTGTTCCAGGCTCTTCTCTCCTCACCGCCTGACTCCAGATGCATTCCTGCTCGACTGGACGGATCGGTTCCTCTATGCTTTTCCTCCTCTACCTCTGATGTTGCGGACGTTATCCAAACTCCGCAGGGACAGGGCCACCATGATTCTCATCGCTCCTCGGTGGCCTCGCCAACACTGGTTTTCCCTCCTGCTTCAGCTCAGCTCCAGGGAGCCCATTCCTCTTCCTGTGTTTCCTACTCTACTTACACAACACCGTCAGTCTCTACTGCATCCCAATCTGTCTTCGCTCCACCTGACAGCTTGGTTTCTCTCGGGCTGACCTCCCCAGGAAATCTGTCCCAGCCTGTCCGTCTCATTTTAGACGCCTCCAGGAAACCGACCACCCTTCAATGTTACCATCAGAAGTGGACCAGGTTCTCCTCTTGGTGCCTACAGCGTCATCACGATCCCACCTCTTTGCAGGTGGAAACGATCCTGGACTATTTGCTCTCTCTGTCCAATGCTGGCCTCAAGTCTACCTCAATCAGAGTCCACCTCAGTGCCATCACTGCGTTTCATGAGCCTATCCTCGGGAAACCTCTCACGGCTCAACCACTGGTCTCCCGATTCATGAGAGGCCTCTTCAATGTCAAACCACCTCTGAAACCTCCTCCTGTTGTCTGGGACCTGAATGTGGTTTTATCAGCCCTCATGAAACCACCTTTTGAGCCTCTTGCCACAACTTTGCTCAAACTTCTCACCTGGAAGGTGCTATTCCTCATTGCCATCACCTCTGCCAGGAGGGTTAGTGAGTTGCATGCACTGGTAGCGAATCCACCGTTCACTGTTTTTCACCATGACAAAGTGGTTCTGCGTACCCACCCTAAGTTCCTTCCCAAGGTGGTCTCGGCTTTTCACCTCAACCAGTCCATTGTGTTGCCTGTCTTTTTCCCGAAACCTCATTCACATCCTGGGGAACAGGCGTTACACACTCTAGATTGCAAGCGTGCCCTGGCCTACTATCTTAATCGGACAAGGGCCCACCGCTTGTCCCCTCAGCTCTTCCTGACCTTCGATCCTAACCGTCTAGGTCGCCCTGTCTCTAAACGGACGCTGTCCAACTGGCTCGCTGCCTGCATCGCGTTCTGTTATGCTCGGGCCGGTCTGTCACTAGAAGGTGCTGTCACGGCCCACAGGGTTAGAGCTATGGCTGCTTCTGTTGCTTTCCTCCGTTCTACACCCATTGAGGAAATCTGCAAGGCTGCCACTTGGTCCTCAGTTCACACGTTCACTACTCACTACTGTCTGGATGCTTTCTCCAGACGGGATGGGCACTTCGGCCAGTCTGTACTACAGAATTTATTTTCCTAATGGCCAACCATCCCCCCTCCCTCTTTGTTAGCTTGGAGGTCACCCATGCGTAAAGAATATGCTGCCTGCTTGTCCTGGGATAAAGCACAGTTACTTACCGTAACAGGTGTTATCCAGGGACAGCAGGCAGATATTCTTACGTCCCACCCTCCTCCCCGGGTTGGCTTCTTAGCTGGCTTATCCTAACTGGGGACCACGCACTCCTCCGTTGGGCGGGAAGGCACTCGCGCACGCGCGGTGCGGCCAACTAGAACCTTCTCGTTAAAAAGGTCCGTACCGAGGGCTCCGTCGGTGACGTCACCCATGCATAAAGAATATCTGCCTGCTGTCCCTGGATAACACCTGTTACGGTAAGTAACTGTGCTATTTGTACTTTTGGTATACCATCAAATTGTCCTATGACATCAAAGTAGTTCACATACCACTTGCTCAGCAGAAAAGAACAACTGATACTAGCGAAGAAGCCCTGCCGAGCACATTATTTGCAAAGTTCTTTTCAATTAGGTAGTTAGATAGCAGTTGAGGAAAGTCTTGTTTAGTGTTTAATTTCCTCCCACCCACCCCAAGGCTGACCTTCAGCTAATTAGGAACAGGGCATTGCTTTGGTAAGCCTTTTTTTCTTCTATTTTTTTTTTTTTTCATCATCAGGTGCGAGAAAGTACTTCTGCAACCATAGTATGGCTGGGAAACATTGAGTCTGCAAAGCAGTTGCTCAGGTTACAGCTGCCAAGTAGAGGGGGTAGTTCCATGTGCAAGCTGTCTTCAGCTTAAATCCCTCATGAAGGAAGAATAGGAACTGAGAGAGGAGGTGGCAAGACTGCGAAGCATCCCTGAGAATGAGAGGTACATCAATGAAAAGCTTCATGAGGCATCAAAGATTTCCAGCAGTGGGGAAGAAGAGGTCATGCTGAAGAAAGACTCAGATTACAGGACCCTGCAGGACTGATACTGGGACTCCATCTGCCCTTGAACTAAGGAATCGGTTTACAGCCTTGGAAATGGAGGAGATAAGAGCACTTCAGGGAGAGGAAAGACCAAAGCTCAAAATCCCCAAAGTTAATAGTTGTGTGACCACTAGGAGGTGTAAGGTAGTGGTGGTTGGCGATTCCCTTCTGAACAGTACAGAGGCCTCCATATGCAGATCACGTTTCCTTGACCAGAGTGGACCTCATTGACAATGTCACAGGAGGTATGCTGTCTGCCTGGTTCCAAAATCCAAGATGTTACAGAGAGCTTGCTGTGACTCCTCAAGCCTAATGACTGTTATCCAGTGCTGCTCATCCACGTTGACACTGATGATACTGCTAGGTATCCCTCTAAATGTATCAAAAGTGACTTTGTGGCTCTGGGAGAAAAAGTGAAGCAGTCAGGTACACAGGCGGTATTCTTGTCGATACTCCCTGTTGAAGGTAAAAGCCAGGGCTGAGAAACTCGCATCCTGGAGATGAATGCATGGCTGCATAGATGGTGTTGTCGAGAGCATTTTGGCTTCCTGGACCTTGGGATGATTTTCCAAGGGCTGCTGAGCAGGGATGCTGTGCATCTGTCAAAGAAGGGAAGAAGTGTTTTCAGCAGCTGACTGGTTAACCTATTGAAGAGGGTTTTAAACTAGAATTGTTGGGGCAGGGCAATCAAAGCTCCCAGATGAGTATAAGCCTTCAGGTAAGTGAATCACTAAGTACCTCTACACAAATGGAAAAAGGGGGCAGTATCTGGAAAGCAATATACTAATGCTTGAAGTATGGGAAATGAGGTTATCCCAGGACAAGCAGGCAGCATATTCCCACACATGGGTGACGTCACCGACGGAGCCCCGCAGCGGACAGCCTCGAAAGCAAACTTGCTTGAAGATCTCGAGCTTTCGAGTGCTGCATCGCGCATGCGCGCGTGCCTTCCCGCCCGAACTAGGGGGTGCATCTCCTGTGAGGATCCTCAGTTCAACGTTTTCCGTGGAGCTGAGAAGACTTGTCGACTTGGTTCCCGTAGCGTTGTGCCTTCTCTTCACCGCGGCTGAGTACTCTTTGTTGTTTTCGGTCACTGTGTTCTCGTTTTTTTCTTTTCTTTAAAAAAACAAAAAAAAAACAACATTTAATTCCTTTTGTGTTTTATTGACGTCGGGTTGGGAGATTGAGGCCTAGGCCTCTCTTCCTCGTTCTCGACACGGACTTTGTCCTATCTATGTCCCGGCCTGTTACCGGGTTTAAAAGGTGTTATCAGTGCGGCAGGACTATCTCCATCACTGATCCCCATAGTCGGTGTATGATCTGTCTCGGGTCGACTCATCGCCCGGAAGATTGTCTTCGCTGCCTCACTCTTCAACCTCATGCCTTCAAGCGCCGCTGCGACAGGTTCTTAGAATTTTTTCCTCGAATGGAGCCTGAAAAAGCTATGGCCTCGGTCGAGGCAGCTATTAAGCCCTCGACTTCGGGACAATCCTCGAGTGCTAAGATCTCAACCTCGTCTCCTCGACAGGCCTCGGCCTCGAAGGCCTCGGCGGTGTCCTCGAAGCCTGGATTGGGGGGTAAGTCTCCTGCTTCCTTTTCAGGTACCATCCCTAAGAAACCGACGGAGTCTGCGTCTACGCAACCTGGGGCTCCAGGTTCGACTCCGTCTTCTCGACCATCTTCAAAACGTGCTTCCAAGTCCAGGGAATACTCTCATTCGAGGTCGCCCTCCTTGGAACGCACGAGACCACCTGTGACTCCGAGTCCCTTGGTCTCCGTCCCCATGTTCGAGGACATGCTTAAGTCAATTTTGACTACGCAGATTTCCTCGATAGTGGCTCAGTTGGTCCCGGCCTCGACTCTGTCTTCGCAACTCCAGCCTGAGCAGCAGTCTACACCTCGTCGACGGTCTCCTTGTCGCAAGTCTCGATCTAAGGTTTCCTCGTCGGATTCCTCTCCTGAACGGATTTCTAAACTATCGTTGCCTCGATCGAAGCATCGGTCTCGGTCTTCGAAGCTCACTTCCTCGAAGAGCTCGAGGCCTTCGGATCTCACTTCGAAAATTGTGCCTCGCTCTCACAGTACCGTTGCCTCTTCGGTTTCATCGAGGCATTCGAGGTCGAGGACTCCGCCTTCGAGGCGTTTATCTCGGGATCGATCTCCCCTGGCTAAACCTCGCACTCCGCGCACCTCTCCATCTCGGAGTCTTAAGCGGAAGCATTCAGCCACTCCTCCTCTGACTGGCAGTGGAGCATCCTCCATCACTTTGCACCTCGAATCGGAGCCCGTCTCTCAATATTCGCGCGAGGCTTCTCCATCGTTTTCAGTGGCGCCTCATTCTCGTTCTGCCTCCCCTGAGGAAGCCTCGACTTCAAAGTCTTCTTCGTTTGCGAAATTTGTTTTCAACATGGGGCAGGCACTTAAAATCGACTTGCATTCCGATTCTAAGTACACGCCCGAATATTTGGCGGATATGGAGCTTTCCCATCCTCCTAAGGAGACTTTGCATCTGCCCATGACACCGGTGCTGAAGCAGACTTTCCTGCGGAATATGGAGACTCCTTATTCTGTGACAGCGATCCCCTCGAAGTTGGAGTCTCGGTATCGCACTGTTCCCTGCAAAGGTTTCGAGAAATCACAACTTTCTCATCAGTCTCTAGTGGTGGAATCGTCCCTGAAGAAGGCTCATCCTTCTAAGGTGTCTGCAACAGTCCCACCGGGCCGAGAAGGGCGCACTATGGACAAGTTTGGGCGCAGACTTTATCAAAATTCGATGATGACAAATCGAATTTTGAATTACAACTATGTCTACTTCATATTTTAATTATTTTTTGAAGCAGTTGTCATCCTTTTGCCCAGACTGGTCCAGAGAACGCCTTTCTGAATATAAACATATTATTCAGTCTCTCTCTCAATTGCGTCTCTTCATGTTGCAGGCATCTTATGATGCTTTTGAGCTTTCTTCCAGGGTCTCGGCATTTGCAGTGGACATGGATCCCAACTTACAGGATCGTTTAGCGAACCTACCGTGCCTAGGTTCTGAGCTTTTTGATGACTCGATTGAGGCGGCTACTAAAAGGCTCTCTGAGCATGAACGCTTCTTCGCCTCTCTTCTTCAACCAAAACCTTCTGCGACTAGATCTTACAAACCTCCAGCTCGTCGCTACCCGATGAAATCCACGCCGGCTTTCTCTAGGCCTCCACCTAGACGGCCCCAGCAACAACGTCCTCAAAAGTCCCAGGCGCCTGCTCCAACCAAAACAGCTCCGTCTTTTTGACGGTCCAGTGGTGAGCATTCCAACCTCTTTGCATCCAAACTCCTCCCTACCCATCGGAGGTCGCCTTTCCCTTTTAACATCTGTCTGGGAAACCATTACATCGGACCTTTGGGTCCTTACGGTCATCCGCGAGGGATACTCTCTACGCTTACTTCAGGTGCCTCCAGATCACCCTCCAGGAGAGTGTCTTTCCAGTTCCTCGCAACTCCCCCCTTCTTCTTCAGGAGGCTCAGGCGCTTCTTCGCCTTCGAGCGGTGGAGGAGATTCCTCCTTCCGAACACAATCTGGGGTTTTACTCCAGATACTTCCTAGTTCCAAAGAAGACGGGGGATTTGCGACCCATTCTGGATCTCCGAGCTCTCAACAAATTTCTAGTCAAAGAAAAATTTTGCATGCTCTCTCTTCTGATTTTGTACTCCCTCATGGATCAGGGAGATTGGATGTGCTCACTGGACCTCAAAGAGGCTTATACTCACATTCCTATCCATCCAAATTTTCGCAAATATCTCCGGTTCAAGGTGGGGAACCTTCATCTTCAATACAGGGTTCTTCCGTTTGGCTTGGCAACCTCTCCCCGGGTCTTCACCAAGTGTCTAGTCGTGGTAGCCGCGGCCCTTCGTGCTCGGGGACTTCAAGTTTTTCCTTACCTTGACGATTGGCTTATCAAAGCTCCTTCTCTTCCAGAGGTTACTC
Source organism: Geotrypetes seraphini (assembly GCF_902459505.1). Taxonomy (NCBI): domain Eukaryota; kingdom Metazoa; phylum Chordata; class Amphibia; order Gymnophiona; family Dermophiidae; genus Geotrypetes; species Geotrypetes seraphini. The sequence continues at coordinate 58,791,033 of NC_047089.1, read as the reverse complement.
AAGTGACCCTTCAGACTATTTCTTTTCTTCAAAGTCTGGGGTTCCATATCAACTTTCCCAAATCTCAGTTGGTTCCAACTCAATCGATCCAATTTATTGGCGCCGTGTTGGATTCTGTTCGCATGAAAGCTTTCCTCCCCCTCAATCGTCAAGACACTCTCTTGCGCCTTTGTCATCACGTAACTTCCCTGTCGACTCTCACGGCTCAACAAATGATGGTCCTTCTGGGACATATGGCATCTACGGTACATGTGACTCCCTTTGCAAGACTCCACCTTCGCATTCCTCAGTGGACTCTGGAGTCCCAGTGGCAACAAGCCCTGGATCCGCCTTCTCGTCATATAGCGGTGACGCCTTCATTGAAGAACTCTCTCCGCTGGTGGATGCTCTCTTCCAATCTTTCCAGAGGTTTGCAGTTTCACCACCTTCCTCATCAGAAAGTTCTCACAACAGATTCGTCAGAGTACGCATGGGGAGCCTACGTAGATGGTCTCCGTATGCAAGGGTTATGGACCGCCACAGATCGTCGATGTCACATCAATCTGTTGGAACTCAGAGCAATATTTCTTGCTCTCAAAGCTTTTCTTCACCTCCTTCACGACCAAGTAGTCCTTGTTCGGACGGACAATCAAGTAGCGATGTATTATATCAACAAACAGGGCGGGACGGGTTCCCACTCCCTTTGTCAGGAAGCTCTGAGGTTGTGGCATTGGGCAATTTCTCACAACATCCTTCTTCGCGCTGTTTATATTCAGGGCCTTCAGAATTGCCTTGCAGACAAATTGAGTTGTCTGCTTCAGCCTCACGAATGGACACTCAACTCCCCCACACTTCGTCAAGTATTCGCTCGATGGGGGACTCCTCGGGTGGATCTCTCTGCGTCACCCAGCAACTTCAAACTACCTCTGTTTTGTTCCCGCATTTTCTCGCCTCTTCGTCTCGAGGCGGATGCTTTTCTTCTGGATTGGAGGGGTCAGTTCCTCTACGCCTTTCCTCCTTTCCCTCTGATTCTCAAAACCCTTGTCAAGCTGAAGTCGGACCATGCCGCGATGATTCTTATAGCGCCTCGGTGGCCCCGACAACCTTGGTTCTCTCTTCTTCTTCAACTCAGCATCAAGGAACCTCTTCTTCTGCCAGTTTTTCCTTCTCTGCTCACTCAGAGTCAGGGGTCTTTACTTCATCCCAACCTGCAGTCTCTTCACTTGACAGCATGGTTCCTTTCTACTTGACAGATTCTGTTAAATTTTCTCAATCTGTTCAGGATGTATTTCTGGCTTCCAGAAAACCGTCCACTCGTCAATGTTATGGTCAAAAGTGGACCAGATTCTCGGCTTGGTGTTCCACTCATAGTCTTCAGCCAAAATCTTCTCCTTTGGCTTCCGTTCTGGATTATTTGCTTCATTTATCCCAGTCAGGTCTTCAATCCACATCTATTAGAGTTCATCTTAGTGCAATTGCTGCTTTTCATCAGCCTTTGGATGGAAAACCGCTCTCGGCACACCCTCTGGTTTCTCGTTTTATGAAGGGCCTTTTTAATCTCAATCCACCTGTCAAACCGCCTCCTGTTGTATGGGATCTTAATGTTGTTCTGGCTCAACTGATGAAACCTCCTTTTGAACCTATAGACTTGGCTCATTTTAAATATCTTACTTGGAAAACTGTTTTTTTGATTGCCCTCACTTCAGCTCGTCGAGTTAGTGAGTTGCAAGCTTTGATCTCGGACCCGCCTTTCACAGTTTTTCATCATGATAAGGTGGTTCTCCATACACATCCCAAATTCTTACCTAAAGTAGTGTCTGATTTTCATATTAATCAATCTATTGTGCTACCGGTATTTTTTCCTAAGCCGCATTCTCACCCTGGTGAGGCGTCACTGCATACTTTGGACTGTAAACGTGCGTTGGCATTTTATCTTCAACGTACTCAACCTCACAGAACTTCTCCTCAACTTTTCATTTCTTTTGACCCAAATAGATTAGGTCATCCCGTCTCGAAGCGCACCATCTCCAACTGGATGGCTGCTTGCATTTCTTTCTGCTATGCTCAGGCTGGTCTTCCTCTACAGAGTCGAGTGACGGGCCACAAAGTTAGAGCTATGGCGGCTTCTGTCGCTTTCCTCAGATCAACTCCTATTGAGGAAATTTGCAAGGCTGCCACTTGGTCCTCGGTTCATACTTTCACCTCTCATTACTGTCTGGATACTTTATCCAGGAGGGATGGCCATTTTGGCCAATCTGTTTTGCAAAATCTTTTTTCGTAAATTGCCAACTTCCCTCCCCCCTTTTTACCTAGCTTGGAGGTCACCCATGTGTGGGAATATGCTGCCTGCTTGTCCTGGGATAAAGCATAGTTACTTACCGTAACAGGTGTTATCCAGGGACAGCAGGCAGATATTCCCACAACCCTCCCACCTCCCCTGGTTGGCTTCTTAGCTTGGTATCTGAACTGAGGATCCTCACAGGAGATGCGCCCCCTAGTTCGGGCGGGAAGGCACGCGCGCATGCGCGATGCAGCACTCGAAAGCTCGAGATCTTCAAGCAAGTTTGCTTTCGAGGCTGTCCGCTGCGGGGCTCCGTCGGTGACGTCACCCATGTGTGGGAATATCTGCTTGCTGTCCCTGGATAACACCTGTTACGGTAAGTAACTGTGCTTTCTGGATCTAGAGGCTGTAATAGAAGACACTGAGTTAGATTTAATGGCAATCACAGAGACGTGGTTCATGGAGAACCAAGGCTGGGATATAGTTATATCAGGCTATAATCTATTCAGGGTAGGAAGAAAAGGAGTGGGAGTGGCGTTATAAGTTAAAGATTATATTAAAGCTACACAGTTGCAAGATCTACAGGGTAAGGAAGAAGCACTGGGTCAATCTGGAAAGAGGGAATGGAAAATATATTTATATTGGTGTGGTGTGATATACAGGTCTCCTTCACAGACAAAAGTAGATGGAGATTTAATAGACATTCAGAATATAGCTGTAAAAGGGGAAGTACTACTAATAGGTGATTTTAACATGCCAGATGTTGTTTAGTTTATTCATATTGCGGGGTCTTCTGGAAGATGGGTGATCCTTTGTTTCGAAGTACATGAGGAGGGAAAAGAGCAGAAATTCTCGCACATAATGAGACCAGCAAACATCAGTGAGCTTCTAGATAACGGCAGTATGAAAAGAGGCAATATCAGGGCACAAAGGAAGCAAAGACCTGTTGAAAGAGCTGTTGTGAATTTAGGATGGGAGGATAAAGAGTGAAGATAAGGTGGAAGGACTTTCCAGAGAAAGGGTGCTGAGCAACAGAAAGCTGTGTCATGGGAGCAGTGAAGTCACAGGTGAGTGACCGTGGGGATCACAAGCAAATTTGTGTTGGCAGACCTAAGAGAACTGATAAGGGGTTAGGAAGGAGGCAAAATACAAAGGAACAATGGCTTAGTAAGCACAGTAGGCTAGTAGTAGAACCTTGAAATAAATCCAGTAAACAGAGCCAGTGTTGTTCAAACAGTAATGGAAAGACATGACCATGTTTTCTAGTGTTTAGAAAAAAAACTTCACTTTGGAGTGTTGAATAAACTGGAAGTGGCACAATTGCTGCATGACCACCTGCATCCCTCTATCACATGTGTGCCTGTTGGGTCCATATGGGCAGGCAGATATTTTTTTAAAAAATTATTTATTCAGTTTTAACTCTTGCAACAAGTGTACAAAATTCAATCAGATAATTCGTACAAATCACTTGACATTCTAACAATTATTGTCAAATGCATATAAAAAAGACCCTCCCCCCACTCATCCCATTCATCAGGAATAAACCCATTAAATCACATAACATACCTCCCATCCCCACATTAAATATAGTCCTATGTAATAAAAAGGTGTTCAAGGTGTCTAATCATTAGAATATGCAATCAATGGCCCCCAAATCTTTTTGAAACTATTATAATTTCCTTGCTGTATAGCAAGCACTCTCTCCATTTTATAAATATGACAAACTGAATTCCACCAAAAGGTATAATTAAGTTCCAATATTTATTTATTAGAAACATGATGGCAGATAAAGGCCAAATGGCCCATTCAGTCTGCCTATCTGCAGCATTCACTATCCCATGTGACTGCCCCACACTTTCTTGAATTCAGCCAGTCTGTCTCCATTGCCGCTACCAGGAGACTATTCCACACATCTGAGGGTTTAATCCTATTGCTTTGGCAATGAGCTCAACATCTTGTCCTCAGTGGAGCCACACTGTAATCCTAATCTTCCCGTTAGTGTTCGTGGGACCAGACAGAAAGTGACATCAGAGAGAGAGCTAGCCAACTACCGCAGACATAGTTGTGACTCTAGGGGTTTTCTTAGCTGCTGACAGCATATTAGAGATAGGGCTTAGCAGGGGGAGAAGGCTAGGCTCTGATTATGATTGGCTGTACAGTTATGGGGAGAGGGTGGGCAAGGGCCGTCATTGGTGGGGTACTGATCATGTGTCTGCACTAAGGGCTGATTTGCAATTGAATGCCGAGACAAATTTATTTAATACAGAATTAATGCTGAAAATTTAATACAGATTTCATTGCAGCATGCCATGCAGCCCAAATTACAGCTACAAAAATCTGAAACCAGCCCAAAAAACCACAGCTGCTCAAAATTTCCCGCAACCCAGTTGGGCAAGAAAACTGTGAACCTGGCAACTGTGATACAAGGAATCTTCAAAAAATTTTCAGCACTTTTTTTAAAAAAATACTATTTATTAAATATCTCAAAAGCAAATTGCATCGGGGGCGCTAGCGAGCCGGTGAAGAGATGGCAGCATAACTTTTGAGCTCCAGCTACACCATTACGGAATCGATAATTAACCCTCTTTTTGATAATAAATTTTGGTTAATTCTTCTTGCAAGGACCATCAATAAAGATATGGCAACTTCCAAAGTAGGAAAAAGGCACAAGCCTGACCCACCGTCTCCCAAAAAGTCGACTGAAGACGCCAAAGACGAGGAAGGCTCCCAGAACATCATGGCGGAGCTTAAAGCATTGAGATCCATGCTGGCTGATGTGGGAATCGACGTTACTGAAATCAAGTCTGAATTAGCTGACATGCGAGAGGATGTTACTCAATTTCAGCAACGTATACAGACTATTGAAGATAAGCAATCAGCTCAACAGACTTCTATTAAAGAACTCCAAGTACAGGTGAAAAAAATTGCCAATTTGGAGCGCGAGCTTGAAGACGCAAACCTCCGATCTCGGCGAAATAATCATAGAATTCTGGGAATACCGGAGGGGACAGAGTCAACGGATATGGTTAAGTATCTGGAAAATTTCATACCGAAAATACTGGATCTTAAATTTGACAAACCACTGGAAATCGATAGGGCACACCGAGTTCCTTCGCATAAGCTAACTAATGCCCGTTATCCGCGCCCGATTGTGTTCCGTCTGCTACGATACAGTCAGATACCAGAAATAATGGCGCGAGCAAGGGTGAAATCGCCTCTAAAACTAGACGGGTACTCCATCTTATTCGTCCTGGATTTGAGCAAGAAACAGCACAACTTCAGAAGCAGATGTTAGCCTACCGGCCTAAATTGAAAGAGCTAAATGCAAAATATGGGATGATGTACCCTGCGAGGATGAGGGTAACACTTAATAACAGCACTAAAGATTTTACGGAACCGATTGCACTAGCGGATTTCATCGAGGAAATGAGCCCTTCAACTATCGATGCAGTATGACTGAAATAATTGAAGTTGTTTTCATTCTGCATGTTTCTTGTTATTCACTGACCGAGTAGCCTGTTCGAGACAACGGTGGAACCTGCTGTATTGTATCCTGTTGGCGGCAACTGATTTAATTAATGATTTACTTTCTGATATTTCAAATATTTAATCCAACAAACATGGCGTTACCTTCTTCTTCTTGAAGACGAACCACGTGTCAACTGGCGCAAAACTTTCGTGCCTTGCAGAGGTAGCGTCATCATGACAACAAGAGAGTCTGCAGTAAAGCGACACATACTTCGCTGCTTAAGTATATGATTGCAAACTCTAACCATATATTGGAATTATGATAAGGACTCACAAGTGTGATTATTGACTCCCTGCTTTTCTATCTTCTATCCCTGCCTGCATTTACTTGTGCCTTTATCTTGGAATTCGGAAAGACAGCACTGCTACTTACGGTTTATCTCCTGCACTGCCTATTAGTTATTGCGTTGTTTTGCAGTGGTCTAACATGGGTATAAATAACTGGCGGTACATAGCATTTTTCAATTTATACTGTCTATTGCTAAAGATATGATTTTTAGGTTGTTTACTATATCCAATATTATTTACAGTATATTATTAGTTAGAAATTGTCAAAACTCTACTTCCGTTTTCTAATTTACTTACGCTAGATTTTGCGCTGTGATGTCATCAGGTTGAGCTTTTCATACTCTTCTGCTAATATGTCACATACACTGAATCGTAGTCGATACACTTAACTTGGATGGTATATGTTGATCTATGTTAACAGCTCCCTTATACAGTTTATTAATCCTGTTCATTTTAGAACTTAAGTCATTATCTGTATTTCCGTATGTATAGGCATTAAAGTGTCATGTGCATGGGCACAGCACCGCTGAGACACCTCATGCTAAACGGACAGCTTTTTGCTGTTATTATCGGTCCGCTTTTTGTGTGGTCTCCGCGGTGTTACTGTCGCTTTATTCTATTACTGACAAATATTATTACATAATTTGTTTTCTAGTACATTCCTTCGCACTTTAAAATACTAATTTATACAATATCATTAATCTGCACGGTACCGAGATTATTGGCTCCTTAAGCCCAAATTACACAGTCCTGGACTATTACAGCTCACTTCATTATATATAAGTTTACATGTCACTCACTCATTTAATATATAGTCACATGCAGTGTTGCACAGGTTAGTATGGCTCAGCAGTTATTGGCTTAATTTGCAGTCCACCTCTCTTCACCTATATTATTTATCACTCTATGGATTAATTGATTATCATATATTCAACCACACAAACTTGCACTGAACTGATGTTATAAGTTTATTTGGTTCATGCTTTACTACTATGAAACTTGTCCTTTCTTACAATACACATTTATTCCTTGGTTAAATCATTGCTATACATGCAACCACATGCACTTGCATTGAATTGATGTTATAAGTTTATTCAGTTCATGCTTCGCTGTTATATAAATTGACATTACCTATATCATTCTTCATTCTCTTGGATATATCTTTGTTATAAATACAACCACATACACCTGCATTGAACTGATGTTATAAGTTTATTCGGTCATGCTTTACTGTTTTAAAAAAATGTCATTTCCTATATTATGCATCATTCCGTTTGGATAAATCATTGATATATAAGCAACCACATACACTAGCATTGTACTGATGTTATGAGTTTATTCGGTCATGCTTCACTGCTCTGTAAATTGCCATCTCATATATTACATTTTATTCCCTTGCTTAAATCATTGATATACATACAATTCACATTCACTTGCATAGTACTGATGTAGTAAGGTTAATCGGTAATGCTTCATTGTTCAGAAACTAGATGTTTTCCATATTGTATATCATTTCCTTGCTTGAATCATTGCTATACATCCATTCATATACACATGCATTAGACTGATGTCATAAGTTTATTCGGTCATGCTTTACTGCTCTGGAATTTGCCATTTCTTATATTATATATCACTTCCTTGGTTAAATCCTTGTCATACATTCAACCATGTACGCCTGCACTAGATTGAAGTTGCAAGTTTATTAGGCTCTTGCTTCACTGTTTTGGAACCTGTCATTTCTTATCTTGTACATCACTACCTTGGTTAAATCATTGCCATACACACGACTACACACACTTGCATGGAATTGATGTTTGATTCATGCTTCCTTGCTCTGGAAAAATGCCTTTCCCTATATTACACATCGCTTTCATGGTTAAATAACTGTTACATATCCAGTTACAGACACTTGAAATGTAATGATGCTATATGTTTATTTGGTTCATCTTCCACTGTTTTGAAAATTGACATTCCCTATATTATACAGCATTCCCTTATCACCTCATTACCATACATACAAATACATACTTTGGCATTGCAATGTAGTTATAGGTTTATTAGGTCCACGCTTCACTGTTCTAACATTATCAGTTACAATACTGTGCATCATTTCCTTGGTTATCCATGGTTATACATACAATCACATACTTCTGCATTGAACTGATGTTATAAGTTATTCAGCTCATGCTTCACAGTTTTGAAAATTGCCATCTCCTATGTTATACATCGATTCCTTGGTTAAATTATGACTACGCATGTAACTACATATAATTACACTGACCTGAAACCATAAGTATATTTGGTTCATATCTCGCGGCTCTGAAAATTGCCATTTCCTAGATTACAAATCACTTTCGTTTCTCATGCTGGATTGTTTGTTTGTCACAATTCATTTTAATACATATAGCATCACACTTCATTTTCATGTTTCAATTCTTGATATATACATTGCCACATACAATGGCCTTGAACTGAGGGAATAGGTATGTACTATTGTCCCAATTAGTGACTTATGTAATACTGCATACAATTGTATTGACCAGATGTTATAGGTTTATTCTGATCATGCTCTTCTGTTCCAGAATGCTGCAGTAGGGTTCAACTTTTATATTTGCTGCAGTGGCTTACTTACTTCTGTGGAATGATACAGTGAAAAACTATTATTGGTTTATTTTGTTTGTCTTATAAAGTTATGGAACATAGTAGTTCACGTCACCGCATACAGTACTATATATCACCAATATGTTTACATCATAGTTATGCTTGTTTTCACAGGCACTTACATTGAATTGATATTTTAGGTTCTTTTGCTCATGCTACACTGTACTGAAATATCACAGCTTATCTCATTATGTAAAGGGGAGTAGAATGATTTAGTCATTATTCCCATACTCTTAAGGAATTGAAGTATGCTACATACATGCAAACTTAAGTGCCCTTAAAACAAGTTGCTGATTGGAGGGTGCATGCAGTGGTTCGTTATTCAACATATGTCTTACTTGCTACTTATTGGGCTAACACCGCTCACTTTGTTTTATACTTTATTATAGAGGTTAATGATAGGATCTTATATATTACAATTTGCAGCTGGAAGAGGTTGTGCTGCTTCTCACCTGTTCGCTTCCCGTAGATATATATACCACATTTTCGTCCGATCCTCTGTTATGGAGATGCAAATGTGGTATCTAGGTACAGACGTGTGTTGTTTAAATGATGTATATCGTTTAGTGTCGGGGCTTGGTTGGGTTCGCAGGGGCTACAGCAACTTAAAACATCATGTACTCTCATCCCTATGTCATTGAAACTATTTTCTCTTAATGTAAAGGGTTTTAACAATCCAATTAAGAGAAAGAAAATACTCACCTATGCTTCTCGCAAATCTCCTGATATCCTTCTATTTCAAGAAACGCATTTAACTGATATTGAAAGTCAAAAATTGAAAGTTTCTTGGGCAAAGGATGTTTATTACTCACCAGCGGTAAATAAGAAGAATGGTACCGCAATGTTAATTAGGTCGTGTCAAACTCTAAAAATTCTTGCTCATAAAAATGATTTAGAGGGAAGATGGAATATGGTAAAGGTACAAGTAGTAAACTACACTATAGCTATATTCAATATCTACGCACCTAACATTGATGACCCAATATTCTTTGATACTCTTACTTCACTAGCCCTCGCAGAACAGGCACAAGCATATATTATAGCTGGAGATTTTAATTTAGTTTTGGAACCCTCAATTGATAGGAAATCTTCTGTACCGTATAGAATTACAAAGGCATGGCATAGTCTGCATAATATGCTATCTCAACTGAACCTAATAGATTCTTGGAGATTTTTACACCACCTGCAGTTACAATATTCTTTTTATTCATCCCCCCATAACTCCTACTCGCGAATAGATTATTTCTTCATGAGTAACTGTTTAGCTCCATGCTTATTAAATGCAGTGATTAACGAGATTTCGGTTTCGGATCATGCTGCTATAGAACTACATTTGGATAATCTTTTATCTAGACATACTTCCTGTACATGGAGATTTAATAATACATTACTTGATGACCCACAGTTCATCCCTTACATAAGGACTGCTCTAACTGATTATTTTGAACTGAACACTAGTGACCAAGTAGATAGGGTTACATTATGGGATGCATGCAAAGCATACATTAGAGGCCGTATCATTGCCTACCAAGCAAAAATTAAAAAAAATACTCAACAATCCCTAAACAATCAAATAGCAGCCATTAGAAATCTAGAGATATCACATCAATTGAATCCAACAAATATGCAGCTATTGCAGCAACTTCGGGAACGTAGGCTGGAATATAACTTAACCTTAAGTACTCAAGCGGGTAATATGTTATTCATGCAATCTGCATCCTATCATAGTTCAAATAATAGAAGCGGACACCTATTAGCTCAATATTTGAAGATGCGAGAGGAGAAGTCTTATATTTATGCTATTTTAGATGACTCCGGTAATAAATTTACTGAACAAAAACAAATTATTCAACACTTTAAAATGTTTTATGATTCATTATATTCTACAGAACTGTCCCACACTGATTCGAAATAATTTTTGAAGCCCCTACTTCAAAGGCCACAATTGAATTCAGAAGATAACATTCCTTTTGAAGAAAAGATCATGGTCTCTGACATTATAACATCACTGTCTTTAATGGCTAGGAAAAAATCCCCGGGACCAGACGGATATACGGTTGAATTTTATTCTACCTTCCAAGATATTTTAGTACCTCAATTATGTCAATTGTTTAACTATTATTCTATCACAGGTGATATTAGGGGTATGTTTACTGAAGCGTCCATAATTGTTTTACCTAAGCTGGGTAAGGATCCGTTGAGAATACAGAATTATAGACCACTTTCCCTGATTAATGTAGACGCAAAAATATATGCTAAAATACTGGCTACCAGAATTCAAAAAGTATTACCTATACTGATAGGTAAAGAACAGAATGGCTTCATGCAAGGTAGACTTGCCAGTGATAACACCAGACTGTTCACTTCAATTATTCAAATTGCCCAGCACTCATCTCATCCTTACCTGGCTTTAGCTTTAGATGCTGAAAAAGCATTCGATCGAGTTGAGTGGGATTTCTTGTTCCAGTCAATGTCTTGGTTTGGATTCTCTGATAATTTTATTTCAATGGTCCATTTACTTTATATTAGACCCTCTACTACAGTCAAAATAAATGGATTAGTTTCGGAAATGTTTTATCCCACCCGTGGTACTCGGCAGGGATGCCCTTTATCCCCACTATTATTCAATTTTGCGTTGGAGCCTCTTCTCATCTATATCCGACAATCTCCTGAGATAATGGGTGTTCGCTGTGGGTCAATTGAATTTAAACTCTCGGCATATGCGGATGACGTGTTAATCTATACTGATCCTGCCTCGTTGCCAAATTTATTGCGCTTGATTGGTTCTTATTCCCAATATTCTGGTTATAAACTTAATACATCTAAAACAGAATTGCTTCCTCTTAATAAATATGTTTTGCAACATGTTATTGCTGACTATAAATTTCAGTGGAATCAAAAGAAGCTTAAGTACTTGGGTATACATTTTGGATCTACAATAGAGGAAACAATACAGTTTGCAATCGAAGATATAGTGCACATGATAAACACGCTTACTGCAAGGTGGAGCCCCTTAAATCTATCATGGTGGGGTCGGATGGAAACTATCAAGATGATGATAGCTCCCAAAATTTTATATCCTCTCAATATGCTACCAGTTTTATTTCCCCCATCATTTTATAAAAGAGTAGACCAATTGCTGACCAAGTTTCTTTGGAATAATAAGACTCCCAGAATTGCGTTAAACAGGTTAAAATTACCCAAATGTGAGGGTGGCACTAACTTCCCTAATTTTCAGGAATATCATTACGCCTTTTTACTCAGGCAAGGTGCTAAATGGATTTTACACGAAACCAATGGGATGTCAGTAAGTAATTGGATGACACTTGACGTAGAGACATATAGATGGATGCCATTACCATCATTGGCTTTTATTTCATCTTCAGGATTTCTGACCCATAAAGATTATGTGTTGGAAGCTACTAAAGTTGCTATTCACACAATGGATAAACTTTTACCTCATAATTGGAATAATTCACTCTATATCCCAATTTGGAATAATCCTCTTATACAAATCCAAAATACTACAGTAAATTGGAGAACCTGGAAGTCGGCAGGTATACTAACTTTGGGCCATCTGTATGATGGAAGCAATTGGATACCATATGATATACTAAGAACACGGTATTGTCTTCCCCATCCACATTTTTTCAGTGGCTACAACTCAAACACGCTTTTCGTGACCTTATACATAATAAAACAGACAAATGGGAAGATCCTGATCTCCTGAGGTATTGTGCAATGTTTACTTTTAAGAAAAAAGAAGCTTCTAATTGGTATAAATTGATTCAATCGTGTAAATTACCTTCCCACCATTCCACTCAAATTAAATGGCGAGAAGAATTGATGATACCCTTAGTTGAAGCAGATTGGAACCAAATGTGGGCTACGATCTATAAGATGACTAGTTCGGCAGCATTGTACCAGTCCTTTTTCTTTCTGATTTATCGAGCTTTTTGGACACCAAGTAAAATGTCGAAATTACAAAAAGAACAGAAAGATGGACTTTGTTGGTCCTGCAAACTTTCCCTTGGGTCGTTAAAACATATGATATATGATTGCCCCTTATTACATGATTACTGGTACTCGGTGTGGACACAAGTCTGTTCTTTTTTGGAGCTTAAGGAACAATTGTCCTATCCGATATTGTTTATTAGCTTAACTAGTTCGCATATGTCAATCCCTCTGGATAAAGTTCCCTTACTACAATTCCTCCTGTTGGTTGCATTGCGTATCATACTCACTAATTGGAAAGACTTTTCCAATATATCACACATTGAATGGTGGAACACTGTATGTCTCTACGCCAAATACGAAAGAGTGGCAGCTACACGGAGGGGATTTCTATCTAGATTTGAAAAAATGTGGGCACCATTGCTTAAGTACACAGAGTATAGGATGTGAGACATGAGCTGCTGTGGCCCCTGCGGACCTAAAGACTCTAATAACACTAAAGACCCTAATGATTACATTGTTGACAATGGCACTACTGCTGTAGCTACTGCGTTACTATGATTGTTATGTTCCCATGCTGATTATTGTTCCTCAAGCTAGCCTTTGAATTAACATATACAGCCTTATTCGTTAATTGTATTGTTTCATTTACTACCACGTCTGACCAGTACTATTAGTTCTGGTTTTGTTAATTGTTCTTGGTACTTTATTATTATTATGTTTGTACACTGTGGCATGAATGTCAATGTACATGTTTCTAGTTGTCTCTGTCAGGGATGATGTCATTCATGCCCATGGATGTATATCTTAAAAATATTAATAAAGATGATTGAACTTAAAAAAAAAAGCAAATTGCATCACTTTTCCACAAAATCACCCTGTTTTGCCTGACTGACTAGTCACATGACATTCTACAACATGCTGTCTTACCACTTCTCCCACCCTAACCATTTCCTGTGAAAATATGAATGTGCGGAAACTTTTTGAAGAACCCTCATGTATGGATGTTTTGGCTAAGTTAATTTTTATAGTCCTTTTTATGACAGAGAACATGAATATATGGATATTCTTATTCCATATTTTTTAGCATTTGAGTTCCTTTGAAGTCTATTATTGAAATGTTGCCACCTGTCTTACTGATACCTCCATTATGCTGTCCAATGTGAAGACAGATAAAGATCTCCTTTTCCCCAAAGGAAGTGAATTTTCAAGGTCCCAAAATTTGGCTAGTTCTCATACATGGTGCAGTGAAACCTATCGGTTTTCCTTTTTAATTTTTTAAGAATTAAGATCAAAATCTCTCACATTTTGTCAAAATATAATTTTAACTCAGTTGTGAAGGAAATAAAAGCATAGCAAGATTCATTGCTCTCTGTGGCATGTACTTTCCTGACCCAGTCTCACATGTAGGTAAATTGGAGCCCTGCCCAGCTTGTCTGAAAGCTGACTTCCTTTCTGTAAGTCATAAATATTTGAAAATAATCTTTTACAGCAAACTTGACACATCTTTTAGTGTACTGGAAATGAACACAGTTGAGTGGTTGTGGGATTGCGATTTGCTTTGTTAATTTATTGCAGTCATTCTCGTTATTTGCACATCCATTATTCGCAATTTCGCCTATCCGCAGTTGCATCAGTTGCAATCAATATTCCCTATTCGTGCCGCTGTGTTTGCTTATTTGTGGACTGGCACTTTAAAAAACAGCTTTTTGCTTTCACTTTCACTTTGCTTCCAGTTATGGCCTCCAAGCGTCTGGAGAGTGAATTACAGGTACTTACAAGTGCTGTCCCAAGCAGGAACCTAACCCTATTTTCCCAATAGGATTCACTGTTCACTTTCTGTGGTTTTGAGGCACAACGTGTACTGATGCAACCTAACCTCTGTTTTCCCATAGACTCAATGCTTTGCTATTTGTGATTTTGTGATTTGCGAACATTTTCAGGAATACCACGAATAACAAGAAAGGACTGTATGCAGAAATGGGAATTTTGGCTTCTCTTCTTGCTGTATGCATATTTCTAGTGGCATCTACTTGATGCTTGTGGACCTGCATCAATCAGCAGTGTCAACAACTGAGTTCAAAGCATTGCAGTCGCTACATATATTTATACAAGTGAGGGTCTACAACGCATAAGCACTTTTCAACTTGGACCCTACTGAAAATGTGCTCTCCTTTATTAGATCATGTTTATTTCCAATAGACTAGATGCTAGGTCTGTATGTTTCTACCTTTTAAGTGCCCTCCTCCACCGTCAAGTTTCAAGTTTATTAGGTGTTTATATACCGTCTATCAAGGTTATCTAAGTGGTTTTACAATCAGGAACTCAAGCATTTTCCCAGTCTGTCCCGATGGGCTCACAATCTATCTAACGTGCCTGGGGCTATGGAGGACTGAGTGACTTGCCCAGTGTCACAATGAACAGCCCGGGGTTTGAACTCACAACCCTAGGGTGCTGAGGCTGTAGCTCCAACCACTGCAAAAAAACAGAGAGGAATGGAGGGAAGTGTAATCCAAAAATATCACTCCAAGACAAAAGCACCACACAAGCCAAGAAAGCTAGCTTATTAAGTGAAAGAAAAGCCTCAGACAAATGGAGAAGTATACCCACACTCTTCCACCCAAGCATCATAGGCAAAAAACTTTTGCACAAGTTTAAAGTTAGCAGGTGGGAGCAAAAAAATAGCCGAGAATGACTAATGGTAAAAACCACTGAACACAAGCGGGCCAGGCCGACGATCGTTTCGTGGCCGATAACCACTGCTTCAGGGCCTTGGCGCCAAATCCAGGCTATCCTATAACACAGGGGTGTCAAAGTCCCTCCTCGAGGGCCGCAATCCAGTCGGGTTTTTAGGATTTCCCCGATGAATATGCATGAGATCTATTAGCATACAATGAAAGCAGTGCATGCAAATGGATCCCATGCATATTCATTGGGGAAATCCTGAAAACCTGACTGGATTGCAGCCCTCGAGGAGGGACTTTGACACCTGCGCTATAACACAAAACCCAAACCCAAAAGAGAAATGAAAATGCTCACCTGCTGAAAGTTGAAAAAGAGCAACTGCTGCTTTCAACCACAATTTCCAAAGCACTGTTGTGGGGCTTTTAACCACTGTGCCACACGCTCCTCCATGGTAAGGCGCCGGAGTTGTTATACCTTCAAATGAATGGATTTCACCAATGCATAAATGCTTTTATCACAAATTGCAAAGTGCTGAAAAGGACAGGTTTTTTGTTTGGTGTTTTTTTTTTTTTTTTTTTAAACGGATGCTCTTTACAAGATCATATCTTGTAGTGTGTTGTTATAACTTTCAAGTTCAGTAAAACTCTAACAATAAAAAAGAGGCAGTAATTTTTCTTTAATGTGTGGAAATTCAAGGGAATAGTTTGTGTTGGAGGCTGAGAAATTAATGTATACCTTCCAGGGGGAGGGGGGAGATTGAGACCTTGGAGTGATCATATTTGATGAGCTCATGGTAGTGAAACAGTGCAGCAAGGCAGTATCTGGAGCCTGATGAATACTAGGAAGTATAACTGCTTATGGACTTGATGCTAACATACAAATCCCGGCACAAAATGGCGCCAGACTACATGCCAACTAACATTCCTCCATAGGTACCAATGGATCACTCTGCTCCCAGGAAGAAACACACCTCCAAACACCTCCGGTCGTGCCCTTCAACTACAGAACGCCAGATGATGATCCTACTCCCATTTTTTACCAAGCTACTGGAATCAACTGCCCCCGCAGTTCAGATCCCTCAAAGGACTGCAGAACTTCTTACCTTTTCACCTAATCCCTTGCCTATTGGAATGGAATCTCTGTATATGTTGAGTTAGGATGAACAAAGTATATTGTAAGTTTGGCAAATTGTAAACCGTTTTGACTGTATATTATGTACATTATCCTGTAACCCATTCTGAGCTCATTGGGGAGAACGGGATAGAAAATGAAATAAAATAAAACAGAAGCAATGAGATTGCTTTATAGCAGGGGTGTCAAAGTCCCTCGAGGGCCGCAATCCAGTTGGGTTTTCAGGATTTCCCCAATGAATAACAGTGTTTTCCCCAGAAATTTGGTGGTGGGGAAAATTAAATGTGTACTATTTTCATAGTTAATTTTTATTAATTATTTTCCAATGCTCAATATGACTTCCTTTTTTAAGGTTTGACACTTGTGCCAGAATATTTTTATTAAATTTAAGAAGTATCCAATTCTAGAGTGAATAATTAGATATTTGCCCTCTTTCAAATGGTGTAAAGCAGTGTTCTTCAACCTTTTGACACCTATGGACCGGCAGAAATAAAATAATTATTTTGTAGACCGGCACCAGTCCGCGGACCGGCAGTTGAAGAACACTGGGCTAAGTCGTGGGCCAGACCCCGCCTATCTCCAACCAATCTCCGCTCCAGACCCCGTCCCCATAATAGTACTAATTGTAACACCATTTTTTCCATTCATTTTTCATATATACACATACACACAATATAATCGTATTAATAACACATAAAGGTTAACCACAAAATTAAACTACACAAAGCACACTATATGCTTCTCAATATTAATTCTTCCCAAAAATAACCCAATCCAAATACGGGACAAAAAACTAAAAGTACTAATATATTCAAACAAACCCTAAGATGCAAGACTCTGCCTGCAGTACAACCCCAGAGAAAAAGAAACAAATGCATTTCTTCCTGAACAGACAGTAGATGTAAATCAATCACTAAATTCAAAAATAAAATCATTCCCCCTACCGTTGTTGTCTTCCTCCCTCCCTGCTGTGCCTTGCTTTCTGGTCTGCTCCCTGGTGTTATCTTCTGGCCCGCTCCCTCTTTCTCAGTGCTGCAGTGCACAAAGCCGTGGGCAGCGGCTCCTTACGGGTCCCACGCCTCATCTGGAAGTCTTCCCTCTGACGTTGCAACTTCAGAGAGGAGGCTTCCAGTTCAGGCACAGGACGCGCATAGAAGCCTCTACCCACGACTTTGTGCACAGCAGCACTGAGGAAGAGGGAACCGGCCCGAAGACAACGCCGCATCGATCGCACTGAGGACCAGTGGCTGAAGAGCACTGTCTGGGACCTGATGCATGTGCCGGCCCTGTGGACCGGCACCGGTGCATGGAATGGCGGTTGAAGAACACTGGTATAGAGGTTTAATAAAGGGAAATACGTTAATGAAGTCATTAGGTTCAATCTAGCCATTTATTTATAAGAACATAAGAATTACCTCTGCTGGGTCAGACCAGTGGTCCATCGTGCCCAGCAGTCTGCACGTGCGGCGGCTCTTAGGTCAAAGACCATAAGTGAATGTCATTAGATAGCCCATTCATAACACCTGAATCTAACAGAAAATCAGTGTCAGGACTGCAAGATTGGTATAATCCTCAGTCAAATTGAACAAGACTGTGCTATTCTGCCAAGAATGGGCAAAAACTACACCATCCCACTGTGCAAAATTAGTAGACGCCTATTATACTAGTACAGAACTCAGAAAAACCTCCCACATTTTACTACACTGGCCCTTAAGGACTGATTGCTGGAAAAGGATGAAAAATAATGATTATGGCACAAGTCTACGGCAGGGAAGAACAAGGGAGAATTCTGCTTAAGACACTGCACAACAAAGTTTTTGCTTCCTGAACACTGCTGGGTGTTTCTTATAGAATTTTGGGTGCTGATCATGAATATTACATCAAAAATTACCCATCACGTACCATTTCAGAGAAATCTTCAATTTTGTCGTGATTTTTTCTTATATTTGGATGCAAACAATTTTTTCTCCCATAAGTGTCTTATCAACAACGGTTTGTGCCGCCTGGGTATGTCCATGCATAAAATCTAGCCAGGTTGGAAGCTGTTTTATGGAAGATGACATCCTGGGCATGTCTGGGCAGGTCTGAACGAGCTTGCGCTGTCTCACCATGCTATAATGGTGGCTTCCATACACCGATCCTGCTCATTTGGTTAATATAGATAGTCCGTGTGTGTATATAGTATCAGTATAGTAAAGTATAGTAGTATAGTAGCTGTAGCAATATAACAGTAAGTAAGCTTGATGCTATAGACGTTTTGGTGTCGGGCAATATGTCTCGTCGGTGTCGTAACAGCCGCGACACATTCTGCTATATCTGTGGGGAATATACACTTACGCCTCAGAGACGTTCGATGACTGCCCTTGTAAAGAAAGCCTATCATCTGTATTTTGGCTGCAAAATAGGTGATCAAGACAAGCAATGGGCGCCTCACATTTGCTGTGCGACATGTGCTGTTAGTCTGAGAGCCTGGCTCAGAGGTACTCGAAAGACGATGCCATTTGCTGTTCCGATGATATGGCGAGAACAGAAAGACCATGTGACGGACTGTTATTTCTGTTTGACTAATGTGTCTGGTTTCTCTGCCAAAAACAAGAAGTCAATTGAATATCCTAATCTGCCTTCAGCAATGAGACCCATGCCACATGATGACAGTCTTCCAGTTCCGAAACCACCAGAGGATTGGACCTTAGACGAACCAGATGAAGAAACTGCAGTGCAGGGTTCTAACAGTGACATTGACCCGGATTTTGAACCATCCTCATCAGGCGATCCACATCTGATAACACAGTCCGAATTGAACGATTTGGTCAGAGATTTGGGTCTGTCAAAAGCAAAAGCTGAGCTGCTAGGTTCGAGACTGCAGGAATGGTGTTTGCTATCACCAGGTACGAAAATTTCTGTGTTTCGAGACCGGCATCATGATATAACCAAATTTTTTGCACAAGTCGACAGTCTCTGTTTCTGTTGTGACATTGAAGGATTGTTCTCGGTCTTTGGTTGTGATCACAACCCGGAAGAGTGGCGTCTTTTCATTGATTCGTCAATGTTAAGCCTGAAAGCTGTTCTGTTGCACAATGGCAACGTTTATCCTTCAGTACCTGTTGGCTATGCAGCACATATGAAAGAAACATATGAGAATATGGAAATGTTACTAAAGTATGTCCAGTATACCAGGTATAACTGGAATATCTGTGGAGACCTCAAAGTCGTTGCTCTGTTACTAGGACTGCAGCTTGGCTATACAAAGTACTGCTGTTTCATCTGCGAATGGGACAGCCGAGACAGAGAGTCGCACTATTCTAGAAAGAACTGGCCACTCCGTAAAAAGTTAGTTCCAGGACAGAAAAATGTAGCACATGAATCGCTTGTTGACCCGACAAAGATATTTTTGCCTCCTCTTCACATTAAACTGGGACTCATGAAGAATTTTGTGAAAGCAATGAACAAGGAAGGGGAAGGTTTTCGTTATTTAAGACAGATGTTCCCAAGAATAACTGATGCCAAGATCAAAGAGGGTATTTTTGTTGGCCCCCAGATCAGACATGTTATGAGTGACAAGCGATTTGAAGATCTGTTAGTTGGGCCGGAAAAAAATTGGCTGGAAAGCCTTGAAAGACGTTGTTGACAATTTTCTGGGCAATTACAGAGCCCCAAACTACATTCAGCTGGTAGACAAACTTCTCAAAGCATACAAGAGAATGAAGTGCAATATGTCACTCAAGATTCATTTCCTCCATTCACACTTGGACTTCTTCCCCGCAAATCTCGGTGCTGTGAGTGACGAGCACGGTGAAAGGTTTCATCAAGACATAGCTACGATGGAGAAACGATACCAGGGCAATTGGAATCCGTCAATGCTTGCCGACTATTGTTGGATGCTACAACGTGATGCACCAGACACTGAATATAAAAGAAACTCGGGAGCAAAACACTTTTAATTCTGTTTCATTTAGTCGCTTGTGCGAAACGTAAACTTGACTATATATTTTATTGTCAGTAAACATAAAAATGTCTATTTCTCATAGTTCTTACGTGATGCAGTAAAACCAAAACCATATTTGAGCATACCAAGTTGGTACCTGTCATAATCACCAAAAACTTTTCAGGAATCAAGACTTAACCAAAAAATTGTTGTGCAGTGGAATTCTGCTTAAGAATTATTACAATTAAAACATACAGGATTTTACACAAAACTTTTATTTTTGCATAAACTCCCCAGGAATATTCCTTGCACAGCTGTGACCTTAACACAAAATGTCATTGTGAGGTGGCATACTGTATCAACCCAAGAGAAATCAAGGCATTGTCCCATTTCAACTACACTTTCCTACCCTTCTGCTGCTAACCTACTCAGAATCTCAAGTGTAGCCTGACCTGATTACACCAGTGAAGACTGAGCAAAAAATAGTAAATGAAATAATAATTAAAAAACAACACATTTAAGACGACCATGGAAATAATATCCCAGCAGCTACAGAATTTGACTTGACTGACAGCCTGCACGTTTTTCTACTGTTCAGGGAAACAGAAAATAGGCAGGATCTGGCAGCGAGGAAGGCCCGAAGCAAACAAGCTTCCCTCCATCGCTGACCTATCTCCCGCCTTAGCCTGTAGTGAATCTATTTCTTGGACCTGCTTTATTCCTCTTAGGCACCTTCTCCCTCCTTTTCTGTGTGCCAGCAGCAGTTACTGAAACACGCAGCTATTAGCTTCCGCCTCTCCTTTTCTGAAGAACCAATGTCCAGCCTGTCTTGCAGGATAAGCAGCAGAAAGAGGCGCACTCGGTCATAATGAGCGAAACCAATTAGAATAATAAAGCGAAACTAATCAGAAAGAGGCGCACTCGATCATAATGAGCGAAACCAATTAGAATAATAAAGCGAAACCAGTCAGAAAGAGGCGCACTTGTCATAATGAGCCTGCAGTTCCTGCCTCCAACTGCAACTGTAAAAACTAACCAGCAGTGTAGGAAATTTTTAAAAAAATGTAAAGCTGAAAACCCGCTTAGGCGAATTTGCAACTGAAATGACAGCCGGGCGCTCACCTAAATTAGCCGGGTGGAGCGCCCGACTAAAAGGTGCTAGGGAGAACACTGAATATGCATGAGATCTATTTGCATGCACTGCTTTCATTGTATGCTAATAGATCTCATGCATATTACATTACATTACATTACATTAGGGATTTCTATTCCGCCATTACCTTGCGGTTCAAGGCGGATTACAAAAGGTTAATTTAAAAAAGACAGAATTACAATGATTAGCTAGAGAGGTAAGTTGTAGATCTTAAGAGCATTTAGAGGTCGTGTTGTTATTGCTGTTTCAGGAATTTCTTGAAAAGTGTGGTTTTTATTTCTTTTCTGAATGTCCTATAGTCTGGGGTGGTCATCAGAAGGTTGGAGATCTGGTTGTCCAGTCTTGCGGCTTGAGTGGCTAGGAGGCCAACCCGACTGGATTGCGGCCTTCGAGGAGGGACTTTGACACCCCTGCTTTATAGGCAGATGGTGAGACTTTGCTTGCAATTTTGTATTCAAGTTTCAAGTTTCAAGTTTATTCAGATTTGATTAATCGCTTTATCTTAATTCAAAGCGATGTACATAATAAAATTACAATTTAAAAAGTAATACATTAAAGAATGTTGACTAAACTAATGACAAATTTGACAATACTGGAAACACTTAGGAAAGAGAAGGGTTAGAAGTTACATTATAATATAAAGATGGGGAAAACATTTAGGGAAGGTACATGAGGCAGGGGTAAAACAAAGTTTTGGAATTATTTTATAATGAAATTATTGTTGACTTATAAAGGCATCAATAAATAAAAAAGTTTTCAGGTTACTTTTAAATTTTTCTAAGTTGGTTTCTTGTCTCAAATGGTAGGGTAAGGAATTCCAGGTTTGGGGTGCAGTAACAGAAAAAATGTATTGGCGTCGTGTATTTATGATTTTAAGAGATGGAATTGTCAACAAATGTTGTTCAGTAGATCTTAGTGTTCTATTCGTTGTGTAAGGGATTAATAATTTATAAATAAAAGCCGGAGTTTTAAAAGAAAGAGATTTAAAAGTGAGCAAACTAAGTTTATATATGATTCTATGAGCAACAGGAAGCCAATGGGCTTCCTTAAGGAGTGGAGTAACATGGTCGAATTTTTTGGCTTTGAAAATGAGCTTAATAGAAGTATTTTGTATGATCTGTAAACGTTTGATTTCCTTTTGAGCTATGCCTTTAAAAAGTGCATTACAGTAATCAATCTTTGAAATAATGAGAGAGTGGATAAGAATATTAAGAGAATTATTGTTAAGGAATTGTGCAACAGATCGGATTTGACGAAGCCTAAAGAAAGATGACTTTATGACATTGCTGATATGGTTATGAAAGGAAAGTTTATGGTCAAAGATGACGCCTAATATTTTAATATTGTCTACCTCTTGTAAGGGATGGTCCTTGATAGAAATCGGAAATTTAAGCTTTGGATTATCTTTCCAAGGAAACAGTAATACATTGGATTTATTAATGTTTAATGCGAGCCTGTTATTATTTAACCAAAGATGTATTTTCTCTAATTTTGCATTAATCTCTGAAGTATCTAAAGGGTTATCAATATCTATGGGGTGTAAAAGTTGAATGTCATCAGCGTAAGCGAAGACATTAAAGCCAATTGATTGGCATAGAGTTAATAATGGGGCAAGAAATATATTAAATAAGAGTGGAGACAGTATGGAGCCTTGTGGGACGCCATTTACAGAAGTAAAAGTATTAGAAGTAGTGTTATTAAAACAAACTGAAGAGGAACGATCTGAAAAGTATGATTGAAACCAAGAGAGCACTTGGTCTGTGATTCCTATTCTGTTTTGGAAGCTGTATTGCTGGTAGGATAGAATATAGCTAGTCTAAAGGAGCATTGTCAAAATGGTGCATTGAACCTTCTATTGTGATGAGATTTAAGAATGTAAATACAAATGCCTTAGAACAGTGGTTCTCAAACCTGTCGTGGGGAACCACCAACCAGTCGGGTTTTTGGGATATCCGTTAATGAATATGCATATGGGAGATTTGCATATAATGGAAGAGTCTGGCATATAATTTTCTCATGCGTGTTCATTAGGGATATCCTGAAAACCCGACTGGCTGGTGATCTCCTCGGGTTGGTTTGAGGACTATTGCTCTAGAAGAGAGCAGAGACAGGAAGATTATAGAAATTCCAAAATATAAATTCATAAATGCAAATCTTTTGCAGTAGAAGCAAAGTGCTTAAATTAGAGATCAAGTCGTATATTCAGGAATAATGTTTCTTCACAGAAAGGGTGGATGATGCATGTGATGGCCTTCCAGTAATAAAGTTTAAGAGAGAATGGGACAAGCAGAAAGTATCCTTATTTTGAAGATATGTAGGGATAAGCTGAAGTTTATCATTGTATCTGTCGTCATATGCTATATTTCTGCATTTGAAATTTACTTAGACAATGAACGATTTAATAGACTTATAGTGGTCTCTACAAGCCAGGTTAGCATCTGCCCAGTGGGCTCTACTTTCACTGACGGCTAAACTCGGGACCCTGACTTCAGCAAAAAAAAAAAAAGGGGGGGGAGGGAAACGGATTTGTGAAGTGGGACTACCATAGTTCTTTCTCCTGTGGGGCATAAGAAGCAACTCCTCAGCAGAGGCCACTTTTTTCAAGGCTGCTTTCAACTCCTAATTCCCACTCACCTTAAAATTACCTATGTCCTTTCTATCATTCTCACTGCAAGAAACTCCCCTACCCCTCTATATGTCCTGTCTGTCCAAACTAGATTGTAAGCTCTTCAGAGCAGGAACTGTCTATTACATGTCAAATGTACAGCGCTGTTTATGCGTTTCAGCGCTTTAGAAATGTTTAATAGTAGTAGTAGTTAGACTGGTTCATTTGTGTGTTGTTGGGAGCCTGAGTGAAAGGGTATAGTTTGATGTTAAAGACTAGAACATTGTTTTGATATTAATCTGGGCCAAGCAATGTTTTGGGTTTACTAGTATTAACAATTCCATGGGTTGAAAACATTGTGGTTGTGCCTCACTGTTATTTTTTTCTTCTTTGCTGTATCCAAAATCTCCATTGTTATTTTTCCTTCTCTGACTGTCCAGCTCTTCTTGTTGTAAACTGCCTCGAACTACTATGACTTTGGCAGTATATAAAAATAAGGTTATTATTATTATTATTAAATGTAATAGATTTCAAAATGGAGAAAAACTTATCAACCATTCCAATCAGTCATATGTATTTTAAATTCCTAGGAAAGATTGAGTGGAAAATAGCTTTTTAGATTTAGGACATGTTTACTCAAGATTGTATCTTTTTTTGTTTTTCCCTCTAGTAATATCATTGTAGACATGAAGATTGGGAAAAGACCCACGGGTCGCTCTGCATCCCGGGTAGCTGATCAAATCCAGTTTGATGACGATGGGCGTGGTTACACACCAGAGAGAAGTGTAGTAACTGAATATACTGGTAGCCGAAAGTAAGGGTTTTAAAAAATTCCTTCTCTCTCTGTTGTTTCCAGAATTTAAAAAAAAATGTATTTAAATTTTATCTTTGTCTAGAGTATTGCAAAACTGCACAGAGCTCATTTTCAGACATTGAATTCTTTCTCCATTCTTAGACCAGGATTTCAAAAATGCACTTGCTTACTTCCTTGGGCAAATGCTTTTTCTCAGATTGGTGAGACTGACAGAAATGCCATCAACTCTGATCAGGGCCCAGGTGCAGGAGGCTGCAGAAGAGTCTTTGAGGAGGTGCAGAGGGAGACAACAAAAAGTGTTTTCCAGGTGTAGGGTGAGGGAGCCGAAGCAAGTTCAGGACTGTGATGGGGGGTGGGGAGCAGAAGGAGTGGGTTAGATAGGAGAGAAGACTGCTTCTGTGTCAAGTACAGAGAAGGAAGAGAGTGAAAGGGCTGTGCTAGAGTGGGTTGTATAATCATTCATCAGGGAAAAGAAGTCCTCGCCAGTGTCTCCTGTCACACTCTCCATCTCAATCCCCCATCCAGATTATTAATGGGGGTGAGGGGTGTGGGGGGCGCACCAGTTTCTCCTGCCACAGAGAACAAAAATGGCAGAGAACAAAAATGGAAGCATATGGGGTCTCTACTTAGTACGTTTTGGGTGAATTTTAGAATCCCTATTTAGACCTGGGAGTTGATACATTGTATAGACTGGAGAAAGAAATGCTATGGTGGTGTGAATAAGGGTGGGTCTGGAGTCACACAGTGGATTAAAGAGGAACAGAAAATATATTTTTAATATGCTATGTGGGCTTGTTTGTCTCACAGGTAGGGCAGCTTTCCTCTTGAAGCCTGCTGCTGTAGTACTACTGTCTCTCTAAAAGACAATTTACTCAGCTGTCCTCCAGCCTAGGTCCCAGAAATATAGTTCTGTCTCTCAAAAAGATAATATCCACCAGCCGACCTCCTGTCTGGTTTTCCTACAAAGTTCTGCAAAGCTTCAAGATGAATTTGGCCTTCCTGAAGGTAGTGTCTGTAAGCATCTGAGTTTCACACGTGTGTGGAAGAGGATAGGCAATAGCGGACCGCTTCTTTCCTCTGGGCTTACTCAATCCTGAACTTTTATACTCCCTGGGAAATTTTCTTCCCATCTCTGCCTTTCATATGTTCCTCCCCACAGAGCATTAGTATGAGGGTTCTGTAACTGAGTATCTTCTGTTTTTTTTTAAATTGCCATTTTAAATTTACAATCCTTCATAGAACAAAATATTCTCCACAGATTGAGTCAGACAGAAAATACAAAATCACAAGAAGAAACAGAATCAATACAAATTCTCTCTGTCCTAGGAGAATTAAAGAAATAAAGGAAAATGGGAGGAGAATACCATCGATCAAAATAAAAAAAAACCTTAAGGAAATCATAAAAAAAGACCTAACAACTGGTATTATCTAACTAAACCCTGTAATATATATACAAATTACCTAATATACTTCTCCTTTTACAAAAGTGGAGTGCGGTCTTTAGAGCTAGCAGCAGTGGTAACAGCTCGGACGCTCATAGGAATTCTATGAGCGTTGGAGCTGTTACTGCTGGGACCGGTACTAAAAACTGCGCTAAGCTTTTGTAAAGGGGGAGTGGGGATAATCACCTGTGCTAACCCCTATTTCATCTTACCAAAAGATGCAGACTTGACTGATTCCTAAGTTTGAATGAAACTTTCTAAATGTTTAGAGTCTTGAAAAATATAATCTTTTCCCTGAAACTTCACCAAACAATGTCTGGGGAACTTAAAGAAAAAAAGTCAAACCCGAGGACAAATTAAAGAAACTCTACGGATCACCTGAGTTCTCCGAGAAACATCAGGAAAAACATTTATACGAGAACCATGAAAATGAGTAAACCTTTTTCTGAAGAAACAAATCAAAACTTTCTCTATCCTCACTACAAAAAAGGTAACCAACAAAGTACCTCTTAATGTAGTCTCTACAATAGATGTTTCTAGCATACTAGTCAAATCTACCTCTATCACTTCCACCCCTCCTCCTGAAATATTATTAAAGAAGAAACTTAAAATGCTTTAAAAATCTATGGGAGTGATGAAGAGTCCAGAGATAGAATTTCTACCATATATAACTAAAGAAGCATTAATAGCTTCCAATGATTCAATTTTCCCTGAAAACATTTAATTCCCCACTATGCATTACCAAATCATTCACCAGTGAAGTTACCTTGGAGGCTGCTTTCCTTGTAAAGAAGCACAATTATGACAAACAATTGATTAAAGTCCCTTCCATCTTAGATACTAACCTCCCAAATTTCCACATTTGAAACTTCCTTTGGGACTTTTATCATTCCAAACTCTTGCCTCATACAGTTTTCAAATGTAACTGGTCTGAGGAAAGACTTTGTAATCATCTTATCATTAGAAGACAACTCAGTAGTTGACAACATTATCTTGGATACTGCTGCAACAATTGGTTGAGAAGTTCCTGCAACCTCTGATGACACAAACCTCCAGATCCATCCACACCTTTTAAGGAGCTAAAAGTTACTGGAGCTGAGATTACTACCACATTAGGTAGTGAGCAGGGTTCGGGACTTGGAGAAGGAGCCTCTAAAACTTTGCTCTAAAACTCAGGACCCAGGGGCCACATACTGCCTGCCAGGTACTATTTTGCAGCCTGTGGTCTGTACTAGTGCTGCCTGCTCTTTGCAGCATCCTCCGGCTTCCCCCCTGGCTTTCAACTCTTACCTTCAGATAATTACCGCAGCCTGCAGAGAGGATTGCCGGTGCTGTAGCGATCCTTGCAGGCTGCCATCGTCCTCAGCATCACGTTCCCTCTGCCACGGTCCTGCCCCTAACGTCAGAGGAGGGGCGGGACCTCGCTGCGGAGGCCGATGGCAGTCTGCAAGGAATGTTACAGCACCAGCGATCCTCTGCAGGCTGCGGTAATTAGCTGAAACTAAGACCAGAGGCCAGAGGGGATGCTGCAAAGAAGGGGGGCAAGATTTATAAACTATAAAGAATTTTACCTCATGAAAAATTGTCATTTCTTTAATAAGACATTAACTATTTTTTCTGCGGCACTCCAAGTACCTACAAATCCAAAATGTGGCCCTGCAAAGGGTTGAGTTTGAGACCACTGCTCTAAAACTACTTTCATTCTTCAATGGAAAAATGGTCTCCACAACAGGACCTTGAATCTTCCTTTGTTGTCCTTTATCTTATCAAGCACAAAGTACCTTGAAAAGTGAAGGTTACAGCAGTCCATTAATAGATTCAAGGCCTCAGCTACACTACTACTACTCCTACTATTATTTATCACTTCTACAGTGCTGAAAGGTGTACTCAGCGCTGTACATTTTGACATTTAATAGATGGTCCCTGCTCGAAAGAGCCTGAAGTCTAACTTGGACAGACAGACATGACATATAGGGTTGGGGATGCAGAAGTGAGATGAGTTAGGAGTTGAAAGCAGTCTCAAAGAAACCCCAAGATTTGCCTCAATAATTCCTTGATGGCTCTTCAGTTGGCTCCAAAGGAACATACCCCTTTGGGCATGCAACCACAAGCCGTGTACCACTAAGCTGTTTAAATCTGCTGAAGTTTGGCGTCTGCCAATATCATCAGACACCAGCAACAGTCTCTCCTCAGGGACTACGCCCCCCCCTCCTTCACAGTGTTCCAGTCAGGGACAGCTAACTCTTCTCCTCCTGTGAGGGAGTATCTTTAACGGGGAGTGGCAGCTTCCTATAGACTTCTTCACAAATGCATATTGAAAGAAACTAGCAAGATTCTTAACCTATCACTCTTGTGAATTCTGTACTACTGTTTTATGCAGAATTTGCCCAGAATTCTTCCAGGGTAGAGAACCCAAGCCAGCAAGAGGTGGAATTGTGGTTGAAAAGCAGCCAGTGTCATCATCTTCCCACACCATGCGACTGTTGCATAATGTGATTATTAATGTATGTAAACTGCCTAGAACTTTGCAGCAGGGCAGTATATAAATTATTATTATGATTTGCACAGTACTGAAGTCCTGTGCTGTTCTGACAAATCTTTTGAGAGCAGCTTAGGATTTTGGGCTCTTTGTGGCTCAGTTTGAGAGACTGTGTATGGTGCATTAAGAGAACAGTACTATGATGTGAGCAGGAGAGAGAAGCAGCTGGAGAAGTGGAGTTGAGAGAGAGAGAGAAAATCTGCTGAAGGCATTTGTTTAGACAAGACAGGATGTAAGGGGACATGCTTGTGGGGTGAGTGAGCTGGAGAGACAGGATAAAGGTATATATGTGTGGGGAATATGGAGCTTGGGGATGCATGTATGGGGAGGTGTGAGCTGGTGTAGGGGGAGACGGAATTAGAGGGGATGATTTGAGTATGGAGGACTGCATGTGTGTATGTAGGGGGGATATCTACTGTTTTATTATGACTTGATTTAAAGGATTTTGATTGGGCAATTTGTAGAGCCCAGGAGGAATTGCAGGTAGTGCTAACTGTTTTCAGCTGCTGACATTTCTAACAACAAGCATGAACATGGCTCTGCTGCTGCAAATATTGGCAGCTGCAAGAAGTTGGCAAGGCCTGTGGCTCAGCGCTCTCCAGGTACTCCATGGATTGCTAAGATAACATCGCTGAAACCAGAAACTTAAATTTAGCCTTTTTAAATATTGTAAGAACTCTTTCTGTTTTGAAGTTTGAATAATTTACCATTCTGATACCGGTTATACTGTATTATATTGCTAAATATGAAGAATTTGCAAACGTTTTGCACAGAAGTGGCATAGAGAGCTCTTGTGATCTGTAGAATAGTAAATCAAAAGGCTTGTTTGTCACAGGTAGGAGAACAGGAATTGTCCTCTAATAAGAGGTTTTTATTGATCCTTAAATCTTGCAGCCTGAGGGATTATATTCTGAGGAGACTGGGACCTTAAGAAATGGGTATAAAGATATTGAAAACCATTTGCACAATATCAAAAATGGACACTACGTCTATATTCCAACTTTTAATTAAATTCACAACTTAAATAATTAAATATAGTAATTTAACTGTTGACTTTTAATCACATTACTTTACACTAATTAACTACTAATGGGGACAAGCCTCAGACTTAGGAGAAAATGTTTCCCAAAATGGGATTACTTAAAGGGAGAAACATACTCTCTTATCTCCTTATAACATCACCGGCTGTTACCCCACCTCCCTACCAATATAGATAAATTAAATATTTGAGTCTCTATTTTTTAAAAAAAGCTAAATTACATTAATTTTTATGAATAAATAATTAACACTATAGCTCCTCTTTTATTAATTTAAATCCTTAAAAACGTATTAAATTTAAACTACAAATTACTATTTTGGCATGGGATATATATTGCTTAAAATAGATCAGCATGCCATTTTTGTAACTCAGAACCAACTCATGCCATGTATATTTACCTAATCATTTTCAATCAAGATTATCTCATCTAAATTCTTATTCAATTTCATTACAATTCATTTCCTCTTATTATTATTAATTACAATTTCATTCCATTATTTTCATCAATTCATGCATCTTACATATTTCTCTAATTACCACCAAATATTGATAGTGTTACTAATACTTAAAGTGCATAATATAAAGTGCTCAGTGAAAGTGCTTCAATATTATAAATGCAATAAATACAATAAAACTATCAAACTTATACTGAACCCTTTTTTCCTTTTTCAAAGGACCATATATTTTGAGGCAATCTTGAATTCATTAAACCAATGACTTTCCTATCAGTGTTTCAAATATTTCTTCAATAGTTCATTTGAAAAAAAGTTAATTTGCAAAAATTGAATTCATTTGAAAAATAAGTTCATATAAAAGGAAATTCATTGTAGCTTATGGCTTTCCATTAAGGAAATGGGTGTCATTTAATTAGTGGTTTATAAAGTGACTTTGTTATGTTACTGAAGTAGTGATGTGTGTTTATTTCCAAGAATGCATTAATGGCACTCTAGTATCCTTGCATAGGAAATTAAAGCTATAGTGTGCATTGTCCAGATTTAGTGAGAGTAATATGTCTAATTATACCAAAAATATGCCAGCTATTGAGTGTGGTAGTGCAATCGGTGTGTAATTCTGGACAGTAGTGTATTCTTTCCATGCTTGCAAGCCGGGCAGAAGGAATCCACTCCAGATTTAAACACAATAATGAGACAGGCATGTGGAGGACACTTGAGCTGTGTTTTATTTATTTACATGAAGCTTGCCCCTTTTTCAGTAGTAGTGAGCCTGTCATTCAGCAAAGAAGACTTGCACCCACTGAGGCCAGTGTTAATGTTGCTATTTTTAGAGGCTAGATATGCAGGTTGTCTTTCTCGAAATCTGTGGTGGGCACTCTAGTAATAACAATATCATTTTTTCTCAAATCTATAAAATGGTTGAAGTTGTGCTTCAGCTACTTATGTATTAGGTTTGTTTTGTCAGTCCATTATCCCAAGCTTGTGTGTGAGGATCTTCATGTCTGATGATCTGCACTTGGGGAGGCCCATGCACTTGAAATCGGAGACTTTTGAGGCGGTGCTTTCTTTTGAGGCACTCCTATCGATGGAGTTGGCAGTCCCTTCTCAGAGCACACAGTTCTTCAGTCACTTCAGAGACTACATGGTAATAGCTGCAAATGCCTTGGTCCACAATTGGGAAAGAATCACTTTGGCATGTTTTTTTCTCCATTGTATTTTGCTAGCAAAGATATAGAATTTGTTGCTTTGACAGAGGCAGCTATAGTTTTCAGAGATGCTGGATATGAGCACAAAAAATCTTCTTGGCTTTTCCAAAAGAAGTTGATTAATGTGAGCCTAAGGCCTCTCTCACCTGGCCAATCAGAGCCTTAGGCCCCTCCCAGTGCATCCCAGGATGCTCTGGGAAGGGGAAGGCCCATCATTATGAAGAGGCAGGCTTATCCCGGCTAGAGGAATGAAGACTCTAGGCCTTCACAGACAGACCACTCAATTCTCTCTATGCTGGTTCAAATAATATGAATTTAATAATCAAGTAATAAAATCTTACAGGAACAAATCACACAGCATACAGAGTGATAAAGCATACACCAGGCTGGCCAGACTGATGGAGAACTTTCGATGAGTCCAGGGAGCTTTCTTTTATATGATTCTGGCAGCTCTGGCCCACGTTGGTGCATGTTACACTTCACACTTTCATTGATTAATTATATTCATTATCTCATATTTTAAAGCTATGGATTGGTTAATATAATTGAGTGATTCTATGTCACGCCTTTTCTCATATGCTTCTCCCTCACTTCCCCATAAGTGTTCTCTTAATATATTAAGACCCTCCCTCGAGCACCTGGGCCTAACGGTTTTCCAGCTCTGTGGTTAGCCTTCTTGTATACTTCTGTCCGTGGTTCGTTTTTCCTCTCGTGAAAGTTATCATGTTGCTTATATTTTTCATCAGAAGTGTTTTTCTCTATAACTACGTTCGCTGTTTCTAGGAAAAAGCAGAAGTGTCTTTCACAGTTCACAGCTTCTCTCAGAGTTGACAATTTCTAGTCAGAGAGCCCATTTGCTTTTCCAGCAACCATTTTAGGTTATAGCTGTGCTGGCCTTGCTTTGGCCTTACTGCTGTGACAGGGAAATGCTAGGGGGTCTTCACCTGAGCTTACAGGACTTTCCTCCCCCTCCTCAGGAAGTGGGTATCCCTCACGTCATATTGACATTGAAGGTATGGGGTTGTAGGAGGGATGGCGGAGTGGCATGCCACAGGTTCAGGGGGATGTTGGGGTGGCATGCCACAGGTTCGGGGGTTATCAGAGTGGGGTGCCACGGGTTCAGGATGCCGTGGTTTGGGGTGGAGTGTCGGGTTTAATGGGGCCTGGTGGTAGGAGAGAATGGGCATCCCTCCTGCCAATTTTTATACCAATGGCACAGGAAGGTGTGAGGGGATGTCAGGAGTGTGTGGGGATGTCGGGAGATGTTCAGGGAGGGGTGTAGTGTGGGGATTCTCTGTGGAGGGAGCTGGGGGAATGGTGCCTGGGAGAGAGGGAGAGAGAGAGAGGAATCTCCCTGCTAGTTTAGCTTTTCCTATCAACTGAGCCGGCAGGAATCCATGAAATCGCTCAGCTGATGGGGATTCCCCTGCCGTGATCAGCTGATGAGAAGCCTACTGGATTTTTTTTTCCCCTCCACAGGTGGTGGGAGGGGGACATGACTACTGGGGGAGTAAGGGGGGTCATGTCTTGAATCCTCCTTGTCAGTTTAGTCACCTTTGAAACACTTAGACACATGTAAAACAGGTCTAAGTAAGTTCAAGCACAGACATCCTGGGAAAGCTTTGATTATTGCTGCAGGACATCATGGTTTAATGTCCACATGATGTCCACACACTCCAGGATGTCCACCCGATGCCCACCCATAACACACCTCAACACGCCCCTGTAGGCTCTGGATGTTCAGCGGCTTGGAAGTGCTGAAACCTGTTAGTATTCATGAGGCCACTATTTTCAGTATCTGAGGAATGAAAGATGGGGAATTTCTTCTCATTGAGATGCAGTGAGAATTTTGAGTGCAAAAAAAGTTTCAAATTAGCTCAGCTCTCAAAAAATATGCCTTAAAAATGTCCTTAATAAATTAAATAGAGCCTTCATATGTCCATTCACAGTAGTTGAGCTGACTGAAGTACTTCTAGATGAAGAATTTATTGTTTCTGTTTTATGAAATGTATTTGAAGCAAAGGTCTAAACATGCCAGACACAGAATTGCTTAAAGAACTCCAGTTATAAAGGTACAGATTGAGGCGCTGTCACATTCATATCTGAAATTATTTCATATAAATAGACTGCTTAGTTTTAATATTGTAGCTGATATATGATAGGATTTAGCAAAACAAACCCTGCTGTTATACAGTTAAAAAAGCACAAATGAAGCTTTAAGGACAATATCATGCCTTGTCCCTAAAGTTACAGGGACAGTTTTGTCCAAAGCTGAAAACTTGTAAAGAGAAAATGTATTTTTGCATGCTGAGCGCACTAGCATATTTTGGAAAGTTTTTAAATTGCTCCTCTTATCAACACAAATCTGTAAAAATTCATATTATAAATTGTGTTCTTCAGACTCTTTAGTAAGCAAGCCTATAAATTCTTCTCCAAGCTCTCTCAGAGCACAGTTCACTAGTACAATGTAGAACTGTATTATTTTCATCAGTATAAACATTTATGTGTGTATAATTTTCCAGTGGTGGGCACCTCTGCCATCTGACTGCTCACTGATGGTGAGCAATGATTACAATATGCATGCCTCTCTCTTTCACCCTGCTCTACCCTTACCTGCCTCCAACTTCCTTTCTTTCTAAACTCACTTCAGTTACAGTGATCTCATATTTGTTCCTCTCACCAGCCAGCTACCTTTGATCTCAGATTTACCTTCCATTGCTCTCTAGATCAGATGCTTATTAAAGTTCCAGTAGCTTGATTGGACTTGTAATGTGAGCCTGTAAAGCCCTGATCCTTTTGCTCTTTCTCTGCATTTATTGGCTTTTTAAACAAAAC
Organism: Geotrypetes seraphini; assembly: GCF_902459505.1. NCBI lineage: Eukaryota > Metazoa > Chordata > Amphibia > Gymnophiona > Dermophiidae > Geotrypetes > Geotrypetes seraphini. Next base: position 58,756,514 of record NC_047089.1, on the reverse strand, counting down.
TGTCCATGCAAATATTCTTGCAAAGTAATATTTACTTTCTTATCCTACTTATACTAGTCCAATCAGCAGATGGAGGCAGCAGACTCTGATTTCCAGTGATATCTTCATTGGTATAAGGATTTGTGCAATCCTGGAATTTGCCAGTACACTTCTCCCTCGGTATTCACGGAGGATAGGGGCAGAGCCGAACCGCAAAGTGTGAAAAACCGCAAATAACTTCTCATCCGGCTCTGACCCACCCCCGCCTCCCTCCCGCCTTCCCCTCAGCATCCCGGCCTTACCTGGTGGTCTAGCGGGCTTTCGGGGCAGGAGCGAACTTCCTACGCTCCTGCCCAGTGCAGATCGCCAATAGGAAATGACTACTGTGAGTTCCCGTAGTCTCTCAAGACTACGACAGGAGCTCACGGCAGCCATTTCCTATTGGCGATCTACACGGGGCCGCTGCTGGGTCAGACCAGTGGTTCATCATGCCCAGCAGTCCGCTCACGCGGCAGCCCTCTGGTCAAAGACCAGCACCCTACTAGCACACTTTCTTGTTCAGCAGGAACTTGTCTAACTTTGTCTTGAATCCCATGGATCAGGCAGTCAACAGTGTGGTCACACCTCCTGCAGCCCCTGGGGTGGGCCACAAAAAGGGGAAAATGGCTTCTAAGTATTCGTTATTCAGGTAAATTAAGGAGGTCATTGGAACAGTACCATCTGAACTGGAAGGATGTGCTAGCGTGTTTAGGTGCACTGTATGAGAGCACAAGAGGATGGTTGCCCCAGAGGATATCTGTGGTCATTGCCACAATTTTTTTTCAAGCATTATAAGCCTGTATATTTGGGCCAGGGTGCAGAGTGCTTTTATTAAAATCAGTGCTCAATCAGTGGTTTTTCCTTTAAAAGACTCATTTTTGGTGAATGCCTTTAATGAGTGGTACTCTGAACTCTTGTGTAAACTGACCACCCTGTGGGGCTCCCTCTGTATTGAGGAGCATGCCAGGATTGTCAATGCCACCTGTCCATGCCCTGAAACCAGTTGAACCGCAGCCTGGTGGTTCCTAGAAGGTGTGGGGTGGAGGAGGCAGGAAAAGGGGGAGAGTGAGCAGAGATCAGTTGAAGAGCAATAGTAGTCCTTGCAGAGGACGTGGAGCAGATACAGAGATAATGTAAGGGGGCGTATAAGGGTCTGAAGGCAACACGGACCCATCAACACTTTGTGGTGAACATGATTTCTTGTCAGGAAGCCAATGCCATATACTATTGGGCAGTACATTAGGTCATAATATGTTCATTCTATTCATTAATTATCTCATCTGACCTGTCTGTCCTATTTCAACAGTTCCAGTTCTTCATTTGCCAATGCTTTGCAAAAGAAGAAGCAATGGAAGATGAGAATATCAGAACAAAATAATTTATTACATAACCAAAAGCATAAATAGCACACAGTAAAAAGCCAAGCACGGAGTAAATGAGCACAGTGCAGAGTCCAGCGACCATCAGAACAAATGCCCAATGTGTTTTGATGTAATTACCTATATCAGGGGCTTGTGCATACTTAATGTAAGCTGGAGAGCTAGTAAGGCTGTAAGGGTTACACAAAGACTTGTTTCACTCTTAGATTATGTGTATTTTTGTGTAAGTGAGTTTATGGATGATAGAGAATAAGAATAGTGGGGTGGAACGGAATCAGTGATTAATATGTCTGATAGTTAGTAGCTAAGTGTGTGTGTGTGTGAGCTGTGGTTGGAGGTCAAGTGGAATGATTTGATTTATTAAAAAGTGATGAGTAACAGGAATCCTGAGTGACAGTGGAAGGAGGGGGCTATGAATGAGTGGTGGGGGGAGCTAGGTGAATGATTGACTGGATGAGAAGTTTATGAGAGGCAGAGGGTGCATTCAGTTAATTAATCAGTGTGTGTGTGAGGGGGGTTCACAAGTGATGCAAAGTTATGAGTTGCAGTAAGGTTGTAGGGGGTATGAGCTTTGTGTGTGTATGGGGGGGGGGGGCTTAGTGAGTGCAGGATAAGCTAAATATGTGCTGCAGGGAATTATAACTAAATATGAGCTGGGGCTGATTTAAACACTGCTGGAGGGTTTGAGTCGGCTCCCTCCCACCCTATTCCCTTCACTATTCCTTCTAGTTCTGTTACCTCACCAGCTGGCTCCACTCAGTTATTCCACTTTGGGTCTTTAGTGTCTTCTGCTGATTGGCCTTGGAACCTCACTGGCACCTTCCTTCCTACCCTGCCATAGTGAGCTGCTGCTCATGCTAGCAGTTCTAAGAACCTCACTAGCACTTTGCCTCTTGGACCTAAGTGACCATAAACCATGGTTGATTTTCCTTGGTACACATCTGCTTGTTTGCATATGTGCAAACTCATGCAGACAGACAAGATAGGTGGAGTGCACTTTGACATTAGACACTTGCATGAAAGGGAAACACTGGTCACAAGCAATTGTGACTACAGAATAAAGCAGCAACAGCAGGAGCTAAGCACTTCTTACCTTCTCCCCTTGTCATTTGGAAGAGATCTGTAGGGGGGGGGGGGTGTTGAGGGGAGGGAAAAGGGAAGAAGACTAAATTTTGCAGTGACAGCAACTCTCATCCACTTCAACTTTTCTCCCTACTGGTGGCTGTGACTATGGCTTGGCAAGTGGGAAATTTTTATTGCAAACCAGTTGGGAAAAATTGACTTGGGGCACTGTAGCCCCAGTTTGGGCTAGATCTTATTGAACTCAAAGGCCTGCCAATAAGTCACAAGTTATATGAGGGTTGTTCAATAATTTATCTACCTGAGTATGAAAGAAAATAGCAAGTCTGTGAGGTGTCTCAAGGTTACTCATGCACAGTTGCAGCTCAGTGTGAATCTAACATTCCAAGAGACAGGATGTTGGGAGAATCCTTGTGCTAATCAAGTAAGGAACTGCTAGATTTGGAGCACTGTTCAGTGATAAAATTTCTCACAAAAGAAGGGAAAAACCAAAGGGGATCCATGAACGCATGACTGCAGTTTTTAGTGAATCTGCCCCATCATCTTACAAAGTAATATTTTGGAGCAAGCAGTTTAAGTGGAGTGAAGATGACCCTCACTCTGGACAGCCTATGGAAACAACTTCCACAGAAATGTGCAAGAAAGTTGAGGATTTAATTTTATCAGACAGATGAATTAAATGGGTATCTCGGCAGGTACAGTTTGGAAAATAATTCATGAAATGTGGGGCATTTCCAAGGTTAGTGCAAGATGGGTTCCAAGAATGCTGATGCCATGTCAGAAGGCCACGAGACTCCAGTGCTGTCAGGGGAACTTGGAGATGCTCCATGAAGACATACCAAGCATACGTACCATTTAGTGACTGGAGATGAGACTTTTGTTTATCACAGAGATCCTGAGTCCAAAATGGAGTCAATGCAGTGGAAGCACAAGACAGAAAAATCTGCAGGCAAAGTCATGGCAACTGTCTTCTGGGATGACAAAGGACTTTTGCTTCTAGAGTTCATGCCACACAAGACAACCATAACCGGGGAGAGTTATGCCAACACAATGATCACTTTGCGGCAGTCAATCAAGGAGAAAATATGAGGCAAACTTACAGCAGGCATGATGCTTCTTCACTACAATGCATCAGTGCACAAGTCATGACAATCACAGGTTGCCAACCGAGAATGTGGGTATCAGCACCTGAATCATCCACCCTACAGTCCTGACCTGGCTCCCTCAGATTATTTCCTGTTCCAATAGCGGTTTTAAAGTGATGAAGATGTCAAGGAAGCTGTGACGTCCTTGTTAGAAGGTCTGACAGAAGAATTCTTTTCAAAGGGGTTAAAGTCATTGCAGGAAAAAAGAAACAATCTTTTTGGATGATATGGGAACTATATATTTGTTCTTTACCAAGTAGGATACGTAGCTTTACTTTAAACACACTTAATATCTAGCTTTCTGATTAGCCAAGAGGGAGGAATAGGATTTGGGGGAGTTGGGTTTCAGGATTTCGGGGAGAAGTTATTAGAATATCAGACCTCCCTTACTGTCCGGTATAGCGTGAGGGATTCGCACATTTGGATACCTCTGTGGGAGGGGTGGGGGGAGACAGGAAAGGGATTGGGGTGATGGAGGGTACAGTCAGAGACAATGTGTTTAGTCAGGATTACATTTTCTGTCTTGTCATCTGTTTTGATGGTATGTTCTTGATTGTTCAGAATGCTATGACCTTGATGTATAATGCTTATTATGCAATTTTTGAACAGTTATTGTTATTAGACATAATTTTGCTCTTATGTACATTGCTTGTTAGCATGGTTTGCTATGACTATTTTTGCTCTGACCATAAAACTTAATAAAATAGAATTGATACAATAGTCATTGCAGGAAAAATGGATGAAGTATATGGAGCTATCAGGGGACTATATTGAAAAATAAATCAACAATTTTTTTTTAAACTCTTTTCTTTCCTACTGAGGCAGATAAATTATTGAACACCCTTCATAATATAGAGAGAACAAATACAATTCTCTCTAAAAATGCTTAGTTTATTTTTTGGTTCTTTGAGGTATTGACTTGACTATTTCTATCCTGGTGGTACCTGAGAAAAATGGAAAACTGAAGTACTTTTCATCCAGAAATAGTTATGAATAACCTGGCAAACATCTGAGTAGAAGCTTTATTTTTAGTTGGAACATTGCTGACATGACTTGAAGCAATGTTTTGAAAACTGTTTTTTTCTACTTTTTTATTCATTTCTACCCTGGTTTATATTTTAAAATAAAACAGTTAAGTAATATGTGAATAGCATTACTCCCTACAACACATTAGTCTAAAATTGATATTTCATATCATCTGTAATGTTTCTGGGTTGTTGTTTTTTTTTTTTAATGAAAACATCATTTAGTCTTAAACTTGAACATTTAGGTTTGATTGTTATAAGTCACAAATGCTCCTATCCAAACCCACTGGCTGTATATGTTGCATACGTTTGTGTCTGTCCTTCTGATGGACAATTTAAATGGTCTTGGCTACAAAATTCAGGTTAATGTTGTCTCGGAAATAGTCACAAATTAAAAAGAAAGAAATATATTAGAACGGACAAATCCATTCATGCCAGTGCTCTCTATTCCAACACCTAAAACATGCAAATCCAATAACTTGGGCAAGGCAGCAGAAGTCTGTGGGGAAAAGCTTTTATTTGAAATTTATTTTATTAGAATAATCAAACAATGAATATGTAACATCAAATTCCTTAATGTACATTTAGACTATCTGAGACTTGTATGTTCCATCTTTGAAAGGAAAACCAATACATAGGTCATATGGTCTTTGCCTTCATTTTTCTTTCTAGTCTGCCTATCTATGATGTCTATTATCCTTTCTTCTCCCTTAGAGATCCAATGTACTTAATCCCAAGATTTCTTAAATTCAGATACATTTTTGTCTCCACCACATCCACTGGGAGGCCATTCCATACTTTCACCACCCTTTCTGTGAAAAGTATTTTCTGAGGTTACTTCTGTCCCCTTTCACCTTCATACTATACCCCCTCATTCCAGAGTTTTCTTTCAATTGCAAGAGATTCAAGTGCATTTATGCCATGTAACTATTTAAACATTCATATCATACCTGTTTGTTCAAGCTTTTTTTAAAAGTTGAATATATAACAGTGGTTGTGTTATGTTTTTTACTGGTAAATGGTTTATTAAATTGAAGAATGATGGTACTTAATAATTAGTCTGAATGAAGTCATGCTGTGGCTATGCAGATAGAATATTATAACTTTGTATTTTCTTCTATTTGATGTGTGTTTCTTTTTGCTATTTTATTATGTATGGAAATTTGTAAGTCACCTTGGATAAAGGCGGCTTAAAAATGTTTTAAATAAATAAAATCTCCCCTCTCCCGCCTTTCCTCCAAAGTATACATGTTGAGATCTTGAAGTCTGTCCCCATATACTTCATGACCATTTTAGTAGCTGTCCTCTGGACCTACTCCATCCTGTTTACATCCAGAAGTTTTTAAGATTAGAAAACTCTTAAACCTAACCATGAACTTGGGTGAGAAACCTTGCTTCTTATAGCCTTCCAACCCTATTTTCAATTAACTCCCTATCCAGCAGTTCTTCTCATCTCCCCCACACTCATAATTCTTACCCTCTACCTAGCACTGAAGGGGGATATGGACCCTAGTCTAAGGGAAAGGAAAGGGGATGGGATTTGGTATACTATCTTTCAAGTGATTATAATCAAAGCGGCTTACATATTATATACAGGTACAGTAAAACCTTGGATTGCAAGTAACTTGGTTTGCAAGCATTTTGCAAGACAAGCAAACCATTTTATTAAATGTTAACTTGATATACAAGCAATGTTTTGCAATACAAGTACATACAGTATACACACAGCCGATGGTTCTTTTCTACCTGATGCTGCAGGAGTACAGTACGAGCACATACAGAATACACGTGTCACATCATCACAACTGAGCCGATGGTTCTTCTCTCCTCTGACGCTGCAGGAGTGTAGTGACTGTTCTAAACGAGTGAGGTCTTCCCATACGAGTGCATACAGTAAACACGCATCACATCATCACAACTGAGCTGATGGTTCTTCTCTCTCTGACGCTGCAGGGGTGTAGTGACTGTTCTAAATGAGCGCGGTTTTCCAATACAAGTACGTATAGTATTTTGTATTAAAGATTTTGGGTTGTGGAACGAATCGTCTGAGTGGAAATTCACTTTGATATACGAGTGCTTTGAATTACAAACATGCTTCTGGAACAAATTATGCTCGCAATTCAAGGTTTTACGATACTTATTTTTGTACCTAAGGCAATGGAGGGTTAAGTGACTTGCCCAGATTTACAAGGAACTTGAAACTAGAGAAAGACACGGTGACACAATTTGTCGCCATCACCGTCCCTGCAGATAACCGTGGGAAATCATCCTGTGTCATTCTTTAGTGTCTCTCTCAACCTCAGTATGCACCAGCATTCTTCAATGCAAAGCTTGAGGGCCAGTGGTTGTGCCCATTCATACGCTGATTCTTCCCTCTCTCCTTAAAGAATGACATGGGGATGGTTTCCCGCAGCTATCCGCAGGGACGGTGACAAATTCTGTCACCATGTCATTCTCTATTGCAAAGTTATATACCTTAAGGGAAGTGATTGAATATATGTGTTCCAAACATCTAGAAGTGCTTCTATGTTTAAAAGTAAGATTTGCTTCTTTGGCTTTCTACATCATGAAAATACCCAATTGATTCCTTCACTGCAGAAGGACAGATCATCTGCTTGGATCCAGTGCTAGAGGATACACTTATTCCCTACTAAAGTGGTCTTCTAAATGAATAACTTATTGCCTTTATCTTGTACCACCAGGGAAAAGTTTTTAAGTTCTTGTTTTGTGAATAAATACTTCAGCCTTGTGGGTGCAAAGACTTGCAGTGTTTTTCCAGAACTGAAGTACAACAATCTACACTTCTGGAAGAGATCAAGAACTTTGTTAGAGAGCTACTGTTTCCATAGTTCAGGGCCTGATAAGCAGCTGTGTGGACCAGGGTTTGAGGAGAGTTTAGAGAAAAGATGGGTAAGGATGTCAGTACTATTCCTAGCAAGCCAGAATGTGCCAACAAAATGTAGTGACTGAATGAATATAAATTATTTCCAGAGTGGTCTGTTAACCACAGTACTGTACTTCTGTCTTTCCAAACAGTTGATAACACTATCAAACAAGTCTTGTCTCACTGTTGTATTCTTCACTTGTTCTATTGACAACAAAATTCTGGTTAATAATGTTTCTGTGGGCCATTTTCTGTGTATACTTCCCGTGGTATCATGGGCTGCATGAAATTCACTGACCCGCAGGAAATTCCCTGTCCCCGCAGGAATTCAAATTTCCCTGTCCCATCCTCGCTGGTTTAGTTGCTGTCACTGTCCCATTCCTGTAAGCTCTGCCTTAACTGCACAAGCCTCGAACACTTATGATTTTAAAGTGCTTGAGGCTTGTGCAGAAGACAACAGAGCTTGCGGGAATGGGGCGGGGACAGGAAAAGAACTTGCCAGGATGGGATGGGAAAATGAGTTCCTGCGGGGACAAGAAAAATTTGTCCCCATGTCATTCTCTACTGAAATGCTTACGAGCAATATGTTAAACTTATCCAAATAATCTATTAGTTGTTTTGTTACCAAACCCTCCATAATTTCTACAAATAGAGGGATTGAAGCTATTGGACGATAGTTATTTACATCTAAAGTACTTGCCTTATTTTTAGTACCTTATAATCTCAAATATAAAGCCATCCGAATATAAACCAAGGTACCAATTTTGCCCCCCTTTTTAAGGGAAAAAGAGTAACTTGAATATAAACCAAAGGTTTAGATTCCACCATTCCTCCCGTTACTGTCCCTGTGGTATCCTACCTTCCTCCCTCCCAGTTACATCCCTCTTCCACCACCCCTCTGCTGTTGGCACCCCTGCCAAACTGGCAGACTTCTGCCGCTGTTGGCACATGTGCGCAATACCCCTAACCCCCTCCGGACTGACAGCATAGTGTTCCCTCCCTCATAATAACATAAGAATAGCCTTATTGGGTCAGACCAATGGTCCATCAAGCCCAGTAGCCCGTTCTCACGTTGGCCAATCCAGGTCACTAGTACCTGGCCAAAACACAAGGTGTAGCAATATTCCTTGCTACCAATACAGGGCAAGCAATGGCTTCCCCCATGTCCTTCTCCATAACAGACTATGGACTTTTCCTCCAGGAACTTGTCAACCTTTCTTAAAACCAGCTACGCTATCCGCTCTTACCACATCCTCTGGCAACACGTTCCAGAGCTTAACTATTCTCTGAGTGAAAAAAAATTTCCTCCTATTGATTTTAAAAGTATTTCCCTGTAACTTCATCAAGTGTCCCCTAGTCTTTGTAATTTTTGACAGAGTGAAAAATCGATCCACTTGTACCCATTCTACTCCACTCAGGATTTTGTAGACTTTAATCATATCTCCCCTCAGCCATCTCTTTTCCAAGCTGAAGAGCCCTAACCGTTTTAGTCTTTCCTCATACGAGAGGAGTTGCATTCCCTTTACCATCTTGGTTGTTCTTCTTTGAACCTTTTCTAGCGCCACTATATCTTTCTCTCCCCTCCAGCAGACAGAAGTAAACCCCCAGGCCTTACCGTGCTTCCCTGGTGGTCTAACAGCGCATTGGGGCAGGAGCGATTCCCACTCACTCCTGCAGTGAAATCGGCTGCCAAGACTTCTAGATGCAGTCTAGCTTTGTAAACATTTGGCTCTATACGTCTTTGCAAAAGATATTGCTCTGTTTGTTGGTACTTCGTGCAGTCAGCAAAGTGCAAAATATCTTGTCAAACACTGTGGCCCAAGATCAGATATGATCTGTCTTTTTGTTTTAACCTCTGGTGGATGTAGTTTTCTACAGGGTCCCTTCTCTAATATATGGACAGTACTTGGTGTTCCAAAGCACCTGCCATTTACATTGTCAGTTCTTTTCTTGATTTCCATGCTTCCTCTGTGTGTTGGGAGCTGAACTCTTTACAGATCTTGGTAGCATTGCATAGCCTGCAGTATGATTTGGATTTAGCACACTCCTTTCTCAGTTTGGCACATATGGCTTTTATGTGCTAAAAGGATGCCTTGAAATTTCTAGGGGGTAATTCCACGTCAGCTGGTCCTATTACAAGGAGGGTCCTCAGTTGACATTTTCTAAGGATACAAAATAATGGCCTAAATAAAGGGGCCCCTAACTCTAGTTGAGATCATGCCCCAAAACTTTGGATATCCCCTGAAAAAATTTCATCAAATCAGATTTTCATGCCTGTTTATTATCGATTTTGTTTATTTTATCCATTCTGGTTTTCTGATACTCTGTGTACCAACACTAGGAACCCCTGAGGAAGGAGTGTTTCTTCGAAACATGGACTGTGTCTGGTCTGGTCCACATGAATAGTAGGACCAGTTGTTTTGGATATCTTTTTATGTAGTTTATGTATTTGTTTTAAGATTTTTGTTTTTGTCATCTTAATAAATTCCTGCACCCTGTACATTTTCCTGCAGTATTGTTTTTTTTACGATAGATCTTTTTGGTTCTTTTTTGTTTTGCTTTATGGAATGACCCTAGGGCAGGGGTAGGCAATTCTGGTCCTCGAGAGCCGGAGCCAGGTCAGGTTTTCAGGATATCCATAATAAATATGCATGAGATAGATTTGCATCTCTAGGAGGCAGTGCATGCAAATCCATCTCATACATATTTATTGTGGATATCCTGAAAACCTGACCTGGCTCCGGCTCTCGAGGACTGGAATTGCCTACCCCTGCCCTAGGGCATTTTCCCTATTTGTAGCAATGGCCAGAAACTCAACTGTACAGTTGTATGCAGTTGTACATGAACTGTTTCGGTTTCCGGTGTAATTAACTTCTCAGGATCATGCTAATTGTTCACATTAAAGTCCTTAAGTTTCTTTAATTGGATTTTTAAAATATCAACTTGCTAATTGATTGCAGTTAACTCCAATTGTCTTTTTCTTCAGTACTGTATATGCATTGTATTTGCTTGTTCTAACTCAGCTAGAAACCTTGAAATTGTTTTGTTTCATTTCCCATTTCTCTAAGCTTGTTATATAGCAAGGGGTGATAATGTAAGCAGACTGAGCTCAGTTTGGGTTTGGGGGGTGAGGTTTTCCAACAAATTTCCAAGAATACCAAATTGAATTGACTGAAGAAAAGGTGTATGATGTGACACAGCTGTTGCATTTAGAATGGAAGTGTTTATTGCTCAAATCAGAAGGACAAAATACAACAGGAAAATTCTAAGACTTCTTGGTGAACCTATTCTAGTTAGTGGTCTGCTGCACATAGGTAAATTGGATGGGACTTGATATACCAATTTTTTTGTGGTTTACACAATCAAAGCGATTTATATGGGGCAATAAAAGGGAAAGGGAATGACACTTTTTTATGGTTACACATTCAAAGCGATTTACATATATACAGGTACCTGGGCAATGGAGGATTAAGTGACTTGCCAGGGTCACAAGGAGCTGCACTGGGATTTGATTCCACAACCTCAGGGTGCTGAGGCAGTAGCTCTATCACTAGGCTATTCCTCACAAAGAGCTGCAGTGGGAATTGCCATATTTTTCAAATGCTACTAACCTTTTTATGACAGTACCATGATACACATTTTTGTGACCGGTATAATCCTATAAGTTACTTTTGAACTGATGACAGTTTCTGATTTATTTGTAGATAGCAAAATATACACAGCCAGTGCACAAAATGGAGCGGTATCTCTATTTGTATATTCCTGCATTGGATGGTGACTAACATTGACCATATCATTGATCATATGATAGAGATGTTTAAATACCTAGAAAGAGGAAGACAGGCAAAAATATGTGGAAAAGTTAAGAGAGGCTGGTTGTGTAGTCAAGAAAGCAAAGATGCAAATGGAAGAAAAAATAGCTAACACGGTAAAACGGGAAGACAAGATAATTTTTAGATATATTAGTGATAGGAAGAAGTGTAAAAGTGGCATTGTGAGACTCAAAGGTGAAGGGAGGAATATGTAGAAGCTGATAAAGAAGAGGCTGAATTGCTTAACAAATATATCTGTTTGTGTTCATAGCTGAAGCGCCAGGAGCGGGACCACAGAAGACAAACATAAATAGGGTTGGAGGAGTGGTAGACCCTGATTGATTTTCAGAGGGTTGTGTTCGTGAGGAGCTAGCTAAAATAAAGGTAGACAAAGCAATGGGGCTGGATGGTGTACATCCAAGGGTGATGAAAGAACTTAGGAAAGTTCTGGTAGCTCCGCTGACTGACCTTTTCAATGAGTCTCTAGAGTTGGGAGTGGTACCGGAGGACTGGAGAAGGGCAGATGTGGTCCCACTCTACAAAAGTGGAAGTAAGGAAGACGTAGGGAATTACAGGCCGGTATGTCTAACTTCTGTGGTAAGCATGGAAATGCTTTTAAAACAGAGAATGGTGAAGTTTCTGGAATCCTGTGGATTACAGGCTGGAGGCAACATGGATTCACTAGAGGTAGGTCTTGTCAGACAAATCTGATCAGTTTCTTTGACTGGGTGACCAGAGAATTGGATAGAGGGAGTGTGCTAGATATAGTGTATTTAGATTTTAGCAAAGCCTTTGACAGTGTTCCACACATGTCTAATAAATAAACTGAGTGCCCTCGGGATGGGTCCCAAAGTGATGGACTAAGTCAGGAACTGATTTGAGTGGAAGGCAACAGATGCTAGTGATCAATGGAGATTGCTCTCAGGAAAGGATGTTACCAGTGGTGTGCCTCAAGGTTCTATACTTGGGCCTGTTCTTTTTATAAGCGATATTACTAAAGGGCTGTCTGGTAAGATTTGCCTCTTTGCGGATGATACCAAAATCTGCAATAGAGTAGACACCCAGGATGGTGTGAATAACATGAAGAAAGACCTGGCGAAGCTTGAAGAATAGTCTGAAATTTGGCAGCTAAAATTTAATGCTAAGAAATGCAAGGTTGTGCATTTCGGCTGCAAAAACCTGAGGGAATAGTACAGTTTAGGGGATGAAGAATTTATGTGCACAACAGAAGAGCGGGACTTGCGTGTGATTGTATGTGATAATCTTAAGGTGGCCATACAGGTTGAAAAGGTGAGGGCGAAAGCTAGAAGGATGCTAAGGTGCATAGAAAGAGATATGGCCAGTAGGAAAAAAGAGGTATTGATGCCCTTGTATAAGACTTTGGTGAGACCTCATTTAGAACATTGCACAATTCTGGAGGCTGCAACTTCAAAAAGATATAAAAAGGATGAAGTCGATCCAGAGAAAGGCTACTAAAATGGTGCGTGGTCTTCATCATAAGGCATATGGGGACAGACTTAAAGTTCTCAGTTTGTATACTTTGGAGGAAAGGCGGGAGGGGAGATATGATAGAGACATTTAAATACCTATGTGATGTAAATGCTCATGAGTCGAGTCTCTTTCATTTGAAAGTAAGCTGTGGAATGAGAGGGCATAGGATGAAATTGAGGTGATAGGCTTAGGAGTAATCTAATTAAATACTTTTTTACAGAAAGGGTGGTAGATGCGTTGAACAGTCATCCGGAAGAGGTGGTGGAGACAGAGACTGTATCTGAATTCAAGAAATCCTGAGATAGACACATGGGATATCTTAGAGCGAGGAAGAGATAATGGTTACTGCGAATGGGCAGACTGGCTGGGCCATTTGGTCTTTATCTGCCATCATGTTTCTGTGTTTCAAAATTATCATATTTTTTGCTCCATAAGACGCACCTGTCCATAAGATGCACCCTAGATTTAGAGGAGGAAAACAAAATAAACATTCTGAACCAAATTCTCCCTGCCAGGCTCTGCACCCTGTCTCCCCCCTCCCTGCCAGGCTCTTACACTGTCCCCCCTCTGGTGGTCTAGTGGTAGGCAGGGACAGGGCAGGCAGGTAGGGACAGAGCACAGGGCAGGACTAGTGACATGCAGGCAGAGCCCCCCCACCCGCCACCCCCAGACAGGCAGGCAGGCAGGCCAACCCCCCTCCCAGCGCCCCTTTCCAGGACAATCCCAACACTTGGACACCTTCAAGAGCGATGACAGGCAAATAGGAGGCAGCAGAAGCTGAACAACCGACCCATCCGCCCTCTGTCCAGCATTTTCCCCTGACCCTGTCTACCAACCACCCCCCTCCACCATCACCACCACCTTCAAACCGTCTTTGAGGTATCTGGCATCACATTCTCCACTTCTCTGTCTTATCTGAAAACTCACCTATTTTTTTGCTCCTGGTTAGTGGCAGCGACCTTCACGGGTTGCCTGCAGCAGCCCTGGAGCCTCCCCCCCTGCCGCAGGTGAAGGAAGAGGGAAGGAGAGAGGGGGGTTGAGGAATGCTGGACAGCACGCTCTGCTCCTTGTGAAGTTCAGTTTCCCTTCAATGTGTCTTACAATGCAGCTGCAGAAGTTCAAGTCCGCCGAGGAGAGGAGAAAAGAGGGCAGGCCACAGGAGATCCTCCGACGCCGGCATCAATCCACCGCTGATGACCACATAGGGGCTGTGCTGCATCGTGCCAATGGCTTCTCCCTTCTGCTGCAGGGCAAGAGCCCGGAAAGGGTTGTACGCTGCTCCTCCAGTTTGTATAGCTTCTCATTCGGACCCTCGCCAAGACGGGCTGTCTTCACCCTCTTAGGCTCCACATGGCGTTCACTCGGAGCCATCCTTTCTGCTGACGCAAAGCTCCAATTCCCACCAACCCTTACCACTCCGCCGAGCCACCAGAAGGTAAACAGCAATCTCCCGCCAACATCAATATCGATCCCCTGCCGTACCACACCACATGTGTGAGATTTTGCGCGTAGCCAGTGCATGTGACTTAGTGGTGTCTCTGATGCTGCCGAAAGGGTCAGCCAGAGGAAAGGGCAGGAGCGCTGGACGGCAGCAATTTAAAAAAGGTACCGGGGGGGTTGGATATTCGCTCTATAAGATGCACCCTTATTTCCACCCACTTTTTTGGGGGGGAAAAAGTGCATTTTATGGAGTGAAAAATACGGTAAGTGAATTTTCTGCTGCTTGTTGAAATAGATAATAATCATTTGAGGATGTGGGAAATTTTTATAAATGTTATGTGGAAGAGATATGATAGTATGCTGGGGAAGTCACACTCCTGAAAAAGGGTGCAAATGTATGAAATATTCTAGAAACTAAAATTCCTTAATTTACACAGGTACACACATTAATTTAAACTAATTCATGAGCAGGTGTAAGTTTTCATGCTGACATTTAAGGTGTTTTTCTCTGCCACATATGCTAGTTTAAAAAATAAAGACAAGTAGGTACTTGCCTACCCATGTTATGAAATTATTCCACAAGGGACTTCTTGAGCACTCCTAGTATTGAGCATTTTGTCTGGGAAGTGGAACCTTGAGTTGGTATTAGTACCTCTCATTATTTTTGAAAATTGACTCTTACGTTTCTAATAGACTTATGGTAGATAGTCTTTGCTTTTTTTATTTTTTTCAAATTTTTATTTCTTATTAGTCTAGCAACAAAACCGTTAACAGAATTGCAGAGAAAGTAGCCATTATGTAAAACTGGAAGTCACAGCAAAAATAACTAGAGCCTTAAAAAATGCCTAGAATTTTCATAGGTTCTTAGGATAGCAGGCACATTGAAGACATTCTAAGTTTCAAATCCAGGATGGATATTCCCATTACCACATAGCACTCCAGCAGCACAGCCTATGGAAGTGAAAAGATACTGAATACAGAACTGATGTGGAGGAAACACTGAATCTGTCCAGATCTATATAACCTGTTGTTTTTAGTTCAAGACAGAATTTCTCATCTTTTTCTAAATGGGCAAATAGAGTATAATGTCTGTGTAATTGTATGTTTTAAACTTTTTCTTTTCAAATCAGGCTATGACATGTTGGTGAGTAATTGAGAGAACAAAAGTATAGACTTACAAAACCTCTTCACTAAGTGAGTTTTTGATGTTAAGCTGATAAACCTCAGTCATTTCTTGCCCACACACATGCTGTGGGCTCACTGATGTGTGAGCTCTGCCTCTTTTGGTAGTATAGGATAGAACTACTTCACAGGCTTATCATGGTAGAACAGTATTTAAAAAGCATTTTCATTCCCTTTTCTTCAGAGAGTGGGCCAAAATCACTATGGATCAGTGGATCCTGGCTGATTTTTGGAGTCCTCCTGTAGCACTCTGCACTAAAGGATAGCAGTGTTTCTTGCACTGCGGGCATTTCTGGACATGGGTGCAGTATCTTCGGTTCCAGATCCCGAGTGGGACAAGTGCAGATATTCTATCTATTTTGTTGTCCAAAAAAAAGGAGTCTCCTTCTGTCTGGTTCTCAGTCTCAAACAGGTCAACTAGTTTTTGAAGGCCCAGCATTTCTGGATGGAAACCTTGCACTCTATAATTGAGGCTGTCCATCTAGGGGAGTTTTTGAGGTCCCTGGATTTAAGGGAGACATTTGAATATTCCTATCTGGCCTCCTCAACAGCACGTCTCTTTGCAGTGCTAAGTCAGCATTTCCAGTTTCAAGCCATGCCTTTCAGACTGTCCATGGCTCCCAGGATCTTTTCCAAGGTCATGATAGCAGTTGTGGCATTCCTGTGGAAGGAAGGAAGGCATGCATCCGTACTTGGATGATTGGTTGCTCTGGTTAATCAGAGTGTCCTCAACAGAGCCATTGTATAAAAGCCAGGGTGATCTCTCTTCTGCAGGTGCTAGGCAGGGTAGTCAATGTGTTAAACAGTTGCTTGTATATTAGGCAGGTACTGGAATACTTGGGAACCTTTTTTTGATACTATACGAGGGCAGGTTTTTCATCCAGAGGCCAAGCTCCAACAGCAGGTCTCAAGTTTGTTGCAGAATCCAAAACCAACGACATGGGATTAAGCCTAGGTCCTTGGCTCCATGGTGGTGACGTTGGATGTGGTTCCATGGGCACGGACTCATATGAGGCTCCCACAGTGATCTATATTGTCCCATTGGTCTCTTGATGTCTCAAGATCTGCTCCTCTTGTATGTCCTGGTGACTCCACCTAGTTCATCTCTGTTGGGGGATGCCTCTAATGTCTCCTGCTTGAATGGTGGTAGTTACGGATGTCAACCTTGATGGCCTGAGGGGGCACACTGCCTCCACCACAATGTACAAGGGGTGTGGACTGAATCAGAAGCGCTTTGGTCCATTAACTGTTTGGAACTTTGGGCGGTGCACAAGGCCCTGATAACCTTTCAGGTGCTTCTCTGGGACAAGTCGGTGAGGATCTTGTTGGACAATGTCACAGCAGTAGCCCATATTAACAGAAAAGGGGGCATGTGCAGTGTTCAGATGTCGGAGGAGACATCTTCTCCTCCACTGGGCAGAGCAGAATTTAATCCTGCTGTTAGCAGCCCACATTACAGGGTCCCTGAATGTCCAAGCAGACTTTATAAGCCAAATAGTTCTGTATCCAATGGATGGGAGCTATCCCCCTCTGCATTCCAACTGGTGGCCTGGACCTGGGGAATTCAAATTCTAGACCTAATGCAGTCATGTCACAATGCCAAGGTGCCGAGATTTTTCAGCAGAAGGAAGAAATTTGGTTTGGAGGGTTTGAATGTTCTTCTGCAGCCCAGGCTGTTAGGTGATCTGCTTTATGCATTTCCCATGTGGCATCTCTTTGGGAGGGTTCTTCACGGGATAAGTCATCAATGTCTGGTGATGCTTGTTGGTCCTGACTGGCTGTGTAGGCTATGGTATGCAGACTGTTTTGCCTGTTAGTAGGCAAGTCTCTGCGCTTGCCTACAGATCCAGATCTTCTGTGTTAGGGTCTGGTTCGCATGGACAATCCATCCTGCTTTGGACTAGAAGGGCTATACCGATTCTGTGGTATCTACATTGCTGCAAGTGTGGAAGCACTGTACTTCAGCGACTTTCGAGTCATGATGCGCTCAGCGGGCAGTGTTGCCTCTCTGTTCTTCTTTGCTGCAGATCTTGGCATTTTTGCAAGAGGGTTACAAAAGTACTAAGGGTTAGAACTAACAGTTAGAAAAGACTGCTACTTGGATCGAGGAGTGTGCAGAGAGAGCAAGGACTGTGGTAGAAGCAATGAAGGAAGCCATGCAGAGGATGGAGAGTGAGAGAGAAGAGACAAGCATAGAAAAATAAAGGGTCTGGGAAGGCAGAATGGAAAAAGAGGGCAAGAAGATGGGGAATAAGAGACAAAAACAGTGAATATATATAGAATATATATACACACACACACACCAGAAACACAGACTTAATGATGTGTCAGCAGGTTGATGATTTTGATTGGCTCTGTGCCTCAGGGTATATGAAATAATTATGTTGAGCCGCTGAAAATTACTCAGCCTAACCAACAAAGTTGGGGCTGTATCCATTGAGGGCTATACACTACTTAGTCCAGCGATAGTCCACTTTTTTGTTCCATATTTTTCCGATGGAACGAATAAAGTTGACAATCACTGGTCTAAGTATATAGCCCTCGATGGAGACTGCCCCAACTTTGTTGGTTGGGCAGAGAACTTTTCAGCAGGCCCTTGTAACAGTCTAGTGCAATAGGCATATCATTCTAGAACCTTCTGATTGCAAGATCTGGTGTAGAGAGCCTCTACATTTTTCTGCTCTGCCTCCCTTCAATCTGGGCTGTCCTATAATTCCTTTGGAAGATCATTAGTAAGTTTAGTATCTTATCTATGCAGGCAGCTGGTTCCATAATCGTGGGAGAGTGAATGTAGGAGCGCTTACATGCAGTTTTTGTTAGAGAGTTGCATGGGGACAGAAATCAAACCCGTCCCTGGTAGAATCGAACCCGTCCCCGCTGGAATCAAATCCATCCCTGCCCATCCCTATATAAACTTCAGAAGTAGTTATTTCATTTATTATTGAATTAAAGGCTCTGGCAGAGACCCATTTATAAATAAGCAAAGACACTTTAATTAATTTGGAAATATTAATTGAGAAGAGTACATACTTTGTAAATGTTTTGTTTTGTTTTTAACCAGAACCTCTAATGTAAATATAAATACTCAGCTGATGAGGACCCTCAAGCTGTCAGCTGAGGACTTCCTCAGCAGTTGGCCGGGGGGTCCCTTTTGCCAAGCTTGGCAGGCAGCAGTAGCATCTGAGTCATAGATGCTGGCACCTCAGTGGCTCATGGGTGCTGCCAGCGACTGCTGCACTTGGTGTAGGGGAGTTCTGGCTGTCTCTAGAGGAGATCCTCTGCTGGCGGTGCTTGGGGATCCCCACCAGCCACAGCAAGGGTCAGCAAGTACTTCAACACTGTAGAAATTAAACCAGAAATGCATTTCCTTTTCTTTTGAACACAATACAAAGACATCTGCTATATACATTTCCGTTTTTTATCTTTGTTGTCTGGAAACTTATTTTTCCATCAAGTTGGTCCCAGTTTCTTTTATCCGCTTTCTCATCTTCTGTAAATTCTTCTGTTGTTGTCCATTGGTTCCTCCTACCATAGTCCAGCATTTATCCTTTTCTCATTTTTCGCCCCTACCCACCAGCCCCATGCTCAACATTTCTCCTTCTGTTCTATCACCCTTCTCCAGCACCATTCCACATCTTTTCCTCCATTTCCTTCACCACTATGTCCAACATTCCTCCCTCTTGCATCCCTTTCAATCTGTCTCACTGTTCCCTTTCCACCACATTTCTCACCTTTCTTTTCCCTGTCATCTGTACCTCCCTCCCTATGACCAAAAATTCTCCTCTTTCTTCCATTCGCCATGTGTACACAACCATCTCTTTCCCACTTACTGACACACCCATACCCAATTCTCCATTTCTATTCCCTCCCCCATCTCAGCATCTCTTTCCCTCCCTTCCTCTCTCCCCAGTTCATGCCTTCTGTGTCCAAAAATGCATTTCCTCTTCCACTCCAGCATCTTTTTCCCTCCCTTCCTCCATCCTCTCTCCCATGTTCATGCCTTCTATGTCCAAAAATGCATTCCCTCCCACTCCTTCATTCAAGTCCAGATAACAGCAGGAGTTGGAGGCAGCCTGCAGCAGGCCATATGTAGCCGACCTGGAAGACTTCCCCCGAAGTCAGAGCTGACGTCGGAGGGAAGACTTTGCGTCAGTATGGCAGCAGCTGAAGTGTCAGGTGGGAGGGGGGTAGATACTAGATGTAGGCGGTGGGAGGAGACAGACTGTAGATAGAAAGGGGGGGATCAGACACACTGGATGAAAGGGGAAAGATAACAGACAAGCTGGAATGCCTGGGGAGAGAGAAAAAGACAGATGATGGATGCAAAGAAAGGAGAGGGGAGGAAGACTTTGAATGGAAAGGAGAGTGGGAGGATGCAGATGGAAGGGAGGAAAGAGAAAGATGGAGCAGACTGAATAGAAGGGAGAGAAAGAGAAATGAAGCAGATGCTGGTCTGAAAGGGGGAGAGAAAGATGGGCAGATGCTGGATGGAAGGGGAGAGAGAAGGGTAGATGATGGATGGGGTGACAAAGGGGGCAGAAAGAAGGAAGAGAGGAGACAGATCAGATGCTGGGCAGAAGCAGGAGAGAGGGGCAGATAATGGATGGAAAGAGGGGGAAGGGCAGATGCTGGATGGAAATGGAGGAAAGGGAAGATGCTGGAGAGAAGAGAGAGAAAGAACAAATGCTGGATAGAAGGGGAGCAGAGAGAGAGGGGGGAAAATGCTGAATGATGGGAGAGAAAGATCATAGAATTAGTGACACTAGGAAATAAGAAGAAGTGGAATAAGAGAGCCAGAGTGAGGGAAAGAAATGGCAAGTTTTGGTAGACAGAGCAGACTATCCAAGTTCACGGGGCTTCAGAAAGCTGGATCATTCTGGTAGCGGCAGAGCAGTTTTCATCCTCACTTGCTTCAGTCCAAGATCCCGGGTCCCAGCTCCTCGCTGGGTTTTTGCAGCTTCGGCTCAGCATCCCTTGGCATCCACCGATCCCCGCTCAGCTCTGAGCCACAGATCGCAGCTCATGCAGCAGAACCGGGCCCTGCAGGCTGTGCGTGCCCAGCGAAGTTAGCTCATTTTGGGTGTGTCCCGGGGGGGGGAGGAGGAAGAAGACTGCCCACTCTAGCTTGCACATGATACCTCCCCACAAATCAGCAACAGTCTCTGTCACGTAGGCACACAGAGTCTGTGTGCCTACATGCTGAGCTCACTGCCTACGTGACAGAGACTGTTGCTGCTGATTTGTCGGGGCTCGAGAGCTCAGCTTGGCGCCAGACCCAGACCCGAAATTAGTTAGGCCTCGGGATAGGAACCCCTTGTCCATCCCCATAGGAGTCCCGTCAGCCTTGGAGGGGTCCCCATGGGAGTCCCATCAGCCTTGGAGGGGTCCCCGTGGGAGTCCCGTGGCCTGGGAGGGGTCCCTGTGGGAGTCCCGTTGACCTAAGGGGATCCCCGTTCCCATGCAGACCTCTAGTTTCTGTCTGGAGAGGTCTTCCTGATGGGATGCGTAGTCGTCGCTCCACTTCGGAGCGGAGGGGGTGGTTGGAGGAGTACTGATGGAGTTTGGAAGTAATGTAGGTGGGGGTAGTGTTGTGGAACCTTTTGTGAGCTATTACAAGGGCCTTGACTATGCAGCATTTGTTGACAGGTAGCCAGTGTTCCATGTGGAGAGCTGATGAGATGGGGTTGTGGTTGTTCAGGTTGTGTAGGAGGTGAATCACTGAGATTTGGACTCGCTGGAGGAGTTGCAATAGTTCATTCTTGAGAACACATAGGCGTAGAGGAGCTGCGCTAAGTCGGGTTTAGACAGGTATGGTTTGATCCTTCGTAGTTGGCACAAGTAGTAGTAGAAAGTGGAGACCACCTGTGAGATGTGGGTGGAGAAGGACAGGTGGCCATCCAGTATCATTCCCAAGGCTGCGCATCTGGTCCTGTGCTGTTAGAGTCATGGATTCCCAAGATAATGTTGGGTGGGTGAAGCTAGTGTTTTTCTTTCTAATCCAGAGGAGTTCTGTCTTAGAGGCGTCCAGCTGGAGTTTGACCGTCATCCAGTTCTTCATGTCTGAGAGGCAGTGTTGGAGGTTTGTGAGTTGGGTAGATCAGTTCTCACCTAGCGGGAGCAGTAGTTTTTGTCATCACCATAGGAATGGATTTGGATGTTGTATTTATGGGCAATATCAATGACTGGTCTGATGTACAAATTGAATAGGAATGGTAACAGCAAGGCACCCTGGGGAATGCCATATTTAATGGGTTTAGGTTCTGACTTGTTTGTTTTCTCGGATGTAGGAAGGAGGTGAACCATTGGAGAGCAGAGTCCTTGATTCCAAGGTCAGATTCCAAGGTTCAGTAGATGATCAATGGCGACAAAAGCAGCTATTATTTTTTTTAATGAACCAGGTATACAGGGCAGAGTTGTTTAAAAATACCCCAGTGACATTCTGTGGCTTTGGCAAACTTAAAATGCTCTGACTGAATGGGAAAGGAACTTTCAAAGAAGGTCTTCCCAAATGTTAAACACAAGATGAGTTTCAGCAGTTTTTGATGCAAAATGCATTGCTTTCCATATTCCAGAAGCAAGAGACAGGTAAACAAGTGAGCATTCCTGTGCTCTTCATGTCAGCCCAGACTGTTGTCAGTCTAGAAATGCTAAATGGGATAGCAAAAATAGAGGCAGATTTGGAAAAAAGAAAGGGAAAAGGCAGCAAGAAAGGGCAAGATGATAAATAGTAAAGGGATTTAAAAAAACAAACAAACCCCAACAAACAAAACAAAGAAGACAGATAAATGAGAGTCAAAATGGAAAGATTAGAAAATGTTTATGTTGTCACTTTTTTTAAAATAATTGTTTCATAACTTTAGACCAAAGTCACTTAATTGCAACTTTTAGAATAAATTGAACACATAGTCATAGATATACAGTATCTGTAGTTTTGTAACTAGATCAATAAATAGTAATATAAAGCAATATATTGTGCATTACAGACTGACAAACTTGAGAAAGCTTGTAATGATAGATAAAGTCTTGGAAATCTGGGGGAAGCCAGTGGGATGAAATTTTAAGGTCAGGGAAGGAAAAGTGTTGCTGTAGCAACCATGAATAAGTAATAACAAACCAAGAACTGCTAGAATTTCAGTGGAAATATGTACTGCGCAAACAGGAAAGAGTACATGATTAAGGGATTCACTTACTCTGGTTTCATCATGTTTTCAAAGCCTTAGAATTGAGATGCATTCAGTAAACATTTAGAAACAGGTTAGAAAATAAATGTTTTTGTAAAAAATAAATTTCAAAACGTTACCTATTTTACTGAAGCCCTTTTTGCTTATTAGCCATCACATCTCTTTAATGTCATTTCATTGGAAACTAAAACATATTAACAGAGTAGTTGTTGGCAAATAAGGACCTCTTTGCTGACCAGTCTAGCCAGTGGTTCCTGCCAACTGTGTCACTGCAAAACCTATTCAGTCTCCAACCTTCTCATTCCCCTGACCGTACTTCTAGCCTCTGTGTACATTCCAAGCATGCTTGAATTTTTTGCTTACTGCCCCCTCTTTGAATAGGCAACTGAAAGATATGCTCTCTGGGACATGGTTACTTTCAGGATGTTCATTTCTCAGTATTGCATTTCAAAACAGTCCCTTAATATTTCAATGTACTATGGTTCAAATATCAACTTTAATTACTGGAACAGTATTAAAAAAATTTACTATTACTCTTCCCCCCCCCAATACTGCCAAGTAAGGGAGTAGAAAGGGAGAGAAGGTGGAAGAGTTACTTAGAAGATACCTTTCGGAAAAAGACAACTTTGTGCCTGTCTGCCTGCTATGCTGTCACAGATCCTATGCAATCTGTGGTCTTCACCCACTCCTTACAACTAAGATCCCTTTGTGTCTCTCCCGTGCATCCCTAAATTCTGCCACTGTTTAGACTCTTATGAGCTCTTCTGGGAGTCTGTTCCTGATGAATGCCATCTTTTCAGTTTGCCTGCCTTCATCTTCTTATGCTGACCTCCTTGAGATCTTTTTATTGTATGGAAAATGTTACCTTTTTGTACTTTCTTAAAGCCTGCTAGATATTAGAATGTTTGTATCTCCCATTTGCTTTATTGTCTTCTCAAAACGTTTAAGGATTCCTGTACTAGATTGGCCACATAACATTTCAAATCACTCGAAGAGCAGAACAGGCTTCCTCTTGCTGCTGATCATGTGCATTGGAGATTAGCAGAGAGAAAGTGCTAGAGCCATGACTTTTTGAGCGTTCTGGTACAGCTGGTAGTTGTCATAGCGGGCAGCAGTGGCAGGATGGGCTTTTGTCACTGCCAGTCTGGATGAAATTTTAATGTAAGCCATTGTTTGGGAGCTCCTGATCTACAAGGTCCTTTTATTTTTCTAATCATGTTGGTCCTAGTCTCTGGTTTCTGCATTCCTCTATCATCTTTTAATTCTCTTTCCAAGATTTCTTGTCGATTTGATATTTCTTCTCTCTCCATGTTCACCATCCATCTTCCCTCTGTGTCCCTATCCTCCCCCATATCGAGCATCTCCATGCTGTGTCTCTTGTTCTTATCCTACACCGTGAGGAGCATCTTCCCCCCCCCTCATTCCTTCTCTTATGCCCAGCATCCTTTCTCTATATCCTTGTTTTCCCCTCCCCTGATGATCTACCATCTCTCCTCTGGATCCTTATTTCCTGCCTTCCATCATTCCAACCTTTCTGGCCCTCACCCCAGCTCCCCTTCCTGCTGGCCAGTCACCTATGACTGCCACAAGGCAACCCCAAGACCTGCAGCAGCAATATAAAGACCAGAAGGCACTGTTGGGCTTCCAGGTCTGAGAAGAAGAAAATCTCCCAAGCCCCAAGAAGGAAACTGTGATCAGGGGGAGAGACCGCCCACAGAGACAATCAGAGTAGAACAAACTACTTCACTTAAACGATACTATGCAATAACTATAGAAATAATATATAGAGAGCCCTCAGTCGCACAACCAACCTCCGAACTCCGGAGGAAACGGCTGTCACTGGTTTGCACCCAGAAAGGTGTCAAATGTGAAACATCCTCGGGCTCTCTGTGAGTTTAGTGCTAAATAACACAAAAGTGCTGTGAGTGCAAAAATCAAAATCATACACTGTAGGCAGTCTCTTCCCCTGAACCAGGGGGGCAAAAGTGCAAGTGTCCAAATTCAACTTAATAAAGCCAAAGAGAAGGTACTTAGCTTCTCTGAAGCAGTCAGCGAGTCACCAAATGTCCTACGGGACTCCGTTTCGGGGGAGTACTCCCCCTTCTTCAGGAACAACTGACGCTGAGCGGGAGCCTGAAAATCATAAGACTCCAGCCACTTGGCAATGTTAGAAGATGGCGCTTGAACCAGAACGGACGCCTCTGATTTAAAACTACAGACCAGAAGGCGTGACCAAAACATCAAGTCACATGACTAAACCAGGTGCGGGTCGGAAAAGAAATGAATGAACTGGCCCGCGCTGATTATAAGGTTTAACACAGGAACAAAGGATTAGTCCAAAAAGTAAAAGAAAAGAAAAACTGTGAAAGCTGCGAAGGCGAGTAATCAAAAAGTATGGTGCCACTCGATATATTCATTGTGTCCTATGGGAATCAGTGTTTGAAGTTCATAAATCCAGTATTGTTCCCTCCTTTGCAACTGGGAAAGCTTATCCCCCTGGTAGTCTGGAAAAATCTGCTCGATGAACTTCCAGATCTAGCATTCACCCCCTAGGACATAGACTTCCTGCTCCTTTGGGTGCAAAATGCAGCAGAGCCATCAGCATAGGTGGCTAAGAGACCCACTGCAGGACTTGGGGTAATTGGTGGAAGCTAATTTGGCAGTGGAGGAGGGAGAAAACTGTTACTTGGAGAAAAGAAGGAATAGGATCTTAGTCAAGGGAGAGAAGAGGGAAATGGGAAACAGAGAACATCCTATGTTAAGAACCCTAGAAGATGGAGGTTGATGTTGAGAGAACTAGGCTAGTAATCTTCCCTGCTGTAAGTCTTTAATGTGTTCTATCCTTTACACAACTGCATATATTGTTCACAATCTCAGAATCAGCTGTTTGGAGTATAGAGCCCTCAGAACTCTTTCCACGGCTGGGCCAGGGTCCTTTTGTGCTTCCATGATATCCCCTCCATTTTCAATTGCATGATTTATATTATGTTCTGTGATTTCCTGCTGTAAATATCCATTATAGTACAGATGCACTGTACAGACACTTGTAAACCTAGGACAGCAAGAAACACCAATGATTACCAGAATAGACATGTCAGAACCTAAGAAGAATTAACAAGATGTTAACTTTGTAATATTTTTGTCATGCCTGTTCTAGTTTAGCAGGTCTAGATACATGGAAAAAAGGTAGTAAGTGAATGTATAAGTAAATATCAAGAAAAGCCTGTAGCTTAAAGTCATATTTTTGTGTTAGCAGGAGTTTTCTAAACATCTCTAGTCTGTCTTATTGTAGGATTAAGAGATGCCTCCTTCCAGCTGTGACTCTCAACTGCTGTACTAAATTATCAGCTTTCCATGTAATTAGGTTCCCTAAACATTTAAATTGAAGTAAATCAAATCTAAAATAATGACAAATTATGTTAATCCTTTTACTAGGAAACACATAGGGAATTGGGCTTTCATGCCTGATTAGCCGCATTATGTGGCAATATCTCAGATGCAAAGTCTACTTAGCTGTGTTACCAAGTATAAAGGTTTGAGGATGTGGTTGTACCCTTGAGCAATGCACTAGCATCTCAACTTTCATTTTCTGCTGTATGTCAGAAGCCTAGTTTATTTGTACTTGGAAAATTAGTTTTTAAATAACATTTTGAAAAGATACTTTTATTTTTCCTTCTTTTTTTTTTTACTGTAGGAGAGGACTGTTTACAAAGAAGAGACTGAATATTTTCCCTGGATCCTATTCTGATGCTATAAAAACACCTGAGGCAGGTCAGTTCAGAAGCAGCACAATGCTAATTCCAGAGTACAAACTTAATTGCTGTTATACCAAAAACTATAAAAGTCTTGTTTTTGTGATACAAATAACCATTCTCCAAGTTGTGTGTCTGTCAAGCCTGTGCACTTCTAGTTTGTGCTAAACAAATTATTAATAGCAATTCTCCATAATAATGATTCCAAAGGATGTTTCTTGGCCACATACCTGCTTCCCTTCTGTGGAGGAATAGCCTAATGATTAGTACGGTGGGTTGAGAACATGGGAAAATGGGTTTGATTCCCACTGCAGCTCCTTTTCTAGAGAGCACTGCCAATATTTCCCTGACTCTTCCTCACAATCTTACCATATGAAGCAAGTAAATCTATTTTCACCAGCTATAGACTCTAATCATATCAGACCAATGGGTACTTTGAGTTGTAGCTCAAATCTGTGCTCTACTTTTGATAAGAAACCTTCAAACCACCCACCAAGAATCTCCTTTCAACTCCCTCCAGAAGACCCTCCTTTACCAGGAACTCACGACCCTTCTTCAGCTGTGCACAATAGAACATGTTCCTCGGTAGGATAGGGGCTGGGGATTCCATTTCAAGTATTTCTCGATACCAAAAAAGATTGGAGGTCTTCAACCAAATCCAGATTTCCAAGGCCTCAACAAATACTTGTTGAGGGAGAAGTTCCACATGGTCTCTCTGAGAACCCTTCTACCTTTATTAGAAAAGAATGAATTGGCTTTGCTCTCTGAATTTCAAAGAAGCCTACACTCACTATCCTTCCTACCTGCTCACAGAAAGTATCTGCTTTTGCATTGGATTTTGATTCTTCCAGTACAAAGTCCTACCCTTTAGACACCCCCCCCCCCCGGGTTTCAGGGCACAGGCTGCATTTTCTGCCTCTGATCGCATGGTGAGGATCCGTGGGGGCGGATTTTACAGTCGGTGTCCAGCCAACTGGCAGTCCTAAAGTCTTCAAGTTTGGACCATTTGGGTCTATTGTGAAGCAGAAAATTATTTTCTCCATGCAGCAACTGTGTGAAAATGCTGACAGGCAAGGCACTACAGTGACTGCAAGCAACCCTCCATTATTTCTTATGAGAACTTCAGGGGTGGCTTCTTAAAAGTTTTAAAAGTCATTTTTTATAGTTTCTGAGGTTAGGGTTCGGGTCCCCCACCTCCCCAGACCCCAAATCGCTATTTTTTATTTTCGGTTTTTGTTTATTTTTACCATTTTTGGCACGAATTCAGTGGCAGCAGCCATCTTAGATTATAAGCAATCTTTGTTTCAAAGTTTTATTTCGGCATTAAAACCCCTCAGTTTGATTAAAAATCATTTGAGATGGACTCCCCAGCCCTTAATCTGTTGAAAGTGTACCTTGGTGGTGCCGGATCAATGACTGTATACCGTGTGCCGCAGCATGCTTAGGGAGGGGGAAGGAGCTTTGGGCTTCACCCCTTTTCAGGTCCATCAGGGCTGGGGAGCCTGCCTGGGTCTGCAATTTGAGGGAACTGTCTCGCCCAGAGGCCATTTTGGAGTTTGGCACCAAACGCCTGCATTCTGAGTTTGGGGACTCTTTTCCAGTGAGAGTGCCTCAGTAGGGCCTTGCTGTGCTCAAAGTGTGGTTTTTCACCAGACTTATTTTCAGTTCCTCTGGAAACTGTGTTCTTCAGACCCAGCTCATTGGACGCAGCTGGCGGGCACATCGATTTTCTCTAGCCCAGTTGTGCCACTGGCAGAGCTCCCTTTCCAGGAAAATTTTCTTTTGCCTGCCTCCAGAAACAAAAGTCCGCACTACTTTGCAGTGTTTCTTTGACATCCAAGCACTAATACCTGTTCCAGAACTTTGGTCAAGCTTTGCCAGATACTCTTTAGGATCATCATGCCAAAGTATGATTGGAGGACTGGAGGCCCGTTCTGGATCCCATGTCAGCCTTTCGCTTCCTGAACATTCCTTTTTTCCAAATGGGTGCCATGGGCAAAATCATTGCTGCTGTCTCCTGGGAGTTCTAGTGTTCTTGAATCTCGCGGAGGTTTTCCTCCATATTCCAGTATTTCTAGAGTAACGCAGATTTCTGCATTCTGTGTTCTGCAACTGCATTTTCAGTTTGCAGCTCCATCTTTTGGCCTCGCAACAATGCCCCTCTCTCAATAGTCTCTGCAGCGTCATCCCCTTCAGCTTCCGCTCCCCTGGATGGTATCAGCTCACAGCAGTTTGGACTGGTGGCTTCAGGGGAGGCTCTCCATCAGGGCAAACTTCTTCGGTTCTCAGAGTGAATGTCTATTATGATGGATGCCAGCCTGTCGGGTTGTGGTGCTCACTGTGGGTACCGCTCCATTCAGGGGTAGTGGACTCCTTGTCCAATGTTTTTGTCAATCACTCCTCTGGAGCGCTAGATGATTCGGCTGCAATAACTTGCTCTCTAGCCCATTCTGAAAGGCACAGCGGTGTGAGTATTTTCTGACAATGCCATGGTGTAAGTAAATGGTCAATGAAGCGCAAGAAGTGCTCCGTTGGGCCATCGAGCTCCCATGCTGTTTCGCTGGGTGGAATCCCCTCTTCTCTCCCTATCAGCGGCCTGTGTGATCAGAGAAGACAATGTGCAGGCTGCCTTCCTCAGTCGACCAGTCTTAAACCCGAGAGCATGGTCCCTCTTGTATACAGCTTTCTGTCTGCTTGTGCAGCGTTGTAGCTGTCCCAACTGGGTTTGGCTTCAGCAGAGGGTGTGAAGATCAGGCACTTCTTCAGTCCTAGAGCAGATTGTGGAGGCTTGTGGTGAGCCACCTTGGTTCAGCCTTTGTCGGCTCCCAAGCTCTTTTATGTGTTCCCTCCATGACCTTTGGATGTTCGTGTCATCCGCTGGATGGCAACGCATCCCGACCTTGTGATTCTAATTATTCCAGACTGGTCTTATTGTCAATAGTATGTGGATCTCGTCCGTCTTCAGTGGGACAGGAGGCTCCATCTCCCTTTTCATCGCTACCTTCTCACTCTGGGTAAGGTGCCCATAGTTCTATGGTAAGGTGGTGCTTTGTTCTTCTGACATGGCTCTTGAGGGCTCGGCCTGTCTATAGTGCGGTTCTTCAGATGTCGTCATCTTAACACTTTTGTGATTAAAGTCGCCCTCTACTATGGCTTTGTATGCCACAGCCTAGAAGGCTTTTCACAGTGGTGTGCTAAGGACCAGGGGGAACCTGAGAGGGCTCCCATTTGTTGGTTCAGGTTTTTCTTCCGGCAGGCCTAGAGAGGGTTTTAATAGTGTCTTCCCTTGCAGTTCAGGGTTCAGACTTTCTGTGCTTCCGAGCACGCAGAGGTTCTAGTTCATTTACTGCTCATCTAGATGTGACCAGATTTATGAGAGGGGCACTTCATTTGAGGCCTCCCTTGCATCATCCTTTCCCTTCATGGAATCTTAACATTGTTCTTCAGAGCTTTGGGGAAGCCCCTTTCGAGCCACTGATGGCAGCTACTCTTATGGATCTGATGATCCAGACTTTTCTTCTGGTAGCCTTTGTCTCAGCATGGCATATTTCAGTGCTTCAGGCTCTTTCAAGCAGGAAGCCCTTTCTCCATATTACGGACGCAGGAGTTGTTCTCTGTACTGTATCTTCCTTTCTACCAAAGGTGTTTTCCACTTTCCTGGTCAAGCAGGAGGTTTGTTTGCCTGCGTTTTCTTCTTCAGGATCAGATCTTGTACAGGTTAGATGTCAGGATAGTCTTGCTCCACTATTTGAAGAGGACTAATGATTTCCAGCTGTTTCCTCGTCTATTTGTCCTGATTGCTGTGCCTCGCCATGTTCGGCCGGCATTCAATTTTTTGATCGCTCAGTGGGTTCGACTGGCCATTTTCCATGTCTTTCCACACCTGTGGAAAGCAGCCACTGGTTTCTCTTAAGGCTCATTCGCCTAGAATTGTTGCTGCGTCATGGGCAGAGTCTTGTGTTATTTTTCCACATGAAATTTACAGGATGGCAATTTGGTCCTTTCTTAATACCTTTCCCGGTTTTACTGAATTGATGTGGATGCTCACTCAGCTGCCGTTTTTGGGACCTCATTGTTAAGGAAAGGCTCTTCTATCCCTCCCTAGCTGCTACCATTGCTTTGGTACATCATCTAGCGTATAGAATCCAGAAGGGATGTAACAGAATGGAAGATTAGGATTTTACCTTCGATAAAATCTTCTTTCTGTTAGTCATTGTAGGATTCTATATGACCCCCTCTCTCTGTGTATGCTCAGTTGTTTGAAATAGCCTGCTTCTTTCTGCCTTGTTTATTCTCCTTGCAGGCTTGAAGACTTTCCAGCCAGTTGACGGATTCTGTGGGGAGTTTTTCACTTCTGTGAGTATGCTTAATTGAGGGCTGTGTCCTGTGGGTGCTCGTTGCACACAGCAGGTTAGTTCTACATTGTTCCTCAATGTTTTGCTGGATTGCCTTTGTGCCTTTTTATTCCTTGTTTCATGTGTTGCAGAGCAGGCCGGTTCAGAAGTTGCTTATGTTGCTGGGGGGTCTTCCCCTGTACCCCCCTTGTCATGGATTTGTTCAGGTATATTGTTTGGCTTTGGGACTCAACTGGATGTGGCTCTAGCCCTCAGTCTAAGGGGGAGGAGCATGTGCTCAGAAAAGTGTTGGATTTCTGTAATTTCTGTATGGGTTGGGATTGAACACCTAGGGTATGGAATCCTACAGGGACTAACAGAAAAAAGATTATTGAGGGTAAAAACCTAAATCTTCCAATCTAGGAAGTGGAGACCACCTGACCAGACAGTTACCAATACTGCTTTCATTAGCCTCAGACATTTCCTTATTTTGTTGCCAGCAGCCTGAGGAAACATATGATGTTTCCATGCAGATATTCTCATTGCACAAAAACCTGGCTGTAAAGGCTCACTACAAAATTATTTTTGACCAGACTACCAGGAAATACCACAAACTGTTTGATTCTCAAATGTATTAACGCATTGTGTGTTCCTAATCAGAATGTTGCATCCCACTTTTCCAAAATTCCTGTAGGATAGTATTTATTTAGAAAAGCTGAACTGAGTGAAGAACGTCTTAGGTCAAAAAATGTATTCTAAAATAGTTTTGATGCTTTGTAGAATCGAATTACTATTAACAAGCATAATCTTTTTTTGTTGTTTTTAGTGGAGTATGAGAAATAATCGATCTTTTAATGAGCTTTGAGTGGAAAAAAGACATCAAGGAGTGTTTTTAATAGTTGTGATTTATGTGTGTCTGTGAACCTTGTGAGACGGCAAGTGAGATGAAATAGAGACTGTTAGAATTATTTATCCATCCGCCTACTTCATCCTGCTTTTTAAGGAGTTATCTATGAAATCAGTATTACAGAATTAAAAAGAAAACTTTTTGGTGATGCAGTATAGTTGGGGCTTAATTTCTGGAGGAACAGCCTGGAGTGTAATCCCACCATTTCTCTTTTAAGCTCTACAGCAGCATGGGTATTCTGCTTTTGCCCCTCACTTAAAAAGAAGAGAGTGGACCTGGAGCAGAACATTAAACAGCCACTGTGCTATCTAATCTACCGCATCTTCTGTTGCTTACCTCCTCCCTTTCTGATCTGCAGGAACTGAGACAGGTGGAGTTGATCTTGAAGCATTTGCAAAAGATGAAAGAACAGACATATAAAAGCACACATTTGGTAGTGGGGCTTGTAAGTTTCAATCTGATCTTGATGATTGGTATTTCAGTCTTGTGCCAATTCAACCCCTTTTTGCATGTTACCCAGAACTTAATTTCTGGAAGAACAATCTAGAACAGCAGGCCCCAAGGAAATCAGTTTTGGATCCCTCAAAAAAATGGAGCAGAGTTGTCAATGGACATGGATTACTTCTGGCCCTCTAGCTCCTAGAGTAAGATGAGCAGAGTCAGAATTGTTGGAGGTACTGATCCTCAGACAGGAACAGCTATATATGTCTTTGATTTTTGTATGGTTCACCCATACGGTTAAGGAAACCAAGAGATAAGATCAATGGAGAAGGAATTGGATCCACTTCATCTTCCATTAGTTAGTGTTCTGAAATTTTGTCCTGCCACTGCTTTTCATGCTGGCTTCTTGGGTCTTGTTTCCACTGCTTCTGGTGGCCTCAGCAGAGGAGGGGGGAAATGAAGAAGTTAGGAGAGGGAAGCAGAAAGAAGGTGGAAGAAGGGGAAAGAGAGTGTGAAGGGATATACAAGGATGAGAGGAGGTTTAGAGGGGGAGAAAGAGTGAGGGGATTAAAGGTATTGAAAGGTCTGAATGAGGAGATTGAAGAGACTGAGGTGTGAGAGAATTAAAATCAGATGGCACCATTATTGGCAGAGCTACATAGGCTCCTATTACAATGTAGAGTTTGTTTATTGGAATTTATTAACTGCCTTTATGAAGAGATTCATCCAAGTGTGGTTTTTAGCATTGGCCATGACAGTAACAGCCCTGACACTCATAGATTCCTATGAGCGTAGGAGCTGTTACTGCTACAGCCGGCTAAAAATCACGCTACGGTTTTGTAAAATGGGGGGAGGGGTTAAATTAAGTAAATTTAAAAACAGCAAATTGAAACAATAATAGAACCAGCACAAAACAGTATAAAAAATATACATTTAACAGCACTAAAATTCAGATATCAGAGATATAATACAATGTCAACATAATGCTAATGAAACACTTAATAAGTACGCATTAAGAACATTCAAATAACAAAAATATGATGCTATTGCTTTTCCACAATACAGCTTAGAGTTCATTCTAAATCAGTGGATCTGGTCTACCTATGTCTATAAAGAAGTTTGCCTGTATCTTGTAGAGTTACTTTTAATCTAGGAACCTGGGCAACTTTAACATATCCGATAATCCAAACAAACAGACTTGTCTAATATGTCATAATAAGGACTATTAATAGCTCCTCTCCCTTTGACCTTTGATGGTGTGACTGGAGACCAAATGCTGCTCAACTACTTATCCTAGATAATGTGGAACAAACTTTGTTATGAAATTCAGATAGAGAATAATTATGTAAACTTTTGGAAACATGTAAAACCTGGCTTTTTGACTAGGTCTTTGGCTCCTGATATCTTTTATGCAAGATGAAACTGATGATTTAATTTGATTCAAATTTGTGAGCTGAAAAATGGGAGGGCAGGAATCAGCTTGGAGAAAGATGTTGAGTTTAGGATTAGAAATGTTAATTTTTATATTTTATTTGAACTATAATATATTGTTGCATTTTAATTGTAATCTACTTTGACCAAGAAAAGGCAAAAAATCAAGTGGAAATTCAGTGCCTTGTAAATGTTTTCACACCCTTTCATGCTTTTCTCATTCTGAAGTCTGAAATAGACATTTTCAAATGCATTAAAGTATGAGTCAAGACATTTTGGCCCAGATTCGCATAATGGCATTCCGAAGTTAGTTGGCTGTAGGCGTCCTATTGCTTTCTAATCAATTGGGATGCACTTTTTTTTAAAGATCGATGTGGCGAACAGTGCCTATAGAAGCGCCTAGGTACATTTAAGGATGCCAGAAGCCAGTATGGTTTACGCCAGAAGTGACCTTAGGTATCCTTAGACCCTAGGCACTTCCATAGGCACAAGACAGGTGCCTTAAATGTAGACCAGTAACTACAAAGATTTCTGGTTAAGATTGGGGTAAAACATTGTCTATTCAGCAGTTTCAAGATGCCCTCCTGTATCGGTCATGTTTGTTGAGTTAGCAAGAAGGAACTACTGCTGAAGATCAACCATGGTTGTGTGGAATGATTTTCTGTCCTGATGAGGCAAAAATGGAATGTGTTGCATAAAATTACTCTGCTTACACCATCGCTACAGTAAAGACAGGTTTGTGAAAATTAAGAGTGAAGTGGTGTGGTAGCCATGTTAGTCCACTGTTTAAGATATACAGAAACAAAACAAGACAAAAGGAATAAAGCTAACCTTGATTACCTTAAAATCTGAAAAAATCTGAAAAAGGGTTATCTTCAAAAGCTAATCAAATAATGCACTAAGGCCTAGATTCACTAAACTCACCTATCCGATCTGATCCATGGGCGATCTGTATCCCAGTCTTCCCGGGCGACCGATTCACTGCGCCTCCTTATACAAATTAATGCAATCGGAGGCACGCCCCAGAGTGATCCTGACGCATGCGCAGACCATCTTCTTTGCCTGTAGATGGTCTGCGCATGCGCTTGCTCTCCACACAAGCAAGACCAAAACAGAAGGAAGGAAGGGAGGGGGGCTTTAATGGAATAGAACACGCTTTTAACCCGTGGGTTAAAACCACGGGTTCACACTGCAGGGAAGGACAGCAGAGAGCAGGAGAGTCTGCAGGGACAGGGTGGCAGAGAGCAAGAGATGTGTTTAAAATGTGTTTTGTTGGTTTTATTTTTTTGATACTGGGATTTCAGGGCAGCAGGGCTGGGATTTCAGGAAGGCAGAGAGCAGGACAGTCGGCAAGGATGTGAGTGACTGGTCCTCAGCAGTTGCTTCTTTTTGGATCGGCAAGCCCAATCGGTGTTCCTTCTTCTGTTTAATAAATTGAGGGCTTCCTACTTATGCATGCCATTTCCCCTCATTTGCATGTGCAGATCGGATCGGGTACGGATCGGATCGGGCAGAAGGTTAGTGAATCGGGTCGGAGAAGACTCAAAAAGCTTAGTGAATCTAGCCCCAAGTTAGTTCAATAAAAAAGGTATTACCTTTATTCCTTTTATTTTGTTTTATTTCTATTTATTGCTTTATATTTGAAAATTAAGAGAAATATGGATAGTGCAGAATCCAGATAAATCCTTGAAGAAAACATGTTCAGACTGGCATAGACCTGGAACTGGAGAGAATGTTCACCTTTCAGTAGGACAATGATCTCGAAGCACAAAGCAAGAAGAAAACGAGTGTTCTTGAGTGGCTCAGTCAAAACCTAGCCCTGAATTGAACAGAAAATAAGTGGCAAGATTTGAAGACTGTAGTCCACAGATGATTCCCATCCAACCTGAAGGAGCTTGCTAAGATTAGTGTGCAAAAACTACATAGTCTTGCTATGCAAAGTTGGTAAAATATTTCCTAAATGACTCATGGCTGTTACTGCTGCAAAAAGGGCTTCCACTATGTATTAAGTCAAGGAGTATGAAGGCTTTTGCAATCACAATTTCTTAAGGGTCCTTTTATTAAGGTACGTTAACTGATTTAGCGCACTAAATGCTAAGGCATCCATTATATCCTATGGGCATCTTAGCATTTAGCGTGCACTTGGACCCCTTAGTTACTTTTTCAGTACTGTATTTCAGTAATTGTTTTCATATTGACACACAAAAAAGTGTAGAAGCCTACAGAACTGGGACTAAATATTCTTTATTTGTAGAGATTCTACAAATAAAGAACATTTAGTCCCAGTTCTGTAGGCTTGTACACCTTTTTTGTAATATTGCTTACATTTGTATATTTGTTGATCCTTTTCTTTGTGTTGTCAATGTTTTCATGTTGAACATATATTGTATAGATCAGTGGAAATTCCTACTCTGTTGCATGTTGAATTATGGTTGTTTGGAGGTTTTTGCGAAGCACTGTATATAAAACAATTTGTTTTCTTTTGTAGAAGTTAACTGGTCTACCAATTAAAAAACTTTCCTTTATCTATTACATTTAGATTCTTCACCAACCCTTTGGGATCTTGAGTTAGCCAAACAGATTGCAGCGGCTGGCCATCAGCCACCTCGGAATGGATTTCAGGAGATGATTCAGTGGACCAAAGAAGGGAAACTTTGGGAGTTTCCAATTAATAACGAAGCTGGTATATTTGATACTGTTTATTTTCTCCTCTTGTTTTCTCTTTCTCATGTATATCCCTGGGTATGACCATTGAAAGAGGTTGCAGGTCTGGGTAACAATGAGATACCAATAATGATCTATCTGAAAGAGGGAGATTGAAAGCCAAAGATGTTCAGAGGATGTGTTCAGAGTATAAATTTAGAAAATTTAAGTATGTTCTTACTTTGGAGATAAAAAAAAAAGCAATGAAATATTTGTTTTTCACTGATACCTCTGAAAGGTCCAGCTCCAAGAAGTATCATCTGATTTTCCGTAGCTGCCAGAGGTAGTAGAACAAGGCAGATACTAATTGGGAGATATGGTCAGAGAGTGAAAGATCACCATCAAGGATCACCCCCAGACTGTGTACTTTGTCTTTGGCCATCAGGGTGACAGATTCTTAGGAGACCAACGGGTGTGCAAGTTCGCGGGTCATCTCTTCTTTTTTCAGTTCAGTTCAGTTTTCACCGTGTTTAGTTGCAGCTTGTTTTGGGTCATCCAGCTTTTTTAGTTCTGAAAGGCAGTCATGTAGTTTTCAGGTTTGGACGTCCCAGTTCAAGCCTAGCAGTAAGTACAGTTGTGTGTCATCAGCAAACGAGTGAATCTTTATTTGGTATTGTAAAGAAATGTCTTATCACCGGTCTGATATAGAAATTGAAAAACAAAGGGGACAGGAGGGCACCCTGTGGTACTCCATATTTTATTGGTTTAGGTCGCAATAGAGTAGATTTTAGTAAGATGCATTGGGTCCCATGGCTCAGAAATTATGAGAATCATTAGAGCGCTTGATCCTTTATTCCAGTGCTTGAGAGAGTCTGGCAAGGAGGCAGTGGTGGTCAGTGGTATCGAAGGTGGCACTGAGGTCTACAAGGACCAGTAGTCCATTGCTCGCTTTGTCTAATATGTTCCGGTAGTCATCAGTAATGTCCGCTAAGACTGTTTCCATGCTGTGGAATCTTGATTGATTAGAAGCTAGGACTTGCCATAATACAGTCTTTTCAAGTATCTTGGAGATGAAGGGGAGGTTGGAGACCGGTCTGTAGTTACTGGGTTCACTTGGATCCAGTGTCGGTTTTTTAAAGATTGGTCTGATTGCCAATTTCCAGCTTTGCTGTACTGTTCCGGATTGCAGGGAGAAACTGATTAGTGGTAAGATCGATTTGATGAACACATCTTTTATGGCTGTCAGGAGGTTCGGCAGGCACGGGTCAAGGATGGATCCAGAGGGTCATAGAGCGGTTATTGTTTTTGTTAGATCGTCTTGAGATGTCGATGCAAGGCAATTGAAGGTTTCGGTTCCAGGTTCTCATAGTGGTGGTGGTGATTCTGGGCGTTTGCTGGGATATGGGGTGTCGAATCAAAATTTGTGTGTATATGATCAATTTTTTCTTGGAAGTAGATGGAGAGGGTTTCACTATCCAGGTCGGTTTTTAGATTTTTTTTTTTAAAATTTCCTTGCATGGCCGTGAGCAAGTTTTTTTTGTCAGTGTGAAGAGGTTCTTTGATCTGTTTGGCGCTTTCTATAAGAGATTAGTATAGTAGGGATTTTTTTACATCATGGATTGATAGTTTGTACTCCTGTAGTAGTTCTTTCCACTGGGTTTTGACCTTTTTATCTTTGGATTTTAACTATTTTTTTCGGCTTTTCTTAGTTCTCTCTTTCTTTTTCCTGAGGTTGTCTGTAAACCAGGGGGAGGAGAAGTTGCGAGCATTAGGTTTTATTTTTTTTTGGTTTCTGCTAGGTCTTTGCACAGGGTCTTAAGTTGCATGTGCCAGTTTGATGCGGCTTCTTCGATGGGTGTTGGTTCAGTCCTAGTTGTTTTCGCTGTTTTAAAGATGCCGAATGATGGCTTTTCTAGGTTACATCAGACTTTGGCGCCAGGTGACGACATATGTTCTCAACTGGTGCTGGAGGGGATAGATCAGTATTCTTCAACCGCTGGTCCGCAGACCGGTGCCGGTCCACGAAAAAATCTTGACGATCCGTGAAAGATTCGGGTCCCCGCAGCAACAAAAGGTGCTGAGGGGACCCGGATCCTTCACGAAGAAGAGGAGAGGAGAGATGACAGACCATTGGAGGAGGGAAGGGAAGAAGATGGATGCCAGACTAATGGAGGTGAAGGGAGAAATGGAAGGGGGATGCATGAAGTTTCTAGAATAGGAATAGAAAGAGAGGTGATGCCGTATAGAAGGGGCAGAGAGAGGGTAGACAGTGGATGAAAGGAAGAGAGTGACAAAAAGATGAGGAAAGCAGAAACCAGAGAAGACAAGGTAGAAAAAAAATTTTATTTAATTTTTGCTTTAGGTGAGATGCATCGCTGTTTCTGTGATGTTGCATTGTATGTAGAGTCCAGCTTCTTGGTGCTTCAGTTTAACCTTTGTCTTTGTATTTTTATTCTATCTCCCCATTTTCAGAACTGTAGAGCGTTTTTTAGCGTTGGCATCTGAGCTGTTACCACCGTGGCTAAAAACCACACTACAGTTTTGTAAAAGGGGGAGGAGTTTGTGATTACATACTAGGCTAAGGTGTTTTCTGTGTTCGAAAAGACATGGTTTTCTGTTAGGATTGACTGTGTAAGATTGATCTGTACTAGGCTGGCTTGTTTAGTTTTACAATGGGTTTATTGATGTACTGCTCACTGCAGTATGTAAGATGCTGCCTTTTCCTAGGTATTCATGTGTGACGTGTGGATTGTTACTAAAAATCATGTTTTTCATACAGATGGGGGGGGTGCCAAAAAATGATGGGCCCCGGGTGTCACATATGCTAGGTACGCCACTGCCGACACCCATTCATGTCCTCTTCTCCCTTCCCTTCCCTCCCCCCTCCCGTTCATAGGTTGGCTGGGTCAGAAATAATAGTGAAACTTGCTTCCATCAACGCACAATATGTTATTGCTATTTTTGTAATAAATTGTATCAAGAAACAGCATGTCTGCTAAGTTGTTGAAAATCTTACACTTATTGTAAAATTTTCTAAATAAAAATGTTTTAACTCCCTCCTAATATCCCAATGGCTTGCAGCATTTGAAGACCAGAGTTGCTTACCTCGTCCAAGTTTTTAATTTTGCCCAAGTTTTGTCCAAGTTTTTAATTTTGGCCCATCACAGAGCTGGTGTGGAGTTGGAGAGGTTGTATCCCTATACTTCTACTACGACTAAGGGGTGCTTTTATTATGGTGCACATTTAGCACGAGCTAAAACGGTTAGCGTACCTTAATAAAAGGACCCCAAAGTATCTTAATTAAAAATTTGGCCCGCGACTTAGCCTATGTTTTAGATTTCTGCCCCTTATGTGATTGAGTTTGAAGTTAAAAGCACACAGAGCTGCCGCTAGCCTAAAGAGAGGAAACCTTTCCTGGAGAGAGAAGGGGTACTCCTGGACAAGGGAGGGGGGGAGTACTGCTGGACAGGGGAGAAGAGAAAGGGAAGAGAGTTACTGTTGGAGAAGGGGAGGAGGAAAGAGAGAAGGGGTACTGCTGGACAGGGAAGGAGGAAAATAGGAAGGAAACGGCTGACAGGGAGATTAGAGGAGGGGAAGGAGTCAGGATGGAACGGAGAGATCAGATGAGGGAAAGGGGAGAGACAGAGGAATTAGAAAGTAGAGAGAGATTGATGCTGGGAAGGGGGTCAGATGAGAAATAAGGAGAGAGGGACGGACAAAGATGCTAGATCTGGTGTAGGAGTGATAAAAATGAAGAGAGCAGAATGAATCATGTAAAAAGGAGAGAGGGGGCACAGGCTGGATGGAAAGGGGAAGAAGGCATTTACCATATGGAAGGGAGAGAGGGCAGACAGTGGATGGAAGGGGCAGGCGCTGGATGGAAGAGAGTGAAAAGACGATGAAAGCAGAAACCAGAGACGACAAAAGGTAGAACAAAATAATTTTATTTCTATCTTTTGATTAGAATATATCAGATTTGAAATATG
Organism: Geotrypetes seraphini; assembly: GCF_902459505.1. Lineage (NCBI taxonomy): Eukaryota > Metazoa > Chordata > Amphibia > Gymnophiona > Dermophiidae > Geotrypetes > Geotrypetes seraphini. The sequence goes on along the minus strand of NC_047089.1, from coordinate 58,716,383 downwards.
TATCCTGCTAGAGCTGATGTTAGACATAACTGGGGAGTGCAAAGCCCGGGAGTGCTTCTTTAGCTTCCACTGGCTTAGGGCTCTCTCTGACCAGGGGGCAGTTGCCCTAGTTGCACTCCCCCTAACACTGCAGTATTCTGTTAGCATGGTATTTGTGTAGCATTATGTAATAATTTGGCTTATTCAGTTTTCTTGATAGTAGAGGGTATATATGTGAAGGGGAGGGGAGACGGGGGTTTTGTTGATCCTTGCCCTGTATTATTTGTATTTATAAAATGACAATTGTACAGAATATTGTTTCTTTTTATACTTTAATAAAATATGTTCAATATAAAATCATAACTATTTGAGGCTTGTGCGGATGGGATCAGATAGTTTGTGGGACCGAGCTCGCGGGGACGGGGCGGCGATGTTTGTTTTTTGTTTTTTTAATTTCAGTCTTAGTAGTTTGCCGGTCCACGAAATAATTATTTTATTTCCGCCGGTCCATAGGTATAAAAAGGTTGAAGAACACTGGGATAGACCATGTGGCAGATATCACCACAGTGATGAGCAAAGTTTCAGCTTATGCTGTTTCGGCCCGCAGAATGCTCTGGATAAGGCAATGGACAGAAGATTCAGACTTCAAAGCTACTGTGAGCAGGCTTCCTTTTAAAGGGCAGATGCTCTTTGGTAAAGGACTGGATAACCTTATGGCCAGCATGACAGATCACCACCCTAAGGCTTTGCCAGACAGCGTGCCCACAGAGGGGCCAATGGGGGTAATTTTTAAGGCTCACAGTGTTCTCATCAATGCTACAGAGGTTCCTCTGCACAAAGATCTTTTCAGGGATCCAGCCAGAGGTTTTAGTAGTACCAAACGATCTCAAGCCTCTGATTCTTGAGCTGGTGTGGACCCCCAAGAAAACACTATTACTTCTAGATAGTAGCCACAGATAGGATGGAGGCTGTCGGCTGTTAGACCATTGGTACTAGATCTTGTTCAGGAGGGACACAATATACCTCCAACAGATCTCTTTGTTGATTCTCCAGCTGGGAGACTAGAAGAGCGTCCATGGTCCAGCCGACAGTTCAGACTATGGTTCGAATATCCAAACCCGGTAACTTCTGATGCTTCAGAGGAAAGGCCCTGCCAGGGTTGGCCACGAGCAGTCTGTTTTGAGCTCTGCCTCCTGTTGACCGACTGCTGCTTTGGGTAAGCAAGGGAGGGAGGGGAAGGAGGGGGTTTGAGGGTCATGACCACCGCCTGCTTCTGCTTTGGAGCTTAAGGGAGGGAGGGGTCTTTGTGGCTCAAGACTGCTGCCATGCTGGTGCTTCGGGTTGGGAGGGGGGAATTGAGCTGCTTAAGGTTTTTAAGTGGATTATAAATAAATAAAATAAATAAATCTGTGTCAGACAAGGTTTCTAACACATTCTCAATCAACCAGAAAAACAGCTATTCGGCATTCACCAATCCCCATGGGTGCCAAATAATTGAGATTCTACTGTATTAGGAAATGTAAATAAAAATGATAATACTGAGGCAGAAGTTAAAAAGGGAAGATACCTGTTTGGTAGAGGATACAGCTGTGGTCTGGGCTTGGGCAGTTTGATGCACATAGGGAATTAGCCCTGTATTATAGTACAACATGAGCCTGTCTACTTTTGCTGTAGCAAATCATTCAGCCTTCGTTTGCTGGTTTTACAAACTCAGAGTATAGGGTTTCATTGTGGAGAAATAGCAGCCTCAGTTGGAAGCTTTTACAAAATTGTGAACTAGACAATTGAATGGGGAGTGTTTTGCACTGTACAGAAACACCTGGGTTCAGAAGGTAGATTTAGTTTCCAGAACCAGCTGAGTATAGTCATTGCAAGAAAACAGGTTTATTTTTCATTTTGGAGACTGAGTTGGGAAACATCTGGTGTGTCCAATTTAAAGGAGGCATCTGTGACCCTTGCTCACTATGGACCTCATAAATATAAAATGGTGCAACATAGGAAAAGGAGGGGTGTCATTTCCAGCTCCATCAGCCATTTACTGGTCTGCAGGAAAAACAGGAAAGAAACCATGGCAACTCTGAATTTACTGTAACAGAAGCATCACACATACTCTCCTGTGGTGAACCAGCTACAGAAGAACATGGCTGGCAGCGTTGGCTCTTGAGATTCTCCATGCCAGCTGCTTTCAGTGACCTGGCATTTTTGGAGCACATCTTAGCCTCTGTCTGCAATTTCTGTGCAGTATTAAAATAAACCATGGCTATGACAGTTTTGTTCCAGGGTTTTCAGAACGATTTCTTTTCTTATACTGATATAGGTTGCAGAAGAGTATGCAAACAGATTTGCTTATTCTGTAAGTGTGCCAGTGACAGGTCTGGCAGGTAATCGCTCTGGCTATTTTAAACTTTTTAAAGCATACATACAAAATGCTAAACGAAAGCAGTTTTTCCCAGAAATATGAGCTGGCTTTCTGGTAAGAAAATCCATTAGTGCTACCGTTGTCATAGTAAAAAGTAATGCTTGTGATTTATTTATTAGTGCATGTATAAGCTATGAATTCAGCTTATAACCGAGTGCTTCCCCCTCCTCCCTCCCCCCTGTAATAGTACACAAGAAACACACACTGAAAACTTTTCATGCAATGCCTGTGGTGGGCTGTCAGAAAAAAATGAATTTAAAAAGTTTGCATAGCCTGAATCTTGTCCTATCATGACCAGAGCCTCTCCTATCTGGGAAAATCATTACCCCAGGAAAAAGATGACTCTTAGACTATCTGAAATACAACATTCAAAAGCTGAAGTGCCAGGAGTGGGACTGTAGAAAACAAAAACAAATAGGGCTGGAGGTGTGGTAGACCCGAATCAATTTTCAGAGAATTGTGTTTATGAGGAACTCAGTAAACTAAAGGTGGATAAAGTGATGGCGCTGGATGGTGAACGTACGAGGATACTGAAGGAACTAAGGGAAGTTCTGGCGGCTCCACTGGCTGACCTTTTCATTTCATTTTCATTTGTAAATCTTTTTATTGAAATTTTAAACAATAACAAAGAGAAGGCATATGAACCAGTACATTATCCCAGGACAAGCAGGCAGGTATTCTCACTAGTGGGTGATGTCATCCGACAGAGCCCCGATACGGACATCTTGAAAGCATGTCTTGCTTGAAGAAACTTAGAAGTTTCGAGATGCCCGCACCGCGCATGCGCCAGTGCCTTCCCGCCCGATGTACCGGGCGTGTCTCCTCAGTTCTTTTCTTTCCGCGGAGCTGAGAAGTTTGTCTTCATTCTGCGCTGACTGAATTTCAGTTTTTTTTTGCCTTTAACCCGCGTTTTTGTTTATTTCTTTAAACTTATTTCACTTTTATTTTATTTAAAAAAAAAAAAAAGTTAAAAATTATTTCTTCCGGCGGTTCGGCCGGGCCGGCCTCGTGGCTGCGGCCTAGCGCCTTCGACCTTGCAGCGTCGATTTTCCGGCCTATGTCCCGACCAATCACCGGCTTTAAAAAGTGCAGCAAGTGCCAGCGTGCGATTTCGCTCACGGACCCGCACCGACGCTGCCTTCAGTGTCTTGGTCCGGAACACGTTCCGAAATCGTGCCGGCCTTGTTCCACGCTCACTGCGCGCTCGTTTAAGCGGCGCTGCTTGCTCTGGGAGTCGATGTTCAAGATGGAGACTGCCAAAGACATCTCTGCTGCTGCGGCTGTTGAGGTTTCGCCGGTCCATTTGAAACCTACATCTGCGACTCCTGCATCGAGCATCGTGAAGCCCGCATCGTTTGCCCCGGCTTCAGCTTCGAGTTCAGCATCGGCGCCTGCCTCCGTCTCCTCGGTTCAGGTACCGCCTTCCACTGTCCCTCCCGTGGTCATCAAAGTGCCTAAAGCTAGCAAGCAGAAGCACTTGGCCACGAAGGAACGCGAAGACCGTGCAGGAGGACCCCCTTTCGGTGCGGATCCCTCCATATCGGCTTCGCTTCGATCCCTGCTAGAAGCTCAGTTTGTCGAGCTTATGCAAACTATGGGACCCCGGCTTATCGCCAACATTCAGGGTGAGATTCCGACCCCGGTTTCAGGGGGCGGTCCGCCCCCTCCCCCTCCTCCTCGTCGTTCGATCTCTCTGCTCGACGAGGGGGATCGGCGGAGGGCGGCGGAATCCTCCAGGAGGGCTTCCCTTCCTGAGATGCCGCCTTTGGAGCCCATCACACCTCCACGACAACAGGGTGCTAGGGCGGCTCCTGATAATCATAGTCCTGGGCATACTGCATCGCAGGAGGAGTTCTTCCGCACTCCATACCAGACATGGGTGGCGCTGCGTGAATCCGCATCCCTGCCACCTCTGCGATCCACTGCATTGAGCCCTATACATTCCTTTGAGGCTTCGAAGGATCAATCGATGCATAGAAGATCTCGTTCTCCGTCCCGTCACCGGGAGGGGCATCGATCTCGGCACTCTTCTCGGCACTCCTCACGTCATTCGGAGGTGTCTCCGCAGAAAAAGATGCAGCGTTTGGGGTACTCCTCGTCGGATGTGTCCCAGCCGGAGGGACCAGAGTACGAGGAACCATCTACCTCCTATTCTCCATGCCGATCTCAGCTCTCCCTGGACCCGGAGGCTTCCACTTCTTCTAGTCCGTCTCGTCGGCCGGCCTTGGCAGACCAACTGTCTTTCTCATCCTTTCTCCGACAGATGGCGGATGACTTTGGACACTGGGTCCAAATATTCTAAAGAGTATTTGGACACCATGCATTTGCCTCACCCTCCGGCGGAGACACTTCGGCTTCCTCTGCATAAGCTGCTGGACCAGACTTTCATGCGCTGTTTTGAGACACCGTATTCCCTGCCTGCAGTTCCCAGTAAACTGGATGCTCGATACCGCATCGTTCACCACAAGGGATTTGAGGGAGCTCAACTTTCTCATCAGTCCCTTCTAGTCGAGTCCTCTCTCAAGCGTTCTCATCCCTCCCAAGTCTACGCTTCCGTGCCTCCGGGCAGGGAGGGGAGAACGATGGATAAGTTTGGTAGACGTATCTATCAAAACTCGATGATGGCGACTCGAGTGCTCAATTACAACTTTTTCTTCTCTTCATACTTGGATTTCTTCTTGCCGGTGCTCCGCAAGTTCATTCCTTTCATCGATGCTCAGGCTCGTTTCCAGTTTGAAGAGGTGGTGGCGACCCTGTCCCAGTTACGTCTTCAACTGATGCAATCCTCCTACGATGCCTTCGAGCTCTCGGCTCGAGCTGCGGCATGTTCGGTCGCCATGCGTCGCCTGGCGTGTCTTCGAACCATCGATATGGATCCGAACCTCCAAGACAGACTTGCAAATGTACCTTGTGCAGGAGCGGATCTGTTTGATGAGTCTATAGAAACTGTTACTAAAAAGCTGTCGGACCATGAAAAGTCTTTTCAGTCTATTCTGCGTCCTAAACCGAAGCCTCAGCAGTCTCGTCCCTCTAGACCGCCTCAAATTTACCAGCGGCGTTATCAACCGAGGCAGACTCCTCCTGCGAGACAGCCTGCGAAGAGACAGCCTCCGCAGAAGACTCAGCAGAAGCCTCAGATGCCGGCTGCACCCAAGGCTACTCAGCCTTTTTGACTCTCTTCCAGGGAGCATAACCGACGTTCTGTCTTCCCCTGTTTTTCCCATAGGGGGTCGTCTCCATCAATTTTGTCATCGATGGGAGTCAATCACTACAGACCTTTGGGTCCTTACCATCGTAAGAGAGGGATACTCTCTTCATTTCCAACGGGTCCCCCCGGACCACCCTCCAAGAGAGTATCCTTCCAACTTAACGCAGACCGCTCTTCTTCTCCAGGAGGCTCAGGCTTTGCTTCGGCTTCGGGCCGTCGAGCCGGTCCCGTTAGATCAGCAGAACCAAGGGTTTTACTCCCGGTATTTCCTGGTTCCGAAGAAGACGGGCGATCTGCGGCCCATTTTGGACCTTCGAGTCCTCAACAAGTTTTTGTTCAAGGAGCGGTTCCGTATGCTGACCCTTGCCTCTCTCTATCCCCTCCTCGAGCAGAACGATTGGTTATGCTCTCTGGACCTCAAGGAGGCCTACACTCACATCCCGATTCATCCGGCCTCCCGCAAGTTCCTCAGATTTCAGGTGGGACATCTACATCTGCAGTATCGAGTGCTTCCATTCGGCCTTTCCTCTTCGCCCAGAGTCTTCACGAAGTGTCTGGTGGTGGTGGCCGCTGCACTCCGGAACATGGGTCTCCAGGTGTTTCCATACCTCGACGACTGGCTCATCAAGGCCCCGTCAGCTCCAGAGGTCATTTCGGCGACCTTGACTACGATTTGTTTTCTGCAGAACTTGGGCTTCGAGATCAACTTTCCCAAGTCACATCTTCAGCCCACCCAGACTCTCCCCTTTATCGGGGCGGTCCTGGATACCATCCAACTTCGAGCGTTCCTTCCTCCTCAGCGCATGGATGCTCTTCTTCTACTCTTCCAGTCGGTGTCTTCTCGCCCGTCCATCTCAGCGAGACACATGATGGTCCTCTTGGGTCACATGGCATCCACAGTTCATGTGACGCCTTTTGCCAGACTACATCTCAGAATTCCTCAATGGACCTTGGCATCTCAGTGGACTCAGGTGTCCGACCCGTTGTCCCGCCACATTGTAGTCACTCCTGCTCTACGGCAGTCTCTTCTCTGGTGGATGACCTCTTCGAATCTATCCAGAGGTTTACTGTTTCACTCTCCTCCCCACCAGAAGGTTCTCACCACCGATTCATCGAACTATGCATGGGGAGCTCATCTGGATGGTCTTCGCACTCAGGGGTTCTGGACCAGTGCGGAACGACTCCATCAAATCAATCTTCTGGAGCTCAGAGCCATCTTCAATGCTCTTCAAGCTTTCCAACATCTGCTTCACGACATGGTGGTCCTAATTCGCACCGACAATCAGGTCGCCATGTATTATGTCAACAAACAAGGGGGCACGGGCTCGGCCCCTCTTTGCCAGGAAGCTCTTCGAGTCTGGGATTGGGCGGTCCGCCACAACACCTTCCTCAGGGCTGTCTACATTCAGGGGAAAGACAATGTCTTGGCAGACAAATTGAGTCGTCTTCTCCAGCCTCACGAATGGACTCTCCATTCCAAGCCCCTTCATCAGATATTTGCACAGTGGGGGACGCCTCAGATAGACCTCTTTGCAGCCCCCCACAACTTCAAGCTGCCTCAGTTTTGCTCCAGGATCTTCACTCCTCTCCGCCTCGAGGCAGACGCTTTTCTACTGGGTTGGGGGAATCGCTTCCTATATGCGTTTCCTCCTTTTCCTCTCATTCAAAAGACTCTGGTCAAGTTGAGATCAGACCATGCCACCATGATTCTAATTGCTCCTCGGTGGCCCAGACAACCTTGGTTCTCCCTTCTACTTCAACTCAGCAGCAGGGAGCCAATACTTCTTCCAGTGTTTCCTTCACTACTCACTCAACATCAAGGTTCACTACTTCATCCCAATCTGCAGTCCCTCCACCTGACAGCTTGGTTCCTTTCAACATAACTCCTCACCAGTTTTCTCAAGCAGTGAGGGAGGTCTTGGAGGCTTCCAGGAAGCCTGCTACTCGACAATACTACTCCCAAAAATGGACTAGATTCTCCTCCTGGTGTATTTCCAATGCCACGGAACCTCAGCGAGCTTCCCTTTCTTCTGGATTGGACTACCTTCTACACCTATCTCAGTCTGGTCTCAAATCTACCTCCATACGAGTCCACCTGAGTGCTATTGCGGCTTTCCATCAGCCTCTGCAGGGGAAACCTTTGTCTGCTCATCCTGTGGTTTCCAGATTTATGAAAGGTCTTTTTCATGTCAACCCTCCTATCAAACCTCCTCCTGTGGTTTGGGATCTCAATATTGTCCTGTCTCATCTCATGAAGCCTCCGTTTGAACCTCTCAACAAGGCTCCACTTAAGTATCTCACCTGGAAGGTGGTTTTTCTGGTGGCCCTCACGTCTGCTCGCCGGGTCAGTGAGCTTCAGGCCCTAGTGGCGGATCCACCGTTCACTGTATTCCATCATGACAAGGTGGTTCTTCGTACTCATCCGAAATTCCTGCCTAAAGTGGTCTCTGAATTTCACATCAACCAATCCATCGTGCTTCCAGTGTTCTTTCCAAAGCCTCATTCTCATCCTGGGGAAGCTGCTTTGCACACTCTGGACTGTAAACGTGCTTTAGCTTTCTACTTGGATCGCACAAAGCCTCACAGAACTGCTCCTCAACTTTTCGTCTCCTTTGATCCAAACAAGTTGAGACGACCTGTATCGAAGCGCACCATCTCTAACTGGATGGCGGCTTGTATCTCTTCCTGCTATGCCCAGGCTGGATTATCCCTTCCCTGTAAGGTCACAGCCCATAAGGTCAGAGCAATGGCAGCCTCTGTAGCCTTCCTCAGATCGACACCGATTGAGGAGATTTGTAAGGCTGCCACTTGGTCCTCGGTTCATACATTCACCTCTCATTATTGTCTGGATACTTTTTCCAGACGGGATGGACAGTTTGGCCAAACAGTGTTACAAAATTTGTTCTCTTGAAATTGCCAACTCTCCCACCATCCCATTGGGGTTAGCTTGGAGGTCACCCACTAGTGAGAATACCTGCCTGCTTGTCCTGGGATAAAGCAATGTTACTTACCGTAACAGTTGTTATCCAGGGACAGCAGGCAGCTATTCTCACGTCCCACCCACCTCCCCTGGGTTGGCTTCTCAGGCTAGCTACCTGAACTGAGGAGACACGCCCGGTACATCGGGCGGGAAGGCACTGGCGCATGCGCGGTGCGGGCATCTCGAAACTTCTAAGTTTCTTCAAGCAAGACATGCTTTCAAGATGTCCGTATCGGGGCTCTGTCGGATGACATCACCCACTAGTGAGAATAGCTGCCTGCTGTCCCTGGATAACAACTGTTACGGTAAGTAACATTGCTATATCGTAGAATTGAATTGAGGCCACAACCAATTTAGAAGTCATACAGAATTATTCTGCAATAATTTTCAATGCTTAGCCTAGAGTCGTAAGTGGTACTGGAGGATTGGAGAAGAGCAGATGTGGTCCTCTCCACAAAAGTGGAAGAAAGAAAGAGATAGGGAACTATAGGTTGGTAATTCTGACTTCTGTGGTAAATAAATTAATGGAAATGCTTTTAAAACAGAATAGTGCAATTTCTGTAATCCAGTGGATTACAAGACCCAAAACAACATGGATTCACTAGAAGCAGGTCTTGCCACATAAATCTGATCAATTTCTTTGTCTGGGTGACCAGAGACTTGGATAGAGGACGAACACTAGATGTGGAGTATTTAGATTTTAGCAAAGTCTTTGATAGTGTTACACACAGGTGTGTAATAAATAAACTGAGTGCCCTGGGTCTGGACCCCAAAGAGACGATCTGGATCAAAAACTGGTTAAGTGGAAGGTTACAGAGGGTTGTGGTCAATGAAGATGGCTCTGAGGAAAGTGATGTTACTAGTGGTATGCTTCAAGATTCAGTTCTTGGGCCTGGTTTTTTTTTTTTTTTTAATAATATTTTTGTAAGCGATAGGGCAGCCCTGATGGTGTGGAAAACATGAGGAAGGACCTAGCGAAGCTTGAGGAATGGTCTGAAATTTGGCAGCTAAGATTTAATGCTAAGAAATGTAAGGACATGCATTTGGGCTCCAGAAACCCAAGGGAACGGTACAGTTTAGGGGCTGAAGAACTTTTATCCACAAAAGAGAAGCGGGATTTGTGTGTGATCGCATGTGATGATCTTAAGTTGGCTAAGCAGATTGAAAAGGTGACAGCGAAAGCTAGAAGGATGCATTGGTGCATAGGGAAAGGAATGGCCAGTAGGAAAAATAGTGGAGAATAGTGGATGCTGCAGATGGGCAGACTGGATGAGCCATTTGGCCTTTATCTGCCGTCATGTTTCTATGAAATACACCACCCGTGCATAACACCTAGAGCTGATAATCACTAAGCACAAATATGTAGGGAAAGCTCATATTGAGTAGCATTTCTTATGAACAGCTGTTTGTTAGTTTTAATACCTCTAACTTACGGCCCAATGTTGAACGTAAACTTCTGCATTATACTTTGCTTAATGTTTTGCAAACACCATGGGGTAATTTTATAATAGGTTGTCTAGGTTGAGAGAAATCAAGGCACCTATTTCTAACTTATTTTAGAAAGATACATAGGTGCACCTATGGTGCTTATTTTCAAAAGAGAAAAAAGCATCTCAAAAGCAATACAAAATGGCAGATGGATGTTTATCTCACAAACGTCTTAAGTCACAATTTTTGAAACTCAAAATTGTGACATTTTACTCTGCAGTTCGTCTAAATTGCAAGTGGCATGTTGGAGACGTTGTGGATGGGCTTAAAATCTGGATGTATTTTTAGCGATAATGGAATAAAAAAAGTTCAGGGCAAAAAAGAAATATTTTTCTATCTAGAACAGTTTCAGTCATTTCTAACTCAAAAAAGGTGCACTAGCTGACCACTAGAGGGATCAAAGCATGACCCCCTCTTAATTCCCTAGTGATCACTGACCCCTTCCTCCTACCCCCCACCCCCAAAGATGTGACAATGCATACTAGACTTAATGACAGCTCCAGATATTATAGCCATTTCTAAGAAAGCAACAAGCAAGTGATGGAGTAGCCTAGTGGGCAGTGCAGTGGACAGTGAACAACGGAATCCAGGTTCATTTCCCACTTTAACTCGTAAATTTCAATACAAATATAGTTCTGGGATGTCTGTGTGGCCAGTTTACTAGGAATATTTCTAGATATGCATCTCTATGGTTTGTTTCATTTCTCCCTGAGGAGGTACTCCCCCCTGAAAATGATACTTAAAGATGGATGTGTTGAACATGAAAACGTCTAGCTCAGTGTTTTTCTGGTTTGATTATGGCTGTGAGCTAGATGGATTTTTAAAAAAAATGTCTCTATTCGGACAGACGTTATACTTCTCCCTCCATATTCGCTGTAATAGGGGATTAACAGACCCGCGAATACAGAAAAACCGTGAATAACTTTTTCATATGTTCGCTGTTTTCTATTAAAAACCATTGTGAATATGGTGAAACCGCGAATAACATGGTGGGAGACCTGGCCTGTTCCTGAAGGAGAGGCAAAACACTGAAGAAAGTGCTGGGAATCAGCGATTTTCTCTGTAAACGCTTGGAATCAGCGATTTCTCTATGCAAACTGATGTAATTGGGGGTGGGGGGAGGAGCCAGCAAACTAAAAACCGCAAATAATCGAAACTGCGAATGCTGAAACCGCAAATAAAGAGGTAGAAGTGTATATCGAAAATACCCTTCTATGTGTCTTCCGAAAATACTAGGAGTAGAATGGCAGAAACAGCAGGTAGATTGAAGCCACAGGCATTTACCCCTGCTTGGGCACAGATGTGAGTGTTAGCGTGTAAAGTATGCATATTCTTGCGTAATTTATCAAATGTAGGTGTAAATCATGATTCCATCCAAACTCTGCCCCAGAATATACCTATAGGTAGATTGCATAAATATATGTGCCACTTATATGTTTACACCTTCCAGAATTTCTGTGAGCAGTATTATGTGCTTGTAATGGTTTAGAAACTTTAATTTTATCAAAAAAGGCTCAGTTACACCCCCTCCTCTGCTACATCAAATTCTTCGCTGGGAATTTGGGTGATAAATCTTCACTGGCTTTTTATAAAATTGCCATATTTTTAATAATAACTTATTTCATTAAATATCTAGAAAGAAGTATTTTTTTTGAAACTTTTACTTAGCTTTATAGATTCCTTAATTACGACTTGGGAGATGTGGAGTCCAACATGTTTCGCTGTCACTTTATGAAGGAACTCCCTATATATTAACATAATATACAAAACCCATTTCAGTTTCATATAGATAGACTATTACTACTTCTTCAAACCTACTCTACTTAAGTATAAACCATTACAAAAATGGTCCTACCAGTGCCACTGTAGTCAATGTGTTTACCTATATTTTTATGCACCTAACACCCGGGATAATTTAATAAAAGCTCTTTACATGCAAAAAATCTATAAAAATATTCCTCATATAGATCAAAGAGACATGAGGGTTGAGGAGGACAGAGTTAGTGTTTAATTTCTGAAAAGGTTAGCAGATCTAATTAGCTATTACATAGAAACATAGACAGATGAAGGCCGATAGAGATCATATGGCCTATCCAGTCTGCCCATTCATGCCATCAGCTATCCTTTCCTCTCCCTTAGAGATCCTAGTACTTGTCCCATTGATGTGAAAAAGTCCATCCCCTCCTTGATTTCCCCATTATTGGATATAGGTCACTTTGGATGGTTTCTGATCTTTGAACATAATGTAATGTTAGACAAAGGGAACCTGAGTAAATACATAACTCAAAGTTGTTAAATTATTACTTCATTTATTTAAGGAACAAAGTTATCCAACACCCCTACCACCCATGTAAAAAAAATACTTTACCCCTACATTTGACAGCTGGCACCCCTTATGAAAAACAAACAAACAGCGGTTTGCAGACTGAGATAAGTTCCTGTTTTTTAGCCATCCTATTGAAGGTCTAAAATTGACAAGACCTAATAATTCAGGAGCTTTAGATTGAACACCATTTAGAAGTGCTATTGAATTTTGTACTTTAAATTCTTATTTTAGATTATTTAGACATCAGGGCTTTGGATGACTGATAGCATTTGCAATTAAATATAGTTCAAAAAGAATAGAAAAAAGTAGTCAAAAAGAACTTATGAATGACAGATTTTTAGATTAGCTTACAGAGTGTTTTAAAATTATGTGAGTGGGTGATATCTGCTAGGCACGCCAGTGCTTTTTGGCGGTATTGAACCCTGGTGAACTCGTACAAAATCTTTCACACGAGTTTCCACTTACTGATGTAACACTCTGTATTTAAACACTTTAGGAATATTTGCTTAAATGGTTTAGTCAGCCCTATTCCCTACAAGTGCCTGGAGAACATAGAGCAGGTCTCATTTTGTAGTTCTTAAAATTTGACATCATTCTTTCACATCACTTTTTAAAGAGTCTTAGTCTACTTTTTTGATGAATTGCTTTAATTTGAACCTATTGGTAAGTTTTCATGCATGACTTGCTCATTTCAGTTCCTGCTACAACATATCCTTTGGGTTCAAGTCAGGACTTTAACTAGGCCAATCCAAAACTTGGATTTTGGTTTTCCTCAGGCATTCAGACATAGACATAGACTTGCTTATGTGTTTTGGATCACCCAATTACACTTTTAACTTTAGCTCATGGACAGAGGACAGAATGTTCTCCTTAAGAATTTTCTAGTACTGCACAGAATTCACGGTTCCTTCAGTAATGGCAGGCCCTGAGACAGCAATGCATCTCCACACCATCACACTATCACCACCTAATTTGACTGTTAGTATGGTGTAGTTACCTTGGAATGCTGCATTTGCTTTATGCCAGACATGCTTTTGCTTTATGCCAGAACTTGTGTTGTCCAAAGAGTTCCACTTTTCATTCTGTCCTTAGAACATTATCCCAAAGTCTTGGGGATCATCCAGGTGTTTTTTTGCAAATGTAAGAATATTGATCTTACTCTTGAATAGCAATAGTTTCTACTGTACTACTGTGACATGAAGACATGAATCCAGTTTTGTCCACTCTCTTATTGTGTAGTCATAAACACTGACCTTAGCCGAGGCTAAAGCAGCATGCAGTCCTTTGATATTCTTCTGGAATGTTATTTGACTTCCCAGCTGAGTTTTTGCTATACTTCTTGAGTAATATTGGCAGGCTGACCATTTCTGGGAAGATTTACCACTGTTTTAAGTTGTCTGTTTTAGTCAGCTAAACCTAATTTTAAATTAAATTTGGTCAATTGATTATCTAAGGAGGCAGTTATTCACCTGAGTGATATTGATTTGGATAACTTTGTTCCTTCATGAGTTATATGTGTACTCAAGTTCACTTTGTCTAAGATTAATTTTTATTTAAAGATCGGAAACCATTCAGTGTGACATATGTGCAACAACAGGGGAATTTGAGGATCAATATAAATATTTTGCATTGAAAGGATATCTTGATTATGTAGTTATGTGAAAGTGATGCAAAATTTCTCCCAGATAGTAGTGTTGATTTTTCAACTTAAGGATTTTATAATTCTTTCTTGTAGGTCTTGAGGAGGAACAGAATGTTGAATTTCATGAGCATGTCTTCCTTGATAAACACCTGGAAAACTTTCCAAAACAAGGACCAGTTCATCATTTCATGGAACTGGTGATATGTGGACTTTCCAAAAACCCATATCTAACAGTTAAGCAGAAAACTGATCACATTGAGTGGTTCCGGAATTACTTCCAAGAAAAGGAGGATCTCCTGAAGGAGTGTGATGTATACCTCAGCTGAGGAAAGAGCAAAATGGTTTTGTAGTGAATAATGTTAAAAACATTACATCAAAACTGTTTAAAAAAAATGTATAAGAGATTTTGCCTTATCCTGGCCAATTAATGCTATAAAATCTTGACTTGGAATTAATGTCTTGTTGTGTGTATAAGAATAAAGAAGCTATACAGTACCCCTAACGAATCTGCGGTTTTGGGTTTTTTTTTTAAAAAGAAATGCATCCTGGACCTTCCCCAGACCTTACCTGGTGGTCTATTGGTGACGGGAACTCATGGCAGCCATTTTGATGACTGCTCTGCACGGGGCAGGAGCGTAGGACGATTGATCCTGCCCTGTGTTGCCACTAGACCGCCAGGTAAGGTCTGGGGAAGTTCCGGGACGCAAGAGGAAGGCGGGGATGGGTCAGAGAAAGCCCTGAAAGTTATCCACGATATTTCAATATTCATGGGCCAGCTCTGCCCCTAACCCCCATGAATATTAAGGGTCTGCTGTGTGATCTTTAGTTTTTTGATTATATATGGCATCTGTTAGCAAACTGAGTGAGATAAGTTTACTTGTGCACCATGAAGAACAACTAACTTACAAAACAAAGTACCGTATTTTCACGCATATAACGCGCGCGTTATACGCGTTTTTACCTACCGCGCATACCCCTCGCGTGTTATATGCGTGAGCGCGGTATACAAAAGTTTTAAAACATAGTTCCCACCCCGCCCGACTCACCCCCCCCCAGCAGGACCGCTCGCACCCCCACCCCGAACGACCGCTCGCACGCGCTCCCACCCGCACCCGCATCCACGATCGGAGCAAGAGGGAGCCCAAGCCCTCTTGCCCGGCCGACTCCCCGACGTCCGATACATCCCCCCCCCCCGGCAGGACCACTCGCACCCCCACCCCGAAGGACCGCCGACTTCCCGACAATATCGGGCCAGAAGGGAGCCCAAACCCTCCTGGCCACGGCGACCCCCTAACCCCCCCCCGCACTACATTACGGGCAGGAGGGATCCCAGGCCCTCCTGCCCTCGACGCAAACCCCCCTCCCCCCCAACGACCGCCCCCCCCCAAGAACCTCCGACCGCCCCCCAGCCGACCCGCGATCCCCCTGGCGACCCCCACGACCCCCCCACCCCCCTTCCCCGTACCTTTGGTAGTTGGCCGGACAGACGGGAGCCAAACCCGCCTGTCTGGCAGGCAGCCAACGAAGGAATGAGGCCGGATTGGCCCATCCATCCTAAAGCTCCGCCTACTGGTGGGGCCTAAGGCGCGTGGGCCAATCAGAATAGGCCCTGGAGCCTTAGGTCCCACCTGGGGGCGCGGCCTGAGGCACATGGGCCCAACCCGACCATGTGCCTCAGGCCGCGCCCCCAGGTGGGACCTAAGGCTCCAGGGCCTATTCTGATTGGCCCACGCGCCTTAGGCCCCACCAGTAGGCGGAGCTTTAGGATGGATGGGCCAATCCGGCCTCATTCCTTCGTTGGCTGCCTGCCGGACAGGCGGGTTTGGCTCCCGTCTGTCCGGCCAACTACCAAAGGTACGGGGAAGGGGGGTGGGGGGGTCGTGGGGGTCGCCAGGGGGATCGCGGGTCGGCTGGGGGGCGGTCGGAGGTTCTTGGGGGGGGCGGTCGTTGGGGGGGAGGGGGGTTTGCGTCGAGGGCAGGAGGGCCTGGGATCCCTCCTGCCCGTAATGTAGTGCGGGGTGGGGTTAGGGGGTCGCCGTGGCCAGGAGGATTTGGGCTCCCTCCTGGCCCGATATTGTTGGGGAGTCGGCGGTCCTTCGGGGGGAGGGATGTATTGGACGTCGGGGGGGGGCATCAGGCTTTCAGGATGGGGACAGACCTTCAAGGGGGGACAGTGCACGGAAGTCAGGGGGGGTGAACGGAGAGTCGGGACAGCGCACGGAAAGTCAGGGCGGGCGAAAGGAGCGTCGGGCAGCATGCGCGGTATACCCGTGAGCGCGGTATACCAAAGTTTTTGTACATATCATCGTGATTTCTGCGCGCTATACCCGTGTGCGCGTTTTATACGGGTGCGCGTTATTTGCGTGAAAATACGGTATTTAGTGTTCCATTGTATGCTATGTTAATTTTGCATTTATTTGGTATATACTTAATAACAATTTGATTCTGTCATTAGACTCTTAGCACTATCTCCCCCCCCAATCACTCCCTGCAGCAGTTTCCACTATCTTGCCTACCATTTAGGTCTGTTACTTGCACCAACTGTTTTGACTCATTTTCTATCATTCTGCAGGAAGTTCCTGCCCTTATGCTGACATCATTGGTCCTTCTCTGCCAATCCCACCCACAGAACAAAAGTACTGCATAGGGGGCGGGATTTTACAGAGACGGGTGAAAGAGCATGGGGATTCCCTACTGAAAGATAGCCTGCTGCTGTTATAAAAGAGCATTCCATTCTTAGGGTGGTCTACCCTAGAACCTGGACATCTGAGAAACCTGGAAATCCTGGTTTTACCCAGACCCCACATTAGCATATGTACACATACAAACCTACTTGTACATACATGCAGTACAAACAAACACACAGACATACCTGTCCACAGGGATAAATATAATTCTGGTGCATGGGGCATACAAGTGGGTTAACTCCTTTAACCGGGAGCTGTGCAGAAGGCATCTACAATTTCTTCAGTTCTGCCATCTTCCTTGGTGGGCTGTACTGACACTCTTCAGTTTTTCCTTCTGAAAGTTACGATGTCTTTCTGATCTGCTCAGAGTATGTATCTTATTATTTTGGGGGTTTTTAATCTAATCTGGAGGCTTTTGGTGCTCAAGAGGACCCCAGTAGCCTAGGGCATCTTTGCCTGGGAAAAGACACAGACTCAGCTGCAGTCTGCAACTAACAGGGCAACCCTTCAGGGAACCTGTTTAGCCAGCCTGCATTTCCATTTGTGGGGCTTGGGGTCCATTTCCCTGGAAGCTAGGCTTGCCCCTGATTGATCAGGCGCTTGAGCACAGGCTATTTGGCTCATGGCTGTCTGGGATGGGCTTTAGCATGTGCCGGCTGTGTTCCCTTCCCCCGTTGCAACAAGTGGATCTGTGGAGGTCTAAGGTCTCAGTCTGACTTTGGTCTGACTGGCAGCCCAAAGATCGCAGTGTTGTGGGCCCTTTCATATGCTTGTTTGAGGCTGTGGTTTTCTCCACATTTTAGCTGCAGTGTAAGCTGAAGTAGGCAATAAGCACCAATACAGCACAGTGAGTACCCTATTTCCCCATATATAGGCTGCGGCCTATATATGGGTTTTGCAAGCCGGCACAGTGGGTACGGCTTGTAAAACTGGGGCAACCTATACAGTTTTAAAAAATCATCTCCCTCACTGGATGAACTGGAATCGCTGCTCCTCAAATCGCAGCCAGCGGTGCAGGGCAGATCTTTTTGATCCCCAGCCTGGCCCCGTGCTGCTTCCTGCATGCCTTTACCGTCAGTTCTCATGGGACTTGTGAGTCTCGCGAGTCCCGATGGCAAAGGCACACAGGAAACAGGACTAGTATAATTGGACAGGGGGAACTTGATATAGGAATCCACACTTCACCAGTATTCAATAACTCAGTCCAGGACAGAAAAGGGGTTCTGAACTAAAAGATTATTTAAAAAAAAAAGTTGTCTTGAGACTCAAAATAACTATTATCAGAGATCAAAAAAATAACTAAGACACATGAAGGGCAATTCTATAACTGGGTGCCTGATTGGAATCTATTCTGTAAACGAAGGTAGGCACTTACTTTTTTTACAGGATATGCTAGTGTAACAGCTTAAATATGTACTTAAATGTTAGGCGTCGGACACAAAGCCAGTGTGTTAGCACCTAAATACCACAGATACATGTGTAATTTATAACCATCTATAAGTTACACGTGTAACTTGCACGTGTATCATCTTATACATGTAAGTTTTACATGCGCAAGTTACACATGCACATCCTGCATTATCGTGGTAAGTCCTGTGCTTTTGGTGGGAAAGGAGTGCATGGAATGGATGTTTCCTGCCTTATAGGTGGTGAAGGTACTGAATCCAGGGGGATACAGGGTGTTCCCGCTAAGCTGCGCTGGCGTGCGCTGGCGCACAAAATATTAGGTCGCAGCGCACAAGTTTCTCGTCACAGCGCAGGACCGGCAAGATTGACTCATTTGAACTTCTGCAAGATCAGCATCGGAAGCGTGCGCTGGGCCGGAGAGATCTTGGGGAGCCTCCGACAGTGGCTTTCTCCCCTCTCTGCAGCTCTCCTTTACTTCCCAGCGCAGCGATTCACGAAGGCAGCCTCGGGGCTTTTGCTGAGTCGCGGCTGCCTCTGATGATGCAACTTCCTCTTTCCTCAGAGGCGGCGCGACACAACAAAGGACCCGAGGCTGCCTTCGTGAATCGCTGCGCTGGGAAGTAAGAAGAGCTGCTGGGAGGGGAGAAAACCACTATCAGTCTGGGAAGCTGCTGGGCAGGGGAAAAAAGGGACAGCTGCTACTGGAAAGGGAGAAGGAGAGATGCTTCTGGGAGGGGAGGAGGGAAAGGAATCTGGGAAGCTGCTGGGCCAGGAAAAAAAAGGGACAGCTGCTACTGGATAAGGAGAAGAAGGAGAGATGCTTCTGGGAGGGGAGGAGGGAAAGGAATCTGGGAAGCTGCTGGGCTAGGAAAAAAAGGGACAGCTGCTACTGGAGAGGGAGAAGGAGACGGAGAGATGCTTCTGGGAGGGGAGGAGGGAAAGGAATCTGGGAAGCTGCTGGGCAAGGAAAAAAAGGGACAGCTGCTACTGGATAAGGAGAAGAAGGAGAGATGCTTCTGGGAGGGGAGGAGGGAAAGGAATCTGGGAAGCTGCTGGGCTAGGAAAAAAAGGGACAGCTGCTACTGGAGAGGGAGAAGGAGACGGAGAGATGCTTCTGGGAGGGGAGGAGGGAAAGGAATCTGGGAAGCTGCTGGGCAAGGAAAAAAAAGGGACAGCTGCTACTGGAGAGGGAGACGGAGAGATGCTGCTGGGAGGGGAGGAAGGGAAGAGAGTTACTGCTGGACAGGAGGCTGGGAGAAAGAAAGAAAGGGGGCAGGCAGGGAAACAGAAGGAAAGAAGAGAAACAGAAAAAAAGAAAGAAAGGTCAGGGAGAGAGGAAGAAAAAGTTGGGGGAGGGAATGAGGTGTGGAGGAGAGAAAGCATACAGGCTGATAGAAGGGAAGAAAGATTGGATGCACAGTCAGAAGAAGAAAGTGCAACCAGAAATCACCAGACAAGGTAGGAAAAATGATTTTATTTTAAATTTAGCAAAGTGGAGGCAGTATTACCACAGTTTTCAAAGGAATTTGCCCAAATAACTTAATAGTTAACTGGGTAAATTCCCAGAGATGAAAACTTCCCTTCACTTACTATGCACAGTTCTGAATTTATATCTGCTGTCTATATTTTACAATATGGTCCCCTTTTACTAAACCGCAATAGTGGTTTTTAGCGCAGGGAGCCTATGAGCGTCAAGAGCAGTGCTGGGCATTCAGCGCAGCTCCCTGCGCTAAAAACTGCTATTGTGGTTTAATAAAAAGGATGGAGGGTATATTTGTCTATTTTTGTATGCTATAAAAACCAAATACAGAGAGAGACTGAGAGCTGTTGACGAAGAGCTACGTGTGTGTCTTTCTTCCATTCCAGCCAGAATATCAGCTTTGTGTTCAGCCAAACAGGCCCAGGTTTCGCACTGAATAAAGTATTTTATAATTTTTATAATTTTTATTTTATAATAAAGTAATTATAAAATACTTTCTTTGTGTTTATTTGATTCCTATTCAAGAGAATTACTTTATATATAGTCAATATAGGCAGAGAGTTAAATTTTTTAACATTTTCTAATGGTGGTGTGCCTCGTGATTTTTTTCATGAAACAAGTGTGCCTTTGCCCAAAAAAGGTTGAAAAACACTGGTCTAGAAATTGAAAGCATCAAACGTATTGTCTTCTGGACTGTTTTTAATTTACAGTTTACACATATGGATGTAACAGACATAACTACATTTGTTGTAAAACATTTATTAAGATATCATTTCATCCCTACAATTTCTGTGTTCTTAAAAATATTATTTAACGTTATTTAATTTAGCGTGTAGGCCTAAAATTCCTTTGAATACCTCGTCCTCATGTATCAGCAACTTTGACAACATATTTATTTGGCTCATAACTTGCTGGCGCCCGATATTTTTAGCTCACAGTGAAAAAAGTTTGCTCACAACACCCGCCCGCTTAGAGGGAACACTGGATACAGCCCTTCCTGGGGTCAGAATTGCAGGATACTGGTACAGAGTATTGTGCACCTTGCCCTAGCCCTCTATGTTTAGGAGGCCAGTCTGCTCTTACTCCCAGGGAATTCTGTCAACCAATTCTTTTTTTTTTTTTTTTTTAATCTTTATTCATTTTCAAACTTACAATAAGTGTATCAATATGTTAAAACAAATTAACAGTAAATATATCACTTAATATTCATCAATAATACAAATAATATGTTCCTATCTCCCACCCTTCCCTATTATATAATCAAATACTTTGTACAATATGTAAAAATAAAATTACCCTCCCTCCCCCTTCATATTTGAACCTGTAAATTTAAGGGAAAAATGTCCTCTAATCAGTACAATATTTTGTTAATGGCTCCCACACATCTTGAAATTTCTTAAAACATCCTCCTGTATTGCAATAAATCTTTCCATTTTATAAATATGACATAAGGAATTCCACCAGAAGTTATAATTTAATCTACTCCAGTTTTTCCAATTATAGGTAATTTGTTGAATGGCAACCCCAGTCATTATAAGTAATAATTTGTTATTTGAAGAAATCTGACTTTTTACTCTCATTGCCATACCAAACAGCACAGTATCATATGATAATGCCACTGGGTTGTCTAATAAACAATTAATTTGGTCCCAAATTGATTTTCAAAAATTCATAATAAATGGACAATAGAATAATAAATGAGTCAAAGTCCCTGCTTCAAGATGACAGTGCCAACATTTATTAGACTTAGAGCTATCTAATTTTTGTAACCGAACAGGGGTCCATAATGCTCTATGTAACAGAAAAAACCATGTTTGTCTCATAGATGCCGACACTGTACATCTCATTCTTCAAGTCCAAATTTGTGTCCATTGAGATGCAGAAATTTGATGTTTAATCTCAATGCTCCAAATGTCTCTCAAACCATTGTTTGGTTTCTTTTTAATAAATTTAGTTAACAATTTATACCACTGGGCAGCCTGGTGACCCAGGAAGTCAGCCTGAAACCATAAGAACTCCATACTATATTGATTATTAAGATTTTTCCACTCAGGGAACCCAGCTTGAATGGCCTGCTTCAGTTGCAACCATCTAAAACTTTCGGATTTTTTGAGGCCATATTAATGTTGCAACTGTGAAAACTCAAGCAGTTTACCATTAGAGATAACATCATCCAATAAACATATTCCTGCTTTCATCCAATGCTTCCAGGCGACCTTTTTTCCGCCAATTTGAATCTTGGAGTTCAGCCATATAGATTGGTTTGTAGATTTGTGAATTGGAACAGTTGTTAAAATACTTACATATCGCAGTGTTTTCCATGTTTCAACTAATATTCTGTTATCTTTACAATACCTAGGCAGTTTGATACTGAGAACATGGCAAAAACGCATAGGAGACATAAGTTGCCATTCTAACCACAACCACTCTGGAAGTTTTTCCATGAACTCTGGGAGGACCCAATACATACCCTGGCGCAAAATATAGGATTGATGGTACCTATAAAAATTGGGAAAATTTACCCCTCCCTCTGAAATCTGCTTTTGTAAAGATATCAAAGCAACTCTAGGAGTTTTACACAGCCAAACAAATTTTGTAAGAATACTATTTAATTTTTTATAAAAGGACCCTTGAAAAAATACCGGTAACATACCCATCTGATAACAAACCACAGGCAAAATCATCATTTTAATAGTTTGGACTCTCCCCCACCACGAAAGATGTAAAGGATTCCTTTGCTCACACATCTCTGTTAACCTTCTGTAATAAAGATTTTTCATTTATTTTCATTGTTCCTTCCAACGTTTTTTTAATCCAAATGCCTAAATACTTTATTCCATCTTCTTTCCAAAGAAAGGGAAATGAATCAAACAAACCTTTTGTACAGTGGATATTAAGTGGAAGAATTTCTGATTTACTCCAATTTATCTTATATCCTGAAAATTTTCCAAATTTCTCAATCATTTCAAGTAAGCAAGGAATGGTTGTCTCAGGATTCCTCAAATAAAGCAGTATATCATCTGCATAAGCAGAGACTTTGTATTCCCGATCTGAATAAGGAATACTCTGTATCTCCTTTGCTTGCTGAATAATTAATAACAAGGGTTCTAATACAATATCAAAAAGCAGCCTTGTCTAACCCCCCTTTGCAATCTAAAACCTTCAGAAAAATTATTAATATACAATCTAGCAACAGGGGAGCTATACAATGTTTGAATCATTTGTATAAATCCTGAACCTATACCAAACCATTCCAACGCTTGATGCATGAAGGTCCATTCAACTCGATCAAAGGCCTTTTCTGCATCAAGGGATTCAGAAAAATCCGGATCATTTAAGGCTTTTGACAAATTCAACATATGTAAGGTCAGCCTAGTGTTGTTAGAAGAATGTCTCTGAGTAATGAATCCTGTTTGGTGCATTCCAATAATAAAAGGGAAAGCTCTAGCCAAACGTATAGCCAATGTTTTAGCTAAAAGTTTTCCATCTACGTTAATTAAGGAAATAGGCCTGTAGTTTGACACCAGTGTGGGATCTTTATTTGCCTTTGGCAAAACTATAATTAATGATTCTGCCATGGTACCTGTAATACAACCTTTAGTTAGTTGAGTCTGATATAAATTTAATAGATATGGTAATAGGGTAATTTGGAATGATTATAAAACTCTACAGTAAAACCATCTCCACCTGGAGCAGATCCAACTCTAAGGGACTTCAATGCTGTTTCCAATTCATTTATTGATATTGGCTTTTCTAGACTTTTTTATATGCTCAGGAATTTTCGGCCCCTTGATTAATTTTAAAAATTCTAATCCATCCTTTTCTTTATCTAAATAAGGCTTAGAAGAATATAGATCTTTATAAAAATTTAAAAATTGTTTTAGAATAGGACCAATTTGAGAATAAGTAGTCCCTTTTTGATCTTTAATCGCTATTATCTTAGTTTTCCTTTTTTCAACCAATTCTTGATGCTATATAAAGGAGGCCAAGTGGCACTGCTAGAGCCAGAATGAGGGGGCTGGGATGTACTCAGGTAGGGATACCAGATTACCCGTTTGGAAATCTGGACCCCCTAGACCCGCCCAGTTCCACCCATTCTTGCCCCAGTCCCGCCGTCAATCCTATCCTAACCCTGCCCCCTGCTGCCTGCCGGGTTTTCATAAGCTGTCCGGATCTCCAGACATGTCCTCAAAAGGAAGACATTTCTGGGGGAATCTGGATGTCTGGTAACCCTACACTCAGGTATCCCCCAAAGCCACACAAAAAGCAAAACATGCTGCAGCTGGTATAACTGCAGGCATAAGCGTTTTGCAGTTCTTTTACAGGATGTCTAAAGTTAATTTACATTCTGGTTTAAAGTTGAAAAAGTCATGTCCAAGAAACATGAGGAGAGGACAATAATCTATAGTACACCTTGGAGTCGTGTAACTTTTGAACACAAACATTTTCTGGTAGAAGACATATTCCACTTTTTCAACAATCTCGCACATTAGTCCATCCAGAACGTGTTGATCTTCTCCTGCTGCAGGTTTAGAAATATTAAGGGAAGGAGGAGCAGCTACATCCTGCTTCACTGTTTAAAAGACAGTAACATTAACTTGCCTAGGGGAGAGTGTGGCATCGTGGTTAAAGCTACAGCCTCAGCACACTGAGGTTGTAGCTACAAACCCAGGCTGCTCTTTGTGACTTTGGGCTAGTCTCTTAAACCTCCCTCCCCCCATTGCCCCATTCAGAGCTTCCCAGGGTGAACAGTATAAAAAAAATTGAATAAATAAATCTGAATAATTAGTTTCAATAAGATTGACCAGGTTACTAAAATTCTAAATCCAAAGTATTGATGTTCCTTTTTCCCCCTCTTAGTGATAAGCTATAGCCTATTTTTACTGCCCCTCTGTCATTCTGCAGGGAGTCCCCGCGCTGACGTCTTCTGTGCTGGTCCGCCCACACAGGAAGAGAAGAGGCCATCATAAGGAGCGGGACCGGCAGAGAAGGAGAAGATGGCATTGCAGGGGACTCCAGTAAATGCATAGCAGCAGGAAAAAGAGGAAGTCTGCTGTTAAGGTGGTCCAGGATCCTGGAAAATCTTGCTTTTTTACCAGGATCTCAATACAAGTCAATGAGGATCCTGGAAATCCTGGTTTTTACCATGTTCCTATTGGGGGTGCTGATTCCAGTGGAAATCACGTCTCCCTAGACATAGTCAAGACATTTGCTCAATATTGTTAGCTCTTATGCTAACATCTTCACAAACCTCAGAAGCAGCTGGGAAAGAGAGAACGTGTGTGGAGCTGAAATGAGCTGCAACGATCAGACTAAAGCTTTTTGCCACAAGGGGTCAGCAGAACTTTGCTAGTAAGTTCTGGACTGCAAGAAATGTGGCTGTTGAGCTAGAGTATAAAAATAGGTGGAGCAGATATGTAATGGGTTTGATTGTGAAACCGAGCTCGTAGAAAGGAGGAAATTATCGGTGCCACGCAGGAGGTGAAATTATGAATGAGTTGTAAAGTTCATTCTCTTGGAAGCGCTTTTCCGTGTCTCTGTGTGTTTTCAGCTCTGCTTATAGTAGTGATGTTAAACTCGTGGCCCGCCAGGTACTATTTTGAGGCCCTTGGTATGATTATTATAATCACAAAAGTAAAATAAAACAGTTTATTGATCATATGTCTCTTTAGCTATAAATTACAATATTATTAAGACAGCCAAAAGGAAAGATTTATAATATATAAAGAGTTTTACCTCATGCAAAATTATCATTTCTTTAATAAGACATTAACTATTTTTTCTGAGGCCCACCAAGTACCTTCAAATCCATAATGTGGCCCTGCAAAGGGTTTGAGTTTGAGACCACTGGTTTATAGCCTCTGTGTGTTTACACTGTACAGGATTGTATGATTGAGATTTAACAGTAACAGGCGTGACAGAGACTGTGAGTAATATGAGATTTGCCTACGTTCCCTTGCGCAAAATGTCACGAGATGCAGGAAAATGTGTGCATTCATGTGTATATAGGTGGGTAGTAAAGTGGCCCTTTTAAGTGCAATAACTTGATTAGAACATGACTGAAGACATGGGTATCTTACTATCTTTCAAGAAGGCGTTGAACATCGACTCTGCAGCTTCTTCAGCTGATCTGGAGTGAGGAGGATCTGACTTGTGAAAAGTCCTCATTTGAACCCATAGCAGCACATTGCCACTGAGCTGTCCACTGTAGTCATTTTTCAGAATTTCGTCTATCTTACCCTGCCATAGCAGTGCACAAGGGATGATCCAAAATCACAATTTTTTATATTTTTATTCAAATCATCCCTATTATGATACTATGTTTGGCTTGGTTAAATTTTCAGCAGCATCAATGTCTACTTTTGACAAGTTTGTTGATGTCGTAGTCATAAAGGGGCCCATTTACAAAGCTGCCGTAAGCACTAGTAGGTGCATACCACAACAAAAAATGGGTTATTGCAGATCATATTGAGGTGTCCCACAGAAAATTTGGGGATATGTCTGCCTAAAAAAATGTTAAATTTATTTTTTAACGCTGGGAGTGGGTCTTGGGGCAGAGTGGGTATGTTCTGCGTGAATCATTGTGTGGGTACAGCTGTACACTAAGTGATTAGCACATGAGTCCCTAATATGGGTGTACCCATGGGGCGAGCCTGGCCCATCCAGTGTGGGCTCAGGTTTTTCCACCTAGCAGTGGTTCCTACGTGTTGCTGGCGGCTGACCCGAAGTCTTCCCTCTGACGTACCGTGCTTCCCCGAAAATAAGGCAGTGTCTTCTATTCATTTCTTATTTTTGGGAAGGGCTTATTTTTTTCATGTACATGATCATCTCTCCTTTCTTTCACCCCAATTCTTCCTCTTTCCTTTCTCTCCCCCACATGTGCAACATCTTTCCTCCCCTCTCACCCATCCCCTTGTGCCTTCCCTGTGCAGCATCTTTCTATCCCTCCAATCCCCCTGTGCAGCAGAACCCTTGCCCAGCTTCCATCCTTCCCATCCCTTGTGCAGCAGAACCCTTGAGCAACCGAACCCCCACTGACCCTCCAACCTTCCCTCCCATATGAACCCTGCCAACCGCGACTATAAATACCTTCCAGCAGAGCAGTGTTGGGACAGCAGCACTCTAAACAGGCTGCTTTGCGGCCTTCTCATTGGGGCCTTCTGTGTGCCCCATTACTGATGACATCAGTGACGCGGCAGAGGGAATTCCATTGAGATTGCATATCCAGGTTGGGTGGGAGGGAGGGAGGGGGGTTATATACTTAACAAGTGTTGTCTGGGATTTTAATTTCATGTATAATTTAAAGCATTTCTTTTTATTCTCAAACAAGGGTGGGAGGGAGGGGATAATTATTTTGTACTAATTTCTGATTGATTATAAGTGCTATCTCTGATGATAATTGTATGTATAATTTGAAAGCACTGTTCTAGATTTGAAAATTAATAAAGATAAAAAAAAAAAAAAGAAGCTGCAGTGAAAACAGAATATGACAACACTGATTGGTTTCTAATAAAATATGGCATCAGACAAGGATGCATCTTGTCACCTTACCTGTTTGACCTTTACGGCAAAGCTATTTTAAGAATAGCAAATTTGGAAGTAGAGAGCATTAGTTTCAAAGCTGGTGGCGGAAATATAAACAACCTGTACTATGCAGATGATACAACGCTCATCATCATCAGCAAAGAAGACATGCTGTATCTACGGAGAAAAGTCAATTAAAAGTCATAACACGGAATTAGAACTGAACATAAACAAGATTAAGATCGTGAACATGGAAAATGATAAAGATTTTGAGCTTGAAGGCAATAGAATAGAAGTTGTAAAGGATTTCAATCTCCTGTGCTCTTTTATAAACAAAGAAGCAACTAACAGGGAAGAAATATTCTGCAGAATAGCACTGGATCGCTCTTCAATGAAGGCTAATGACAAAGTATTCAAAGGCAAGTAAATAATACTCCAAACAAAGATCAGACGTCCACACACTCATCTTCTCAGTGGTCAATTATGGATGTGAAAGCTGGACACTATGGAAACAAGACAGAAAGAAGATTGACTCATTTGAGCTTTAGTGCTGGAGAAGGATTTTATTCATGCTGTGGACTGCCAGAAGAACTAACAAATTGATTCTGGAAGAGATCAAACTGGCTATGTCACTCGAAGCCCAAATGATGAAGTTACGACTGTCTTGGTCACACTGTCAGAAGAGAAAGCTCATTGGAGAAGGTCATTATGTTTATTAAGTTCAAAGGAACCAGGCGAAGAGGGTGACTTGCAATTAGACGGCTGAACTTGTTGAAAACAACTATGGGGATGACGCTGGAGAACCTTACTGGACTAGCAAAAAACTGATCTCTTTTTAGATGTGTAATTCATCAAGCCACTAGAACTCAAACACGAGTCTATAGGACCTACTGTAACTATTATAAAGAACAAATTGACAGAACATATACATAAGCATGGATTAATGAGAGAAAGCCTGCAAACAACTTAATACCACTAGCTCCTTCCCACTTCCCAATACCACTTCCCAATACCCTCAACCAACCTGCAAACGACTTAATAGCTCCTTACCACTTCCCCAATACCCTCCTGATTCCCCAAAGCAACCTTATCTACTAATTACCAGATATCTTCTTCTTGTAATACGTGTTTTGTAATTCTTTTGTAATGCGCCTTGAACCGCAAGGCAATGGTGGAATAGAAATCTCTAATGTAATGTAAAGCCAACATGGATTTAGTCAAGGGAAATCTTACCTCACCAATCTACTGCATTTCTTTAAAAGGGTGAATGAACATGTGGATAAAGGTGAGCCAGCAGATATTGTGTATTTGGATTTTCAAAAGGCATTTGACTAAGTACCTGAGCGTCAGCTCTTTAAAATCAGCTGGTTGTTGGCATTTCTCCTGTTAAGAGTGTATGATTGAACATTTGAGCTGCTTTAAAGTTTTAGAGTATTCCTTGCCGCCCAGTACATTCAGTTGTGTGTGGCTGTATTCTAATGCTGTTTGGTTTCCTGAAGCAGGAGCACGAAACGTGTGCACGTTGAAACCAAAAAACCAAGCTTTAAGTTAAGCAATTTTTGGATTTTCTAATATTTATTTGGTAAGAATTTGGCACTATTTAATGCTTTAAAGTATGAAAGATTCAGCAATGATTGGGTGGTGAGGTGGCAAAATATGGGGGTTTTACCTTCTGAAAAAGCCCCCCCCCCATGTCTCTGAGCTGATCTTTACATATTTATAGCATGATTTAAGCTTTATTTAGGCACATTTTCTGGGTAGTGCTCTAAAGATGGATGCAAGGCAGAAAGTGAAGACAGAGAGAAAAACAGTCAATGGACAAGAAGGCCCTGGAAACATAGTTAAAAAGCACAGAAGAATAAAGTCACCAGACAACAAAGGTAGGGAAAATGAGTTTATTTTCTTTAACTGTGAGGGCCGCAGAAAAAATAGTTAATGTTTTATTAAAGAAATGACAATTTTGCATGAGGTAAAACTCCTTATAGTTTATAAATCTTACCTTTTAATGTGATCTTCACTGTCAAAGCCAGTTAAATCTTTATAATCGTCTTCATAAAGAAGGAAAAGGTCTCAGATCCCCATATGCTATCTATTTATTTATTATCCGCCTGAAACATCTAAAGTCATTAAAACATACAAAAAACCCCCCTATATATCATTAAAATAACCAGGCAATTTATTATATATTCCCTGACAGATTAATTTCAAAATCTTTTACTATATACAGAATTATACTTGGAGCCATTAAAGCTTTTTTTTTTTTTTAAATAGATGATATATGATCAAACTGTGATGCTCCCATTAGCATGCGAGCAGCAGAGTTTTGTACAACCTGCAAAGTCCGTACTTGAATTGCTGCAATACGCAAATACAGGGCATTGCAATAATCCATAGAAACATGATGGCAGATAACGGCCAAATCTAGTCTTCCCATCCGCAACAACCTTTATCTCTTTCTCTTTCTGAGAGATTCCACATGCCTATCCCAGGCCCTTTTGAATTCAGACAGTCTCTGTCTCCACCACCTCTTCTGGGAGACTGTTTCATGCATCTACCACCCTTTCTGTAAAAAACTATTTCCTTAGATTACTCTGGAGCCTATCACCTCTTAACTTCATCCTATACCAAGCTTTGTAATACTTCCTGAAAATCCCATCCTGTAAGTACCAGCTTCAATTGGCACAACATTCTCAACGCAAAATAAGCCATCTGAACTACCCTCAGCTAGTGAAAAGTTGTGCAGTTTGTGAGCGCGTGAGCCCAAATTTTACTGGTTTTGCAAACACAACACTGGGTTTGAATGGCATAGGATGTTTTCTGCCCTTAATTGAGCTAACATCTGCTGTAGATGTGTGAATTTGCTTATAAGTGAAAATTAGACCGATAGCAGAAACATCTGCTAGAGCTCTGAGTGCTTCACTGGCTGAATCCAGAAGCCACATTAGGTAAACTATTTATTTGGTTAGACAAGGAAAATGCATCTCACTGAAGAAAATCAGAAACCTCAGCAGTTTGAGATAGAACTAATGGCAAGAATGCCATCCGCTCAAAATGAGGCATTAACAGGGCCAGAAAGAACCTCAGCAGCTGTTATAGCTATGCCTATCACGTTTTGGAGAATCATTTCCAAAGTGTGTGAC
Source organism: Geotrypetes seraphini (assembly GCF_902459505.1). NCBI lineage: Eukaryota > Metazoa > Chordata > Amphibia > Gymnophiona > Dermophiidae > Geotrypetes > Geotrypetes seraphini. The sequence goes on along the minus strand of NC_047089.1, from coordinate 58,686,103 downwards.
CTGTGTTAATCAGTCGTCTGAAAATTGCCCAACCTCAGCTTACACTGAGAGGTGGCAATCCTTGGAGCATGCTAAGGTTGGGGGAGGAAGCGGACATAGCTAGCACTTTCAGGTCTTCATGTGTACTTTCCTAGCAAAAAATCCATCTATGGAAAACGCAGGTACAAATGACCACGTGTACTTTGGACCTCCGACATGTTTCAAAATCACAGCATGGGATTATTTCAGCTTTGAAAATTAGTGCAAACTCATTGATTTTTAAAAAAGAAAAAAGCAAGCGTAGCAACAGGACTTCTACAAATAATTGTTATCAATATATGTAAATCACAGTGCTCATAAGCTCTCAGACGCCTGCACTGATTAATCAAAGATTTTTTAAATCAGTTTAAGCAGAGATATGGTATCTTTCATCGAGCTATAAGCTTTACTGATAATTTAAAGTGCTAAATGCTTTGTGCAAAAACTTATAATAAAGTGCCTGATATTTAGTGCAACCATAGAGCTTGATGCCCAGCACTTATCTTTTTATTCGTTGCCGGTACATCTGCTTAATTAATCGCCATTTTGCTTTATAACCGAAGCTAAACTGTTCACCTTAATCTTTTTTTTTTTAGAATCTTTGGCAGTCGACAGTAAAGCAATGCTTTGATGCTTTTGCCACAGGCCCTGAAGCAGTGAACTAAGAGTAATATTCACGAAACGTTGGCCGCATCGGCAGCTTTCAGGCATCGCATTGCAAATGGCAGTATATAGACATCAGATGATTGATTAACAACTGACTAACAATGGAAAATGTTAAGATAAGTGGTTCAGCTGTCAAATATTTTTCTAACCAAGGGAGGACTGTATTTATAAAAACTTATGAGATAGATTTTAGAATTAAGTTATTACAAAAATTTATATAAACCAAGTTATTATAAAAGCAAAATAAAATCTGATAAAAATTTAGATTAAGTACGGTATTAAGGAAGAACTTAGCACAATTAGTATAATGTCAGGTTTTTGCCGATGACTGGAGCATGGAGTAGAAAACACTACGCTGACTGTTCAGTCTATGATAAGACTGCGCGTAGGCTCCAATTCTGAGGCTTTTTTCCTGAAAAATCAACTACTAATAGTTATGATATAGTTGTGATATGGAACACTGTTGATACGCCTCCTATTTAGAGTGGTATATTATATAGTGTAGTACAGTGTATATTTTTGGCCACTTAGGGTGATAATATTTTAGGTTTTAATTAGCCAGCCATGTCCTTGGATTCTCTCCTCTGCTGCCTTTGTTAGGCTCTGCTCAGCCCTGGCCAGATCTGCTCTGCTGCCTTGCCTTGCAAAGCAGGAATTCTTTTTCTTCACAGTAAAGTTGGATCTTGGGGGAGTGGCTTAATGAAGATGGCCGCGGGTAGCTGGAGCTAAGTCGCCACGGAGGCTCCAGGGTTGCCTTTTATCTTTATAATGATTAAACGTAAATCTAAACTTTGGGTTTTCCTGGATGAATCTTTGGCAACAACTGCGGGTCTGATGGATGCCTTTCTCCAGCGTGGGACACGAACGAATGAGCTGAAGTTTTCCTCGGCTGGAAGAGACACGCCCTCTGAAGCATCGGTGTTTTCTCTTGAGGCAACATCACTATCTCCAGAGGAGTAGAGTCCTCCGAGTCGCCCTGGGGCATTAGAGCAGCAGATGGAGGAAAGAACGTCCCAGGGTGTTCCCTCTCCTGACCAGCTGAGTGCGGCAGTCAACTCAGCAGGAGGAGTTGTGAAGCAAATCCAGCCATCAGAGCACCCGGAGGAGTTAAAACAGCAATTACCTCAGGATTTCCTTATATTGAATCCTTCTTCAGCTGAGGTCCAAGGTACTTGAATTACATCAGAGGATCTGGGTTTTGAACTATCACCTATGCAGAGGAACAAGGTTTTCAATATGGAGACACTCTGGGAAGCAATATCTAGTTTGCAATTCTCTTTGGAGACCCAAATGCAGCAACTTACAATACGTTATACTACTGTTGTGTCTGAAAATTTGGAATTGAAAAATAGACTATCCAGCATGGAAATTAAAGTGGATGGACATGAGACTAGAGTAAAAACTGTGGAGTCCCAGACCTCAGTGTGGGTAAGGGTCAGTGGAAACCTTAATTTTAAGATGGAAATGCTGGAAAGCATCACCAGAAGATGTAATCTTCGGATTACAAACTTTCCAAAACTACCACTTACTCCAGCGCAAGATATATTTAAGAAATATTTGAAAGAAGTTTTGAAAGTTTCTGAAACCTCTTATCCGCCTCTCACAACTCTACCCCGCCTCCCTTCCTTCCCTTTCCTCTCCCTTCTCACCTATATACCTCATCTGCCCCGGATTATACTATCCCCATTCTGCACTCCCTTGTAATTGTTACTGGATTATTTTGTTATTGCTACTGGTTACATTACACTGGTTAATCTAACTCTCTGTATCTTCGCTGTAAATGTACAGTCTCTTCTCCTGTAAACCGCTCTGAACTGTTTTGTGGTATTGCGGTATACAAAAATAAAGTTATTATTATTATTAAAATATATTATCTACCAACTAGACCGCCTATCCAGAAACCAAACCAGCAGAATTTATCTGCTGATAATTTGGATTTGACAAATTTCCTTGAGAGGTCTGATAATGAGATACAGGCAACTGCTACGCTGCTTGTACAATTTGCTATTGACTCTGACAGAGAATGGATGCTTAAGCTGTTCTTTACCATTGATGACTAAATTAGTGAGAATGTATCCAGACGTGTCACGAACAACCCAAAAGAGAAGAAAACAATTTCTTATTTTGAGACCAAGAGTCTTGCAGTTGGGTGCGACGTTCGTTCTCAGGTACCCCTATAAATGTGTGATGATCTATCAAGGGAATAGATATGTTTTTTTTTATCTCAGCAGCTGATAAAATTTATTTCTGCTAAAGATCAAACCTAGTATTCTTGAGAGAATTTCTGTTACAAGGCAGCTCAGTTTGATAAAGTTCCTGTTTCCACTCAGCTACCATCTTTTTATTTTCCTTGTACTGTTTGATTAGAAAATTCAGCGAATGCATAGCTTTCTTCCCTTTTAATTAAGGTCTAATTTTACAATCCAGTATACTTTATTATTGGGTTTAAATCTTTACCTTTAAAGTGATGGGAAAAAGAAGTTTTTTCTTTTCTCTTATGTAAATTTTCCATTATAGATTATTGTGTTATTTCAATGTTGAAACTGGTATTGTATTATTTCTTTGTTTTGACTAATAATTTATGTCCAAAGTATAAAATGAAAATAAAGATTTAAAAAAAAAGGTTTTCTCTGGATCCAACTTTGTTAACAGAATCAGTCTGCTTGCAACTGTTCAGAGGCAGGTCAAGACAGGAGCAGAAGGACACTTCCAGATCCAACAGTTATGTGAAGAAAATATCCTAACATTAAAATAAAGAGAAAAAAAAAATTCAAGTGGAAATAAAAAAGTACATAAGTAAAAAAATAAATGGGGGTGCGGAAGGGGCCGGGCTATAGGCGGGGGGGGGGGGAGCTAGTGGGCCCAATGTACATATTTGCCTAGGGCCCACTGAAAAATTAATCCTGCTCTGATTGGGAAATTCATGTTTGTTCAGCTCTCAGAACTGTGTGGTGTCTGCAACTAGCATATATAAAATGTTCCTACAGAGACCCAGTTAAGATGCTTAAACTGAGTGATGAAATGAAAAGTGACTCTTTGCTCTCCAGGGGAGTGTTTGAATATGAATGGCATGCTCTTGCCCTTCAAGTGTAGTATAGAAGAACAGAAAACATTAGTGAAAACCAAAAATTCACAAGGGCTAAAAAATGAGTGAGATTTTTCTTCAACATTTGAGCTAAAATTTGATCCCTGGCTAAGCCTCAAAAAGTTGTATACAAAGACAAAACAAATTTTCCTTTAGGGTGAGTGGTTAAAGCAAGTGACTTGTGCTGGTCTTTCATGTCTGGATATGTCAGATTTGCCAGTTCCAGAAGGCAATCTTGGGTTTTGAATATACATCTGAAAAGTAGTGTAGTCCTTGATTATACCCACTGGAATGAGTCCTGCAGCTCCCATAATGCACCAGAATAGGGTCCCCTGAAATCCAAGACTGGCCTAAACTCTCCCTCTTGGGGCTGGGTAACTTGGCAGTTCTGAGGTATAAGTTTCATTCTGGCATGGAAGCCAAAAGGATCTGAGGGTTGAAAGCACAGAGTCGCCAGCACACACTTGCACGCATATGTTCTGATTAATCAAGCAGCTTTTGCTATAAGAGGAAAGACCAAGTGCCAAGTCCCAGTTACCTTTCTGTTCCCTAGACACAGAGCACTTCAGGTCAGTCATGTAGTTAACAACAGAAATGTTCTAAGAAAACTTGCCTTGATGTTGTCAGTCTCGCTTCCCAACCCTAAGACGGAATAGAGGGCTTCAGTTTTCCTGAGTACATCAGTGGCACTTTGCATTTTGTGGGTTCTAAATTCATAGTGTTAAATTTAAATCAATATGAGGTTTTAAGGGTTTAAATCAGGAGAGCCTAGTGGCACTTTATTTAATCCAATGGGCAGGTCTAGCTTCTCTCATTTTATAACCATTATTATTACTCTGCTCCCATCAAAAGAAAAAGCAGTTGGAGATTGCTGAAATATATTACAAAATACAGCTGCTCAATTGATCATTGGCGCTCTCTCTTCTTAATAAATTGCTTTAGTCAAACTATCAGGGCTTCAGACATGCCATTTGGTCACCACACAATTTTTTGTGTTTGCTTGGTTGCCAAAATTCTTCTCACTGGCTATGGCTTCTTCACTAGCCCCTACTCAATATGTTTCACAATTTTTTGGTTTTTTTTAAAGTGCTTCATTATATCTCAAACTTATTAAAGTGCTTAATGTCAATAACTTAACCGTTATAAAAAGTGGTTAAAACTTATCTTATTATATTCTTTTTCTTGATGATCTTATCTCATCGGGAAAGGGACCTGTCATATCCGACATGTTTCGCCGACAGGCTGCTTCAAGAAAAGGTCCCGATCGGGATGGTGCAGAATAAGTTGTGAAGGGGGGGACCTTTTTTTGAAGCAGCTTGTTAGCGAAACATGTCGGATATGACAGGTCCCTTTCCCGATGAGATAAGATCATCAAGAAAAAGAATATAATAAGATAAGTTTTAACCAATTTTTATAACGGTTAAGTTATTGACATTAAGCACTTTAACAAGTTTGAGATATAATGAAGCACTTTAAAAAAAAACAAAAAATTGTCTAGAAATTAATTATTGTTATAGTTTTCAAGCCTAAAGGGCCTCTGTTCCAGAACTATTTTCTCATCCATTTTTGCTCATCTTGCTACACAGATCTGGAATACGCTTCCTATCCAAGAAAGAACATTTGTTAAATACATCTAAAGACTTTCCTTTTAATGAATACCCAATAGACAATCAAACTCATACCTATTTTTTTTTTTTTTATAGATTGATGTTTTTTTCTCCAGTGACTGGCTAGTCTCTTTCAAAACTGTTATACTGATTATGCAGAATATTAAAGCATAACAATCTATGGCAACAGTGTATGCTCTTCCAGTCACCGTATGTTCAGTATAATAATCAAATATAGTCGGGGCTGGATAAATTCCTCTATATCCTCAATGCTCCTTGATTTTATAGGAAGCTTCAGCCCCACCACTCCACCGCTGTATTATCTTATAACTGCGGGAAGAATTATGTGGTGCCTCATCATTGGCTGTCTCTTCAAGTATTTATAAAGTGTCGTTGTGCCAGTTTTGATCCCATATGAAATAAATACAGGATAAATATCTTGTCTGTATATATATATATATATATATATATATATATATATATATATATAAATATAAAGTGCTTAAATACTTAGCTCCATATCAGCCAAAAACCTGGAAGTCTGACCCCCCAGGTTTTTGGCTGATATGGAGCTAAGTATTTAAGCACTTTATATTTATATATATATATATATATACAGACAAGATATTCCAAATGTGCAAACAAGAGACTTACATAAATGATGGCAGATAAAAACCTGAACGGTCCATCCAGTCTGCCCATTAGTTAAAACCATTAAAAATACATGATTAAATTAACTTGTCTCTTCTTTGATATTTCTGGGTTGTAGACTATAAAGTCCACCTGGTATTATCCTAGGTTCTAAATGCTGAAGTTGTGTTCCAAGCTCACGCCAGCCTCTCCAACCATCCTGTTGTTTGTAGGATATCTACCATAAAGTCTGGCCTGTAACACCCTCATGTTCCAAGTTAGTGGAGTTCCCATTGATACCCTCCCTAGGTTTAGTGGCATCTGCTAAATGTATAAGTGCCTTTGAATATTGTCCCCAAAATATTTTAAACCTGAGTCCATTACAGGAAAGAATGGAAGAGTTAGAGTTTGCTTATACTGCTCCATCCTGGGATTGCCAGGGTTACTGTCTTCCTTCTCTTCAGACCCAATAGCTAGAATGAAACCTCAGACTACTCAGGTGCTCCTTACCACTACAGTTGCAACTTCTAATTATCATCACTCAAACACACCATTAAGGGCTACACTTCCCCCTCTGTATTCACGATTTCCGTATCTACGGATTCACTTATTTGTGGTTTTAAACCTAAAATTCTTTTTTCTTTTTCAGGCTATTTTAAGCCCTGTAAGCCCCCTCTTGAGCCTTACCTGGTGATCTAGTGGATTTTCAGGCAGGAGCGATCTTCCCACGCTCCTGCCCCGTGCAGATCGCTCACAGGAATTGGCTTGAGAGACTACGGGAGCTCAAGGCAGCCATTTCCTGTGAGCAATCTGCATGGGGCAGGAGTGTGGGAAGATCGCTCCTGCCTGAAAATCCACTAGATCACCAGGTAAGGCTTAGGGGGGGGGGGGCTTTCAAGGCTTAAAATAGCCAGGGGAAGCGGGGGTTAGGGGCTGAACTGGCCCGAATATTATTTGCGTTTTTTTAATATTTGTGGGCCGGTTCTGCCCCTAACCACCATGAATACAAAGGGGGAAGTGTACATTGCTTTTCAGATATAAAGGTGCTCACTTTTCTTGTTAGTTCAAGCATGTGTGCAAGATAGGGAAAGAGTGTGTACTTTTTAGGAAGAATATATATTATCAGCAAATGACATTTCTTCACAAATGAAAAAAACAATGAGAGGAGAAAACCCTTAAATATCAAAACCAATGAATATACAGAAGTAGGGGTGGACCAAGAATTTTCCTGCACACGAGTGTAGAATATAAAACACTCCTTTATTAGCAAAGCATCGGCAGATATAAAGACCTGACTCAGGGCTGTGTTTTGATGCATAACTGACAGAGTATTGGTGACCTCTGAAGTAAGCAGATGTATTATGTCAAAAGATATCAAAGAGCAGAGTCTGCATCTGACAGTACCCACAGTGTGCTAAAGAGAAAGGCAAGAAAATCAAATTGTCAGTCTCACAGTGACACCTGAAGCAGGCGGTTATCTGCCAAAACATGGCCCCATGTGTCGGGTCTTTTTATCTATTGGTGCTTTGCTAATAAAGGAGTGCTTTATATTCTACACTTGTGCAGGAAAGTTTTTAGGCCACCCCTGCTTCTGAGTGTTTTATTTTTATTTCTTCACAAATTACAGTCTATCCCTATTTTCCAGCTTCCAATAATTTCCAGAGAGATAGCTATATAGTCTATAGCAGGAAAAATGACAAAGAGACCTTATAGATTAACTGATTTATTGGGATGTGATCTTTCAGCGACAAAAGCCCACTTCATATGACAAACTGGACTCTTATCCTTGAAAGCATTAGTCCATAACAGGGGTTCATAGCCTATTTATTTTTATTTATTCAATATTGTTCTCCCAGGGGAGCACAGAATGGCTTACATGAATTTATTCAGGTACTCAAGCACTTATCCCTGTCTATCTTGGCAGGCTCACAATCTATCTAATGTATCTGGGCAATGTGAGGGGTGGGGGTGGGGGGGGGGTGTTGAGTGACTTGCCCAGGGTCACAAAGGAGCAGTGTGGGTTTGAACCCACAACCTCAGGGTGCTGAGGCTGTAGCTTTAACCACTGCTCTCCCCGGTCCTTAAGTCACACCCAGCCAGTCAGGTTTTCAGGATATCCACAGTGAATATGCATAAGAAATTTTCATGTGCTACTTTCATAGTAAGCAAATCTATCTCATGCATATTCATTCTGGGCATCCTGAAAACCTGACTGGTTTAGGTGTGTGTGTGTCCCAACTTAAGGATTGGATTGAGAAGCCCTGGTCTATAAAGTGCCACCAACTTCTTTGCCATTTGTGAGGGAGTTAGAGAAAGCATGGATCGCAAAGGCATGAGGTGAACTTCCATATTTCTATGTTTAATTTTTTTCAATCTGTGCTGCCACATCCAAAGAAAAGATTTGGAATGGATGCTCTTGGAAATTAGACTGAAAGATCTTTGGGTAATTCTTACCTCGGTTTCTAAATCACTCTTAAAACCTGCCATTGTGACAAACAGAAGTGTGTTAGAGCTTTTCTAAATGCACAAACACACATTCCAGGCATTTCCACTCCTGACATTTCTTTGGAAGAAATGATTAAAAAAGAGGCGACCCCACAGAAATGCTTAAGACGCAGAGCCAATTTTTCAAAGCCAGACAGCACTGAACATTTTGTTGGGCCATTTTCAGGGTGTGACAACTTAAACCAGCTGCAGGAGAGGATGCCAGAATGAGGCATGTCCCATTGTGCTGCTTTTATTTGTCTTGTTAACACCAGTGATGGTACCAAATGCAATAATTATAAATACGCTGAACCTGGCCCATCACAAATCCATTTTAAGTTACTATACTGGAGCCATATTTTGACAATTTCATATGCCCTTGCTAGGAGAAAAGGTGCAGAGGTAGTGTTCAATGGGGGCCATAATTAGGGAATAAGCAGCAGCTACTAATTTAAGAAGTTACCATGACTCTGGGTAGACGTCTGTACATAATACTGACTAGACTTAATGCTTCTTTAATTGTGCTGTGGAAAAAGTGGCACTCTGATGTACGGTTTAATGGGAAGAAATGCTGACAAGTGGTTTAATAACGACAGCACTAAGGCCAGGAACAGCTTTTGCAGTCTGAAGCTTACATGTGCTGGGCAGGAGTAATTTTTAGGATGACTTGAAGAGACATGATCCCTTTTAAATAGTAACCATGAACTAAGCTTATAGTTAAAATAATTCTGGAGCTTCCAATTTTAGCCACCTGGCTTCAGCTGTACCCACCGCATGTTGTCCTGTCATGTCTGAACACTGTTTACTTTTCACTTTGCCAAGTCTGAATGCAAGGTGAAGGGGCAAGTATTTTTTCTTGGGATTTTGAAGTCCCACCTTCTGGAATGACTCTAGTGAGGACTCTTTCCTTGCTGGACTGAAGTGACTTCATAAGGGAGCCTTTGAGGCAAGATTATACTATTAAAATTTATTTTAGCAGTGCTTTAGTGAATAAACCTAATTAATGATCTACTGGTGATTAAGGTGTGATTTATTGTTTAGATTCCATTTCTATGGGCATTCATCCAGCATTCAAGTAGTCAAATGCTACTGGTTGAAATGGAAAGAGAGGGAGGAAACATATTTTTAAGATCTGTTTATGGGTTACTATTTTGACTTATTTCTCTCCATTAAATGATCAGAGAGAGCTGACCAACAGGTACACGGGCTGGCAGCAAAATTCCACTTCCACAAGAATACTGCCTAGAAATAAGGCCTCTCCTGAGACATGTCAGATTCAGGGGAAGACTAGAAGGCAGAGAGGGAGCAATATTGGCCTTCGGGGATGGAGTGAGGGAAGGGAAAGATGCTGGACTTAAATGAGGGAAGGAGGAAGAGGTGTGGGACTTGGGGATGGAGAGATATCAGATTTGTGAGGGAGAGACGGACTTGGGGGAGGGCAGAGGAAGCAGAAGGATGACAGGGAGAGATGGACTTGGAGGAGGACAGAGGGAGCAGTAGAGGGAGAGATGGACATAGGGAGGTCAGAGGGGGTGGAAGAGGGTCAGGAAGAAATGGTGGAAGGGGAGAAAGGTAGAGATGGACAGTGGAGGGGCAAAATGGAGAAAGGGAGAGACAGATTTGGTGGACAGAGCAAAATAGGGAAAGGGAGATTTAGGGGAGGGAGAGAAGGATGACTCAGGAAGAGCAAAGGAGGGAGAGGAGAGATGGACAAGGCCAGAGGGGAGTTGGATGGGGCCAAAGGGGGGGGAGGGAGAAGAGATATCAGACTTAGGAGGAAGGAGTGAAAGGGCAGAAAGGAGAGATGTTTGACTTGTGGGAAGGAGAGAGAAAGGAAATACTGGGTTACAAGGATGGAGTAAGTGACAAGGAGGGGAGATGCTAGAAATTGTGGATCCATGTGGGAGAGTTGTCAAGAAGAGTGAGAACAGAATAATGAGTATAGAGGATAGAAATGTGGTAATGGGAAGCAGATAAAAGGGAATACTGTAGAAGGATGAGAAATGTGAAAGCTAGGAGATGAGAGTATAACAAGAAGAATATAGTGTATAATATAAATAGATGTTAATATGGGGAATGGCACTACCTGCCTATAACTTAGATCTGTGTAAACATTCAAGAACATACACTTAGAACATTAAGGAAGAATTAAAATTTTATTTTTACACAGCAACTTTATTTATAATGCTTATGCAGGCAATACAGTAAATTTAGTTACAATTTAGGGATCTTTAAACTACGGAAATGTGCTACAAAATAAAATATTGTTAAGCAGGATTAAAAACAATTCACTCTGATTAAGGCTCAAAAAGTATTATTTATTTGCTTATGGTTAGAAGGGTGAAGCAGGTCTGTTGTTTGCAGAGAATAGCTTTGAGATGATGATAGTTCTTTGGTGGAATGAAAGTTCTTCAGTTGTAGAATAGCTGGGAGAGAAACATGGAGTCTTAGATGGAGAGAAGATTCCAGCAAGGTGTGTTGCAGATCTAGCGCCGATCCAAAGAGGAGGAGCTTAGGTGACTCTCCCCTTTTTAAGGGCCATAGGATCTGGAAGTCAGGTCCAATCACAAGTCAGGGATATTTTAGAATTGGTTTCTGTTCTGGGTCTGGTGATATCATCTGGTTTAGCTGGTCACATGCTTTCTAGGTGGGCAGAGCCTTGATTGGATTTTAACAGGGTCATTGTCTGGGAAATTTTGGGTAGATGGTATTCCTTTTGTTATATCCCAGCTTTTGACTTAGGTAATTAACACTTTTGCTCCAAACCCTGTGTCCATTTGTTCTACTCCAGCCTCTGTTTGCCATTTATAGCTTGGAGAACAGAGTTCTGTTTTAGAGGATTATCCGGGCATCCAGATAGCTTTTTAAAACCCGACACTTTGTCTGGGTTTTGAAAAGCTGTTGAGATCGGGGTCAAGTCTGGAGCGCATCTGTGCGCATGCTTACAATGTCATCACGTTCCATCTGCGCATGTGCAGATGCACTTCAGACTTGGCTCAAAGAGACAAGGTTTGCATGGGGCTGGGATTGGGGGAGGGGGCAGGCCTGGGGGGGCAGAAGGGGGCGTTCTCTTTTTCCAGATGCAAAATCTGGTAATCCTAGCTATAATCAAGTCTCACATTGAAAGGGGAATAAAGAGTAACACCTTCTCCCTCTTTTCATGATCAGTTCAGCCCAAAGGAAGCAGTTCAGCTCAAAGGAATTGCCATATTGGGACAGATCAAAGGTCCACCGTGCCTAGTATCCTATTTCCAACAGTGGACAACCCAGGTTCTAAGTACCTAGCAAAACAAGTTAACAACACACATGAGGCCTGCAACAGATCTGATATTCTCGTTCATCCAAAGCTGAAAGGTATGTGTGTGTCTACCTCAGTACGAAAAGGAAATATTGGAATACTAACTTAAAGAGAAGTGTCCTAGCTTGTTTGTGAAGCACAAAATCCAGAGAGTGAGTACAGTCAAATTTTCCTTCAAATAAGCTGGGGATGCCAACAAGTTGTGAGCGTGCTTTCGAAATGTTCCACAGTTCGTGCCATGTGTTTGGGTTATTTCACTGGTTATATTTACCAAACACAAAGTTGAAACTCTGAAAAATATACACCTCTCTCACAGTGCTCACTTTCCAGCATGTAACATTTTGCATCTACTGTATGTTGAATAGAGTGGGGAGGGTCAGGAATAAAGTGTCAAAGTCTCATCTTCTGGTATTTATTTTTGTTTCTATTCTATTTATTTAAAATATGGCTTCTCTGATTGGTTATTACACATCATGAGATAGATGTATTTGTACAAGCAGAACCTGTCATTCTGTTTTGGTTTCTGTTCTTAACCTTTTCTAGGAACATAAGAATACATAGGGTAACCAGATGTCCAAGAAAACTCAGTTATGTCCTCTTTCTAGACTGCATACAATGCAAGACAAAAGAAACAGTAACATGTGTCCCCTAATACTGTGCAAAATATAAAGATAGCAGATGTAAATTTGAAAAAAACTGACAAATAACAATCACAACTTTACAAATTAATAAATAGAAATAAAACAAAAATGGAAAATGAGAAAATACCATTTTATTGGACTAAACCATTTTAAAATTAGCTTTCAGAGACCAATACCTCATTCTTCAAGTCAGTACAGTATTCTGCTGTTACGGTAGCCTGTACTGACCTGGTTAGTAAAAATGTATTACAATTAGTCTAATAAAAAGATTATTTCCAATTTCTATTTCAAAACATTTATCAATACAGCTACAATGAACAAAAAAAAAAATTGTTTCTACCTTTATTGTTCTTTCTGCTTTAATCATCCTTTTCACTCTCTTCTTTCCATCCAGCATCTGCCCTCTCTCTGTTTCTTCCATCCACTGTGTCCCATCCCTCCCCCTGTGACCCTGCCTCTCCTTCTGTTCAGCTTTCCCCCCTCTGTTCCCTTTCTCCTCCTACACCCCTCTTCCCAGGGCAAGCATATCTCTCTTTTTATCTCTCCAGTTGTGGATTTAGCATCTTTCCCACTCTTCTCTCCTTCTCTCTCTCTTCTCTCTGCTTTTCCAGCTCCCCTGTCCCAGCATCTCTCTCTTTTCCTCCCTCCTTGACTTCAGCCTCTTCCATGCTTCCCCGCTGCCTTATCTCTCTTATCTCCGGGCCATCTCTTTCTCTGCCTGACCTGTAGTAAGGCATCGTCCTCCCCCCAAGATTTCATAGCGCGGCCGGCAAATTAGCATGCACTATTACGCGCGTTAAACTGCTAACGCGGCTTTGTAAAAGGAGCCCTTAATTTCCAATTCTACCTATCTCTCCTGGCCCAATTGCTAGCTCATTTTCTGAGGCGCATGAGGACTAAGATTGTCCACACACTGTTCCACTAGCACAAGTCTTTTACTACCTTTCAAGTTCAGATTTTTAATTGCCTCTCAAATAGACAAAAGAGGCGTATCTGCAGGCATAGGGTTACCTTATGGCTTCAGAAAAAAGAAGATGGATTGAGATATTTGGGTTTTATGTCATTGATTACTTTCAATGGAAATAAAACCAAGATGTCTCAATCTGTCCTCCTTTTTCTCGACTTCAAAAGAAAAATAGGCAAGATCCATGAAACAATCCAACATGGATTCTGCAAGGGAAGATTGTGCCTAACAAACTTATTGCACTTTTTCGAAGGAATTAACAAAGAAATGGACAAAGGGGTCCTCATAGACATCGTATACTTAGATTTTCAAAAAGCTTTTGACAAGGTACCCCATGAACGCCTACTACGGAAACTGAAGAACCATGGGGTGGAAGGAGACGTACATAGATGGATCAAGAATTGGTTGGCAGGTAGAAAGCAAAGGGTAGGGGTGAAGGGCCACTACTCTGACTGGAGGAGTGTCAAGAGTGGTGTTTCGCAGGGGTCGGTACTCGCACCGCTGCTGTTCAATGTATTTATAAACGATCTAGAAGCAGGGACAAAGTGCGAAGTAATAAAATTTGCAGACGACACCAAACTATTTAGTGGAGTTGGGACAAGAGAGGATTGTGAAGACTTACAAAGGGACCTGCACAAACTAGAAGAGTGGGCAACGAGATGGCAGATGAAGTTTAATGTAGAGAAATGTAAAGTCTTGCATGTAGGAAACAGAAACCTGAAGTACAGCTATACGATGGGAGGGCTGGTAATGGGTGAAAGTACCCTAGAAAAGGACCTGGGGGTAATAGTGGACAAGACAGTGAAGCCATTGGCACATGTGCAGTGGCCTCTAAGAAGGCGAATAGAATGCTAGGTAATATCAAGAAAGGTATTACAATCAGAACGAAAGAAGTTATCCTGCCATTGTATCGGGTGATGGTGCACCCGCATCTGGAGTACTGCGTCCACAATTGGTCGCTGTACCTTAAGAAGGATATGGCGTTACTCGAGAGGGTTCAGAAAAGAGTGATGCGATTGATAAAAGGTATAGAAAACCTTTCATATGCTGAAAGATTGGAGAAACTGGGGCTCTTTTCCCTTGAAAAGTGAAGACTTAGAGGGGACATGCTAGAGACTTACAAGATCATGAAGGGCATAGAGAAAGTGGAGAGGGACAGATTCTTCAAACTTTCGAAAACTACAAGAACAAATTCGGAAAAATTAGGAGGGGACAGATTCAGAACCAATGCTAGGAAGTTCTTCTTCACCCAAAGGGTGGTGAACACCTGGAATGCGCTTCCAGAGGGTGTGATAGGACAGAGTACGGTATTGGGGTTCAAGAAGGGATTGGATGATTTCCTGAAGGAAAAGGGGATAGAAGGGTATAGATAGAGGATCACTATACAGGTCCTGGACCTGATGGGCCAACGCGTGAGCGGACTGCTGGGCATGATGGACCTCTGGTCTGACCCAGCAGAGGCACTGCTTATGTTCTTATGAAAAATATTTTACTATACAACAATACAGAGTGGAACCAATTCAAATTTAATGAATCCTGTGTCTTATTAGAACTATACAATTTTTTGTTTATAAGGAGGAAAAAGACCTCAGCACAAATGGAGGACTGCCAAGACAATACGTATAGCGGGCCCCCAGAGCAACAACTCTATCATTGGCCAGAAACTCTCAAAAAATTGCAAAATGTAACAGTACAGCACTTATCTTCATTTCCCTTTATTCTCCTTTTCTGGAGCCATATGGTAACCCTATGCAGGAAGCATACCGATAGAATCTTGCTGCAGAACATGGAGCCCTGCCTAGATCCTCCACAGCTCTCGGATCCTGTAATACTAGAGCTGCTTCTTTCCTCTATGGCTCTCCTTAGGAAGGGAACTCCTGCCCTGAAGTTGATGGAGGGCTCATAATTCCCACCTCCCCTCCCACAGGGGAATGAAAAAACCAGCACCCTCCATCTGTGCAGAAGAGCTAACTGCCAGCGGTTGTGGTGGCCTCTGGGGGGGGCGGCTGAGCGAAATGCCTTCCGTACATCAAGCACACCTCATGGTCTAACCTGCACAGTAACTTCATAACTTGTCAAAGAAGCTTGACTGGATGAGGGCCACACTGGAACTGTTGCCCAAACTTTTCCTCTTTATTTCAGCATAGCCAAAAAACTGCAAGGTAGGAAAAACTGGAGGGTGAATTTGGAGCAGCCAGCCAAACAGCATGCTCAGTCAGCCACCTTGGTTTCCTCTGCTCTGAAAGTTTTAACAGAAATAATGCAACTATTAGTATCTTGTGTTTTGCTGACTTTTTTTTTGTATTCTTTTACATAGAATGTGGTCAATATGAAAAGAACAAAAAGAATAATTGGCAGAACCCTATATTAAGCTCTCAAAGAACATCTGCTGGCTTTATTTAAATAGAAGTTAATAAAGATGAGACACCTCAGTACGGGCCAAAGTTAAGCACTTTAGTACTGCTGTATAACTTTTGTAACCCTGGGCAAGGGACTCATAGGTAACCAGCCTAGTTTGCCTATGCCTTAATCTAGCTCTGCCCTTGTCTATTTTATAGATTATAGACTTTTCCTCCAGAAACTTGTCTAAACCTTTTTAAAATCCAGATATGTGCATAAGCGCTTAAGCATTCATTTAAAGGGTGGGGCTTTTTTGAGCCATTTTTTTGCCCTCTATTCTGCTCTTAAAGCCTCTTGCTGAGCGTTTATTCATATTTGTTATTGATTATCACGGAGACCGAATGATGTACGGGGCAGGACTTATTGTGGTTTTTTAAAGCTGGTGCTGGTCACCTATAAGTCCCTTGCCCGGGGCCACAAAAGTTATACAGCAGTACTAAAGTGCTTAACTTTGGCCCACACTGAGATGTCTCATCTTTATTAACCTCCATTTGAATAAAGCTAGCAGATGTTCTTTGAGAGCTTAATATAGGGTCCTGCCAATTATTCTTTTTGTTATATTATAGGTTTGGCAGTTTTCTAGAGGTCTTTTTTGGTTGCCAATATGAAAAGAGTCAGGTGTGAATATTGAGGTCATCCATGGCACAATAAAGTAACATAGGGCTCCTTTTACTAAGCTGCGCTAGCGGTTTTAGCAAGCGCTAAGCGCACACTGCATTGCCACGCGCACTAGACGCTAATGCCACCATTGAGCTGGTGTTAGTTTTTACGTCTAACATGGGGGGCAGTGCGCTCTAAAAATGCTAGCGCACCTTTGTAAAAGGAGCCCATAGTAACATAGTAGATGACGGCAGATAAAGACCTGAATGGTCCATCCAGTCTGCCCAACTTGATTCAATTTAAATTTTTCCTTCTTAGCTATTTCTGGGCAAGAATCCAAAGCTCTACCCGGTACTGTGCTTGGGTTCCAATATATGTCTCATATCCCTGTAAAAAGTTGCATTTTACTTCTCTGCCCTCTCTCTGCACTGCAAGCATGCAGAGGAATCAGACAGGAATAGCAAAAGCCAGGCAGACACATCTGTTTCAATGAACTTATACTGGAGCTAGACAATGTGACCTGACATCACTATGAAACAAAATTACTTTGTCCGTTATATATTATACTTTTACATAAAATCTTGAAATATGGAAAATAATTGTAATTTAATTGCCTAGTGATGTTCTCGACACCATGTATAACACATTTGATTACAGCCTGAATCAATGACAGTTCTGTGTTAAAACCATTTTGGTGCAAGCTACTCTATAATTTCAGTCTTTTAATGTTGGTAATGATCACAGTATAGATCTGTCATTAGTACTCTTTTTCACACACATCTCACATATGGCAGCAAATGCTTATCCATTCCAGACTCCCTGCTGCTTGGGTTCATATTAATAACAATGCGTCCTGACTTTTTCAAGCCCAAGGCATCCCTACTTTAAGAAAAAAATGTGTGGCACATCAAGATCAGCAGAGAAGACTTGTGGCAAAAGGAAGGCATAGAAGCATTGGAAAGCTCATCAGAAGCTCAAAGGATGGCCAGAACAAGGGCACACTAAGGCCATTTATTACTGCAGCTCAGTAAAAGGATTCATAGTGGAGTAGGTTTTCCAAGACACTTCTGTGGTGGAACTAACTGGAAAGTGACACAAAATGAATTATTTTATTTATTTTAAAAATGCTATATCTCACACTATCTTTATGTCGAGGCAGTACACAAAGGGCCGGATTCTACAAATGGCGCCGTTATTGGTGGCTGCCTCCAAAATGGCCACCGATCACATATCAATCCCACAACAATGCCGTTTGGAGAATTGCGGCTATGTGAAAGGTAGGTACTGGAAATTTAGGCCAGGGTTTTAAAGGCCTACATTTCTGGTGCCTACCTTCCATGAGAATTGTGTCTAAAAAGGCGCCCGATGCCTAAGGCCACTTCCAGCATTAATTATGCCTACGGCACCCTTAAGCACCTCTTTAGTCGGGGCAAAGGTGCTGTTTTTAGAGATGTCTAAGGGCACCTCCATTTTTTAAATAACATTTTGTTTTTTAATCGGTGCAGTCAATTACTGTGTTGATTGAACCAATTAAAATGATTACGTTAGGTGGCGGTAGGGTGCCTACTACCGCCTAACGGTGCCATTATGAGAATTTGCTCCCAAATATGTAAATAAAATCAATCTCAAACCAGCTTTTATTCTTGACAACACTTATACCATATAAATATAAATTCATACAGTGTCCCAATATCTTAACCTTTATATCAGTGCTTAAGCTATTTGAGCCAGATCTTCAGATGTGCCTCCCGTATGGCTTTTTCCTTGTACCACTGGAACTAACATGCACTCATCATTGATCAGTTTTTAACTTCACTCAATAAATTTGATTTGACATTATAAATTTCTTCAGCAATATATCTATTACTTAATATTTCTCTTATATATTCACCTAAATTCATTTATCTGCATGTCAGTAATGTTGGCTGAGGACTTTTTCACATCTCCTGTGTCCCCAAAGGCCTTGCCCTCAGCTGACTCACAAGGACTGCTCTGCTGCGCGGCCTTGGGCACTGACTGTACCTCAGAGGCCTTCTACCTCACCCTAGCCAAGGGCTTTTCTCTCCCGAGCCTGCTCCCGAGGGTTGCTCTGCTTTCTGACTTCAACTACTGATTATACCTTCAAAAGATTTTTTTTTTCTGCCTTGGGCTTGCTCCCTAGGGCTTCCTAAGCCCTGAGCATGCTCCCGAGGGTTGTTTCTCTGCTGTCTTCAGGAGGAGCTTTCAGATGTTCTCTTCCAGGCTTACAGCTCAGCATTTTAAGGACCGGCTCAATCTATGGACCAGGTGAGGCCTTGGCCCAGGGTGCGGATGATTAAAATTTCAATCCAGCATCTATTCCTTTAAAAATCTGAAGGTAGACTACATTGGGATTTTGGCACCCTTCATCATCAGTACCTTAAGCCAGTGCCTCATCTGGTCTGGTGAAGGTGGTGGTGGTGGGGGGGGGGGGGGGAAGTTTAAGGAAAGAGAAACCAGATTGCAGGGGTGGAGGGGCACCAATACAAAAGTTGCCTCAGAGTGCCACAGTACTTTGAGCTGGCCCTGAGCTTTTTTGTGTGTCTTCATAGCCTGTGACTTGTAATTCCAGGTTTTCCTCAATGGAAGGAAACCTCCCTTCTCAGCCAAAAGATCCTACACAGAATCTTTATCATTGACTTACTGAAGGGTCATGACTGGACTACCCTAATTATATTCTGGTGGGTTTTCCTTGACCCCCTAATCATCTTCAGTTATCTTTATTCAGTGTGTGTGCATTATTAACCCCAACTTTATTTATCAACTTTAATAGATAATCTTCCCCAAAGTGTTTAAATGTGGATCCATAATCTGTCTTTTCTTATGGTGAGCAATTAACATCTCCATACCACTGTACTGTTAAGAGATCCCCATAGAGATGCCAGGAGTCTTTAGCTGGCTAGGCTGGTATGCTACTGGGTGGGCCTGTGCCCACCCAAGCCCACTTGTGGCTTTGCCACTAATATGACCCCTGATGCAGCTCATTAGAGTGAGATGTGGCTATTTAGGGCACAGTTTATAAGTTGATTATAGTAGCGTAGTAAGGGTGGGGCAGGGGCAAACTGGCACCTCTCTGCCCTCCCAATGCCACACTTGTGCCCTCCTCTTTAAAATCTTCACCAGCGTGAGCAACTACTCTAGCCTGCTGCTTGCACAGTCCTGGCTCCTTCTGAAATCACTTCTGGGTTGCGGGGCTGGGAAGAGATTCAGAGGGAAAGCCAGAGCGAGCAGCAAGCCAGAGAAGCTGCTCGCACTGCCAAAGATTTAAAGAGGAACGGAAATGGGAACGGAGTGTGTGAGTGTGGTACGGAAGGAGCAGGGGGGCCACAGAGGAGGGCGCTTGGGGGGGGGGCATCACCACCCCATTCCCTCATACCCTTGCTACATCACTGGTTGAATAAACTGTTCAAGTCATCTCTGGTTCTGCAGATTTTTGGTGCTATTCTTTGTTTTTGCTATTTAGAGATCTCTCGGCATTACAGTCTATAGCTGTGAACTGTGATCAGCTACCAAGATTGATCCCATTTCTCAAATGAATAATTTGCTTTGATTATTTAAATCTAATGAAAAGTCTTAAGTTTGAATGCCCAGTGTACACATCACATGCTCTGTGGTCTAAGTGGACTCAGAAATGTCCATGATACATGCTTGAGCTGGAGAGATGCATATTGCATCTCATTTGCACTAAAATGTGAGAAAGATAATGGGAAAATGGAGGAGAAAGTCACTGCACAGGACTGAGTAGAAAAACTGCAAAAGGAAGCTGTCACAAATCATGTCTTCCGGAGATGACTCATCTCTCAAGCTAGCTTCTTTTGCACCAAGAGCAAGTCATACCTGTATTTTCGTGTGCACTGTTTATATGATAGAACTCTTTCCTTCGCTTCATCTTTTTTCTGATGATGTCGGTTACAGCCGAAGCAAGCTCACTGGACTAGATCCGAGGGCACGAACACTGAAGCTTTTTGGAATCCATATCTCTAGAGAGAAGCATGATGGGACTCAATGGTGAAAGTCCTTTCTTCATTCACAGCCTGTCATATGCCCCACACTTGGTTTCAGACCCAATAGAGCCACGATGACATATGCTCAAAACCCCATACACAGAGGGGAAATCAGGTGATTTACACTAAATGGGATAGGATGTTCATCTGAACCACCTGTTGGTTAAAACTATTTTTCCCCAGACATTTCGTTTTATAGCTATATGTTATCATCATCTTAAAAAAACTACAGAAAGAATCATGCCTTTAAAGCAGCAGTTTAGCACAGCTGAAATTAGTTTTTGACGCTAGTAAATATTATTGGCAAGTTTATTTTGTAATAATGAACAATACATGTTGCAAAGAAATAAAAATTGCTTGCTTTCAATAAGAGCTCTTTAATGGTAGTGCAATAAGAAACATTCTTAGATCAGGTGACTATGGAGCCAAATTAGAAAGCCATGATGTTTAAGGTTTGTTTGTAGGGAAGGTGCACAGATGGATCAGGAATTGGCTAGCGGACAGGAAACAGAGGGGAGGAGAAAAGGGACACTACTCTGCCTGGAAAGGGGTCACAAGTGGTGTCCCACAGGGGTCAGTGTTGGGACTGCTGCTGTTCAATATATTCATAAATGACCTGGAAAAAGGAACGAAATGCGAAGTTATAAAATTTGCGGACGACACAAAACTCTCCAGCAGGGTCAGAACTGTTGAGGAATGCAAAGATCTACAAAGAGACCTGAACAGACTGAGCGAGTGGGCAGAAAGATGGCAGGTGAGCTTCAATGTAGAGAAATGTAAAGTCTTGCACATAGGGAAAGGGAACCCGATGTACACCTACACAATGGGAGGGAGGGCACTGGGGGAAGGCAACCTAGAAAGAGACTTGGGGGTATTGGTGGACAAAACAATGAAGCCGGTGGCGCAATGTGAAGCGGCCTCAAAGAAAGCATTTTCAAAAAGGGTATCACTACCAGAACGAAGGAAGTTATCCTACCACTGTATTGAGCGATGGTGTGCCCGCATCTGGAGTACTGCGTCCAATACTGGTCGCCGTACCTTAAGAAGGATATGGTGATACTCGAGAGGGTCCAGAGAAGAGCAACTAGGATGATAAAGGGCATGGAAAACCTTTCGTATGATGAAAGGCTGGAGAAGCTGGGGCTCTTTACCCTCAAAAAGCGGAGACTTAGAGGGGACATGATTGAGACTTATAAAATCATGAAAGGCATAGAGAAGGTGGAGAGGGACAGATTCTTCAGACTAGCGGGGACAACAAAAACAAGAGGGTATTCAGAAAAGTTGAAAGGAGACAATTTCAAAATGAATGCTAGGAAGTTTTTCTTCACTCAGAGGGTGGTGGACACCTGGAATGCGCTCCCAGAGGAGGTGATAGGTCAGAGTACAATATTGGGTTTCGAAAAGGGATTGGATGACTTCTTGAAGGTGCAGGGGATTGAAGGGTACAGATAGAGGGTAACTATACAGGACACTAAGGCCCTGATTCTCCAAAACTGCGTCCCGATTTTAGGCAGCTGTAGGCGTCCTACAGCTGTCTAATCAGCCAATCGGGATGCACGTTTAAAAAAAAAAAATGCTCCCCAGGCAGGCCTGAAGGCACCTCCGGGAGCCTAGGGAGACCCGCAAGACGCCTAAGCTCGCCTAAGGGCCTTAGGCGGGCCTTAGGCGAACCTAGGTGGCCCTACGCGTCTCCCTAGTAGAGGAAGAAACCTTAAAATGTAGGCCAGCAAAATGCTGGTCTACATTGTAAGTAGACGCAGCCGCTATACTTACAATGGCAAGGGATCTCTCTGCCGCTATAAGTATAGCGGGCCGCGGCCTGTCCGATCGGATGCCCCCCCTCCGACACTACCAACCGCCCCCCCTACATTACCAATCTCCCTCCCACCCCGACACTACCGATCGCTGGCAGGAGGGTGCCCAAACCCTCCTACCAGAAGATGCCCCCACCCCGACAATATGGATCGCTAACAACCCCCAAACCTCCAAACTAACCTGTTCTTCAGGCCAGACGGTTCTTGCCCGTCCAGCTGGTAGCCGGCTTCGTCGAAATGAGGCGGGCCCGCCCCTTCCCGGCCCATCCCGCCGAAGCCTA
This sequence comes from Geotrypetes seraphini, assembly GCF_902459505.1. Taxonomy (NCBI): domain Eukaryota; kingdom Metazoa; phylum Chordata; class Amphibia; order Gymnophiona; family Dermophiidae; genus Geotrypetes; species Geotrypetes seraphini. The sequence continues at coordinate 58,663,593 of NC_047089.1, read as the reverse complement.
AGGCCTGATTGGCCCAGGCTCTAGAAGCCTGGACCAATCAGACCTTAGGCATAGCGTGTCCGCCCATCCCCACTAAGTCTAAGGTCTGATTGGCGAATCAGGCCTTAGGCTTCGGCGGGATGGGCCTGGAAGGGGCGAGCCCGCCTCATTTCGACGAGGCGGGCCTACCGGCTGGACGGGCAAGAACCGTCTGGCCTGAAGAACAGGTTAGTTTGGAGGTTTGGGGGTTGTTAGCGCCGGGGGGGTGCGTCTTCGGGCAGGAGGGATTGGACACCCTCCTGCCAGCGATCGGTAGTGTCGGGGTGGGAGGGAGATCAGTAATGTCGGGGGGGGGGGGGCGGTCGGTAGTGTCAGAGGGGGGGCATCCGATCAGACAGGCCGCGGCCCGCTATACTTATAGCGGCAGAGAGATCCCTTGCCCGATAAGTGTAGTGGGCCGTGTCTAATCTAACCCGATTCTCTAACCAGCGTCTGTAACATGGATGCCGGTTACAGAATCGGGGTTTTAGTGTAGGCCGATTCTGAATAGGACGCCTCTCCCGGGCGTCCTATACAGAATCAGGGCCTAGGTGTCTTGCGGGCCTCGCCTTCAATATAGGCGGCCTGCCTGGGGAGCATTTATTTTTAAAAAACGTGCATCCCGATTGGCTGATTAGACAGCTATAGGACGCCTACAGCTGCCTAAAATCGGGACGCACTTTTGGAGAATCAGGGCCTAAATGAATAGGGAATACATGATTTGGGTAAAGGATCACTTACAGGTCATGGACCTGGGGGGCCGCCGCGGGAACGGACTGCCGGGCACAATGGACCCCTGTCTGACCCGGCAGAGGCAATGCTTATGTTCTTATGTTCTAGTCTATCATGTTTTTGTTTTAAAACTATGTATGTAAATTATGTAAACTGTTTAGTTGTAAACGGTATATAAATTTTTAAAATAAATAAAATAAAAACTTTTATTTGAACAAGGTGCACAGAGTAACAAAATAAAATACACAATAGCACACAAAACACAGTAAATAAATTGTGGCACAGACCAGATACGGGCCGTGTTTCAGTTTTGAAACAACCTTCTTCCAGTGTCCTAAAACAAAGGGCTCCTTTTACTCAGGTGCGCTAGCGTTTTTAGCGTACGCAGGGTATTACCGCATGCTACACCACACGCTACGTGACTAGAACTAATGCCAGCTCAATGCTGGTGTTAAGGTCTAGCGCGTGCGGCAATTCAGCGTGTGCTATTCCGCGCGTTAATGCCCCAACGCAGAGTAGTAAAAGGAGCCCAAAATGATGAAGGAAAAACTACTTGGATTATGTACATGGAAAGGTGGACGTGACTGACAGGTAAAACAGTAGCATACTACTCTTGAGTATGTGAACAGAAGTTAAATAAGGGGTGAATATGATGTGATGAGTTGAACATGCATACTTTATCTATTTTGTTTCGCTCCCATTATTTCTATATCAGCATTCTTTTATTGTGCTTTGCTTCACAGGCATAAGAACATAAGAATTGCCGCTGCTGGTCCATCGTGCCCAGCTGTCCGCTCACGCGGTGGCCCTCTGGTCAAAGACCAGCGCCCTGAGACTAGAGGTCTGCACGGGAACGGGGATCGCGGGAATCCTGCGGGTCCTGCGGGGTTCCCGCTGGAATCCCCCCTAACCCACGGGACTCCCATGGGCACCTCCCTCTGGCCCACGGGACTCCCACGGGGACCCCCCCTCTAGCCAACGGGACTCCCATGGGGATGGAAAGCTTTGGAAGCAGGGTTTGTCCATATAATATAATGGACACGTCAGCCTTAGTAAAAGAGGGGGTTTATAAGTTAATTACCTGAACAGAAAACAAAAAAATGGGTTCCACCAAAGAGATTCCACAAGGAAAACAGCAGCGCAAACACAAAAGAAACTATGGAACTGATGATCCTGTCAGAAGTAATTGCTGCTTTTTATGGGGACGGGGGGGGGGATGGAGATAATTCCTTGTGGGGATGGGTGGGGACGGAGAGGATCCTGACGGGGACGGGTGGAGATGAGTGGGATTTCTGTTCTCGTGCAACTCTCTACCTGAGACTAGCCCTACCTGCGTACGTTCTTGTTCAGCAGGAACTTGTCTAACTTTGTCTTGAATCCCTGGAGGGTGTGTTCCCCTATGACAGACTCCGGAAGAGTATTCCAGTTGTATGTCTTGTTTTAAAGTTTTATTTTATTATTATTATTTTTTATCCTTTTGCAGCGCAACAGCATTTTGTTGCGGGTTTTTTTGCAATTATTAAGCTTGTGTGGTTTATAGCAGTACTGGTATGTAGAATTCCATTCAACCTCCACTGTTTCTCAATTTCTTTTTTCTCATCTGCTACTTCACTTTTTATGGCCTCTTTTACAAAGCCGTGCTAGCAGCTGCCGCGCGGCAACGGCCCCGAAGCCCTTTACATCTCTATGGCAGGGGTCCCCAAAGTCCCTCCTTGAGGGCCGAATCCAGTCGGGTTTTCAGGATTTCCCCAATGAATATGCATGAGATCTATGTGCATGCACTACTTTCAATGCATATTCATTGGGGAAATCCTGAAAATCCGACTGGAATCGGCCCTCAAGGAGGGACTTTGGGGACCCCTGTTCTATGGGCTTCGAGGCTGTTAGCGCAGGGCAGCCACTAACGCAGCTTTGTTAAAGAGGCCGTTAGTATCACACTATAGGCTCTTTTTACTAAGCTGTGATAGTTTTTTTTAGCGCACACAGAATTTTAGCGCATGCTAAACTCGCGCTACACAGCTAGAACTAACGCCAGCTCAATGCTAGCGTTAGGGTCTAGCATGCAGGGCAATTCAGCGCGCGCTAAAACCGCTATTGCAGCTTAGTAAAAGGAGCCCTATATCACTTTGGTGTCTTTTTCTCATCTTCACCATATTTTTCACTTTGGTACTCCCATTTATGTTCAACTCATCACATCGTATCCCTTATTTTTCTGTTCATGTATTCAGAGTAATATGCTACTGTTTTACCTGTCAGTCACGTCCACCTTTCCATGCACATAATCCAAGTAATTTTTCCTTCATCATTTTGTTTTCGGACCTCAGAAGGTTGTTTCAAGACCGAAACACGGCCCGTGTCGGGTGTATGCCACAATTTATTTACTGTGTTTTTGTGCTATTGTATATTTTATTTTGTTATTCTCTGTACCTTGTTCAAATAAAAGCTTTTATCAAGATCATCAGTTCCATAGTTTTTTGCTTTCTGCTCTACTTCTGTTTTTGTGGAACTATCTTGGTGGACTTTTTTTTTGCTATGGAGCCAAATTGCCATTTTCAAAACATATTATTTGAGATGGTGTGATCATGTGATCAGGCTGAGGGTCAACACCCGTCACATACTTTCAGTCTCCCACTGGGCTCTGTTAAGACACAACATAACACTGTTAAAACACACTCTGTTATTCATACACTTCTAAATCTCGTGTCCAGGTCCCTCCAGGTCTTCTTGCTCACTACTGGGTCCTCCCTGACCCTCCGGGTCCTCAGGTAGTTTCTGATGCCATTACTGGTCTTCTCCACCAGTCACCACCGGTCCCGCTGCTGGTTGCTTGCCAGATCTTTGGCTAATATTCTCCCGGGTCTTTCAGGTTGCTTCCATTTCTGGTCTCTTCACTGGTCTCTTCAGGTTGCTTCCATTACTGGTCTCTTCACTGGTCACCACCGATCCTACCAGTCACTTGCCAGTACCCCTCAACCTTGGACCTTGATTCTTCTTGTGGGGCCACCACTATTCCCTATGATTCTCAGCCACTTGGGTAACCACAGGTCCTGGAAACTTCACCAGTCCCATTGCCAGTTGTCAAACCTGAGCCCCCCCTCCTGACTGCCAGGCCCTCCAGCTACTTATTCTTCCAGGCTCTTCTCAGCCAGTCTCTCTCTCTTTTTCTGAGAACTCTTCCTATGGATTCCTTCCAGTCCCTCAGCTGCTCAATGTGAGGATGGCTCCATCACTTATTCCTCTGGTCAGCTACACACTCCCACCTGGCCCCCGTGCTAGTTGTCACATCTGAGGTACCCTCCTGATCACTCCAAGCTCTACCAGGCAAGCCAGTGTATCAGGAGCTTCTGCTTTTCTTAGCTGCCTGTCCTGGAGCTGTTTTTTCAGCACCCTTTCCACTCAGGGTGAGTGGACAGCTGCCAGAAGCCTTTTTAGCTCCTATGCAAATTAGCTCAACACACTCCACTGCTCAGGCTCCCTCTGCAGGCTTATGCCAGAAACTTCACCCTGTCACAGATGATTTTCTATACTGTTTGTCTGAAGTGAATTTAAATCTCAAGGGGGCATGTTTTGGGCTGGATTAGGTTGGGCTTATGATTTGGATGTTTTTCTGCAATAAGGGAACATTGCACAAAACATCCAGGGCACAAATTGGACGTTTGAGGCTAGAACTGTTTCAATAACAAATAAGTGTCAAAAAGATGGCCAAACTGACCAGATGACCAGTGGAGGTTTGAAGGTATGGCCCCCTTTACTCTCCCAGTGATTACTGAGCCCCTCCCTTCCCTCCAAAGATGTGAATGAAATAGTACATAGCCTGTATGACAGCTTCAGATATTAGGGCTATTCAGTAGCGTAGTAAGTGGGGCGGACCACCCTGGGTGCTATCTTCCTTTTTAAACATTCACCGGCTTGATGCATCTTCTACTTCCTGTTCATATTGGCATTGGCTCCCTTCTGACCAGTGGCATAATGAGGGTAAGAGGCACCCAGGGCGGTGGCACCATCCTGTCCACCCCCCCACCTATTGTGCCAAACCCCCCACCCTGTGCCCTCCTCTCCACTCCCTGCTCCTTCCGCACCACACTCGGTACCCTCCCTTCCCACCCCTTTACCTCTTAAAATCTTTGTGAGCGCGAGCTGCTTCTCCATCCTCATCTGTCACATATTTAATCTGATCATTGGGCGTGATACTAGATTGTTAACTTTAATTTTTCTGCTCGTATTTCATCTGTGATTGGAACCTGCTCTCTTCACTCAGGAAAATACAACCTCTCAGACTCTATTTGGATATGAATGCACTTAGAACATTAATTCAAGTGCTGATTTTGAACTAGACAGAATGGGCATGTTGGGGGGGGGGGGAGAAGAGTGAGTGTACCAGCACTGATTGGTGCATGATTAGCATGCGAGTTTTACTGCCTACAAAATAGGCCAGTAAGTACTCGTGTGCTAATGGCCATGTGCTAATGGTAACCAGAGAGCATGGCCATTAATATAAAAACAGTTTAATGCTGTGGTAAAAACTGGTCTTAGCATGCAGTGCAAGGGCGCTCTAAGGCCACTTTTTACCACAGCTTAGTAAAAGGATGCTTATCTTACGGCGGACACCTGTAGAAAGATTATGCTATCCTTTTTCACAATATAATGAGTCTCAATAGATCCTGATCTTATTAGTTAGTATCAGGTGCCCTTGGGCAGAACATCTGTGCCATTTACAAATTAAAAGAAAAAAAGCCCCAACAGCTGAGTGGCAGGAGGCTGCTTTAGGGCTTCCCCTGCCACTCAGCTGTTCAGGCTTCTGCATGTGTCATGGATCTGCATGTGTCAAAGTCGCTCTCACAGCGATTGATCGGATGGGATTACTGGCGAACCTCCATGCAAATCATTTGCATGCAAACCTGTTGGATCATCAATTGCTGTTGGTCGGCCAACAGCGACTTACACGGCCTTAATGACCGTGTTTTGTGCATCTAGGCCTGAGTCTGAGGATATCAGTTTCTTGCAGAACAGACCATGATGAGTTTCAAACCGGGTTTGCTCTGTGTAGCAAGCTTGTACATAAAACAGTAATTTTATTGATAACATGAGCAGGTAATGCCAGTAGTTATAAAGAAAAACTAATTCTTAAGGATTTTGTCCTTGGTCACTTTAAGTAATTATGCTCGCTTACATTTTCCCTGGTACTGGAGCAATGGTGTAGCGAGGGAGGTTGGTGCCCGGCATCGCAGCACTGTAGGCACCCCACCCACAGCTTGGGTGCCCCCCAACACTTCCCCAACCCCTGTGTACCTCTTGAAATGTTCGCTGGTGTGAGCAGCATCTTCTACCTGCTTCTTGCGCCGTTGTCAGCTCCCTTCTGATATCACATCCTGGTCCCGCAAAGTCCCCTGGAGCCGACGCTGGTGCCAAGTAGAAGATGCTGCTCAAGCCAGTGAACATTTAAAGAGGTATGGGGGGAAGGGAGGAGGTGCTGGTGCCCCCTCGTGAAGACAGCACCCAGGGGTGGTCTATACCCCCCCTCCACACTATGCAAATGCATTGGGGCTTTGTTCATATTTTACAAGATTGTGCATATGAGGCAGATACTGATAGTTATATAAAGACAGCACATATAATCTAGTCCCAGTCCTTGCCATTATTAGCAGCTGCCAGACTGGGCTAAAAATACGGATTGCAGGGCACCTTGGTTATCCCAGTCTGTGCTGCCTGCTTGCTCGGTAGGTGAAAAATAGTATTTACAACATTCTTTAACGCAGCCAAGGCGCCAAATAACTCCTTTTGCGAGCAGTGGCACTGGGATCTCTGCTGGTCAGATTGGAAGGATCATTTTGGTCTTTACCATTGCCTAAGTTAATTTTATCACTGTAGACGACCTCGCATGTCCTTCTCTCTCTGGTGTTGTTGCTACAGCTGCAACAACGTAACAGTAAGAAAATAGCAAACTCCGGCTCAGCGCTGGCAAAAACGCAGGAAAAGCAAGAACAAAAAGTTGGGAAAGCTCTTCCAGGGCCTTAAGCTGGCAGGCGAAAGCTTCCGCCGATTGGTTCGCTCTCATCCGTCAATCAGGGGAGAAGAAGGGCGTGGCCGAGCGATGACTCGTCTGGTTAGTTCCAGTAACTCTTGTGTGGGCCGGTCACAGTCAGCGCTGCTTCTGAACGTTCAACAGGGAGGGTGGGGGGGATAGAGGATTAGTCACAAGGTGTGAGAGAGGGGGGCGGGGGAGAAACAGAAGAAAGAGTAAGAGAAAAAGAGGAGGAGAAGAAGAAGAAAACTGAACTTCGTCACTTCATCAAAGTCCGCAGCTCGCGGGGCTCTGAGCGCGAGCCGCTGACAGCTCAGAGGCGGCGGGCAGTCGGCGCCCCCCGCACCAGCCCTTCACCTCCTTTTTTTTTTTTTTTTTTTTTCTTCGTTCTTTCCCTTAGTCTGCTTCTGTAGTTGTTGCGGCGTCGCCGCCTCCTTGGAAGGGAGCGTCCGCCCGCTCACGAGGAGTTGTTTCTCACTGTCAACACGTCAGCCGGCCCGCTCGCGAACTCCGTCTCCAGCGCGCGCTGTCAGTGCGCTCGAGAACAGAGCGTGAGTACGAGTGCACCGGTAACCCCCGGAGCTCGCGCTGCAGCCCTGCTGCTTCTATTTCGTACTTATTTTTTTTATCCCCCCTCCCCCTAGCTGTTATTTATTACCAGTCAGCTGCCCAATGGCCGAAGCTCCGCAGCCACAGGTCGTTGAGATCGACCCGGATTTTGAGCCTTTCTCCCGACCGCGCTCTTGCACTTGGCCGCTGCCCAGACCGGAGTTCAACCAGGCCAACTCGGCCAACTCGTCGCCGGCGCCGTCGGTGCAGCCGGATGCCGGCGGGAACATTGACTTCATGTGTAACCTGAGCCTGCTGGAGGAGAGCGAGGACTTTGACCAGTGCAAAGAGGGCACCGTGTGCGGAGACTTCCAGTGCCAGGAGAACTGCCTCCAGCCGCCTCAGCAGCAGTCGCTCCAGCACCAGCAGGTTCCGGCGCTCTCCCCGGCCTCCCTGGCGGTGGCTGGCCAGCAGCAGCAGCAGCAGCAACCCCGCCGGAGCAGCTCGTCCCGCCGCAACGCCTGGGGCAACCTGTCCTACGCAGACCTGATTACCAAGGCCATCGAGAGCTCCCCCGAGAAGCGGCTCACCCTCTCCCAGATCTACGACTGGATGGTGAAGAGCGTGCCCTACTTCAAGGATAAGGGTGACAGTAACAGCTCAGCCGGCTGGAAGGTGAGTGTACAAGTTTAACAAAAAAAATAAAATAAATTGCATCCTCCAACTTAACTAAAAGAGTTTGGGGACCGGGGAGAGAAAACCAATATTCCCCAAACTCGTCGAACTTGGCTCACGTGCACCCGTATTGACACATCCAACACTCGGGGTGCTATAAGCCGCCTGCCGGGAGTTTATTTGTCCAAAGGTACTACACATTTATTAGTTGGCAAAAGAAAAAAGAGTGCGTAAAGCTGCATGACAGAGTAAAAAGAATTCAAGATTACTTTCAGTTAACATCGCTTTAAAAAATCTATACACACACACACACACACACGTGTATATTTGCACCCTGCTTCTTGTTTTTCACCCCTTTAGATGCTTTAATAGGAGTCAAAAGTTAGCAGATTACCTAATGCTATTTTTACCTGTTTACCTTTCCTCTATGGCTTTTCAGTACTGACAGTACTGACAGCTGGAAGGGGTGGCAGGCATTGGGGGAGGGGTGAAACTGCCTTTATTTACTGTTAAACTTTTAAACGTCTCCAGTATATATTTTTTTTGAACAAAATAAGAGAAGAAAAAGTTCAGAGGTTCTCCAGCCCTCAGACCTTTGAAGTGGGCTACTGTGATTCCTCATGAACCAGAAGTGCGCTGTATGCTCTGCCTGGCAACCAGGAACTAACTCCTAGCTGTTCTGAATTCAAGACCAGATTCACAAATGACATTCTTTTGATTTATAAATGTGATAAAGTACTTTGACATACGATGCGTTTAAGTATTAAAACCATGCAGAGTGTCATAAGTCCTCCAGTTTGATTGGCAGGAGGCGGAATACAAACGATCAGGTTTTGATGAGAACATTTAAAGGTGAGCTGTGGGTGGCAGGAGCTGACTGCGGTTTCTCTGTGCAGAACTGTAGCGAGTCTGCGTTTTCCGCAAATAACGTCTTAACAGTTTCTTTAAGCAGGGTTCAGGCTAGCATCAATTCTGTGGGTGGCCAACTTTGAACTTTTCCCTCCTTTGCTCTGATCTATTGGTAGGAATAAGTGGAATTACTTTATATATTACTAATTCCACTTATTCCTACCAATAGATCAGAGCAAAAGAGGGGAAAGTTAAAAGTTGGCCACCCGCAGATCATTACATACAGCCAATTATTTATATATATATATATATATATATATATATATACACACACATACCATATTCTGTGTGTTTTTTATATATATATATATATATATGGTATATATATATATATATATATACATAGATAACACACAGAATATGGTTTGTGTGTGTGTGTATGTATGTATGTGTAATGTAATGTAATGTAATGTAATTTATTTCTTATATACCGCTACATCCGTTAGGTTCTAAGCGGTTTACAGAAAATATACATTAAGATTAGAAATAAGAAAGGTACTTGGAAAATTCCCTTACTGTCCCGAAGGCTCACAATCTAACTAAAGTACCTGGAGGGTAATAGTGAAGTGAAAAGTAGAGTTAGAGGAAAAATAAAAATAAAATAAACATTTTAAAAAGACAGCATTGATCTAAATACTTTGGAAGGTAGAAGAGAGGAGAGAAAGGAATAGAAGCAGAATGGGTCAGCGTCAGTGATGAAGTGGAGCAAGTAAGTTTAGGAGGAGCGATTGACGTATCCAGAAAGGGCTTCTTCTGGCCGACAGTCCCAGGATGCCTATGTCTCCTCCCCTGCGATGTTCTCCCATCCATGCATTCCCTCCCAGACACACTGCCCGTGCCCCAGCCGCTCCAAGGAGGCTGCCCCAGATGAGGTCCACGGTGAATGCAGGATTCTCTCCTCTGCGGGAAAGCCTCCCGGAACCGACAGTGTATGTATGGTTTGTGTGTGTATGTATGTATGTGTTTTTATATATATATATATATATATATATATATACACATAGATAACACACAGAATATGGTTTGTGTGTGTGTGTGTTTTTATTTATATATATATATATATATATATATATATATATATATATATATATATATATATATATAAATAAATAAATAACTGGCTGTATTTAATGATCTAGGTGCTCTGTTGGAACTTTGAGTTGGTGAGTGCCCTCTAGGTCAGTAATGTAGTTGACATAATGTTTGAGCCCTTTACACAAAACTGATAATCATGTTATAGGGTTGCAAATTTTTAAATCAACAGTTAGCTTCCCTCCCCCCCCACCCCCATCAAAGCTAGTACAGGGAAGCTGGCATTGCATTAACGTTTGCTACAGTATGTTGCTAACTTGTGTAGAAATGCTTTGATTTTTAGCTTGAAGTGACCTATTGATAGCACAACCAAAATTAGAAACATGTTATGTTTTGAAGTACGTTATGCAAATGGTTTGCAACATTAACAGTACACAAACAGCTTTACTTTTTAATCCAGAATTGACCCAGTTGGATCATTTTTAAAAAATACTGCTTCTGCTTTTTGATATTATGATATGTATGCTTTATATAATATGTGTGTTTATATGTAAAACTTAGCATTCGCCAACACCTCTCAAAACATTGGGTAGCGGATATTTAAAATGCAGAATTTTTTTTGTATTTATTTAAAAGTCATAGATTAACAGGCAGGTCCACTTGATAACGTAGTCCTTGTTTAACATATCACAGTGCAGTTATTTAACACATTATAATGCAGTTTGTGGTTATAAGTAAACTTAAACTTTGCAACAGAACAGTAGAGAGGATTTGGACTAAAGGTGAGGAAATTTAGAAAGAATAGATGTGCACCATTTCCACTTGAAACATAAAAAAGATTTTATTTTGCCCCATCCATGAAAAGTTGATTTATTAAGGTTTTCCTCCATTCTGTAGTTATGAATAAAGACCTTGATGAGTCAGAACTTAAATGTTTCTTGAGTTAGAATGTTTTTGATACTAATCTTGATTTCTTTCCTTTTTTATTGTGTTTATAGAATATTCCTGAGTAGTGCCTTTTTTTGGCCAGTCTCAACATTTTCTTAGCCTTACATAAGTTTATTTCTTTTTTTTTGGTGTATTTGCATAAAAGCAACACAGAAATATGTAGGAAACAGTAATTTCTATCTTGTTTCTTTGGTAAGCAAAGGTTGTTTTGTGTAATCCGTCTTCAGCTTATTGTTTTCTATTTCTGTGTAGACTTGTATCCTATCATTGAACTCAATTGGGAATACTTAAAGTGCATTGTATTCCATTATAACAATTAGATTTTTATATTTTTCTATTAAAACATAAATGTCAGTTTATAACCCCACAAAATTACAAATCAAACAATATCAAATGCAATTCATATAATAAATAGAAACTCCAGTAGCTGTTCCGATGCCCTTTTATTATGAAATTGATTCAGTTAATTACTAACCACTGCCCAGGGAAGCTCCCTTAAATCTGTCTAACAAATTATCCTCAGAGGTGGACCAGGGTCTTAACATGAGTCTGGTCAATTATGCTTCAAAACCAGGGTTGAGATTTCTGGTAGATTCTAGGCCAAGTCTCTGTGGAGCTGGTGCAGTGGAATGAATCCTAACTTAGGACACTGACTTCTGATTGATAACACTATGTAACTTCAGAATACTCTCACACTATGTTGTAATACTACACCTTGCAGAAAGGCAGGAAATGCCTCTTTTGAGTAAAGGGGTAAGTTCAACTCCTTTCTCCCCTGGCTGACCCAGAACCTCCTGGCTAGCAGGAATTGCAGGCCACTGCAAAGGTCAGGAGGCCATATGTGTGTTCTGTGTTGTGTTTTGCAAAGGGGAGGCCATTCTCCATGAAGAAAACAAAAGTACTAGGGCAATACAACATACACCACTACCCACCTCCTCGGGCTGCCTTTTTATAATAACATGTGATGACAGTGAGCAAGTTATATACTGCTGTTTCTGGGTGGTTACAATGAAAGCGATTTACATATTGTAAACAGGTACTTTTTTTTTTTTTTTTGTACCTGGGGCAATGAAATGCCCAGAGTCGCAAGAAGCTGCAGTGGGATTTGAGCTCACAACCTCAGGGTGTTGAGGCAGCTGCTCTAATCACTAGGCCACTCTTCAAATCAATCCAATCAGCAGTGAGAACAGTGGGGACCGTCTTTTAGCAGGAGGAAGCATGTCAAAAACTTTCCCTCCCATTGTGTGTGTTCTCCAAAAGCTGACTTATTTTAATGGTGGTAGCCATATTTTAATGGTGGCTCATGAAGACATCTCTAGAAGGACAATTTCATACATTGACAGGAGAGACCAGCATCCATGGAGACCAAAACTAAGCTGCTAAGCCACAATGGTGAGATGTGTGGAAATAGTGGAATTCATTTCCAAGGGAGTACTAAGTATGTAATTCATTTTCATATTGGCTTAAAGAGCTACAGACTTAGCACTTTTTAGGCACCCTTGTTTCATTAAGTATGGTACCCTTAATATTAATTCTCTACTTTCAAACCTTAAAGCATTGCCTGGCCTTCAACCTTACATATGTTGTGGTCAAAAAAAATGGACAAGGAAGGCATGCAAGTTGTCTATTTTACTGTATTCACTCTTTAATTTTGAGACCAGAGGAGTGGATACCTCCCGGTCAGCCTTAATGTAGTACAGGGTTTGGAGGTAATGAACCGTCATCTCTTGTCCCCTCTTTCTTGTGGGGTGTTGAGTGTGGGGTGAGTGGGTTTACATTGTTGTGGGCAGCTAAGGTGTTTTATATTTGAATACCTCAACTAGTTCTGGCTGATTTTACATGTTGGGATTTTTTTTCCTGTTATATCACAATGGAAGCAGAAACCCAAGCTGACCTTACTGGTTAGTTATGCAAAGTGAGATTTAGCCATGTGGGTAAAAGCATGCTATGGAAGTAGGAGGGAGGTTGAGGCAGTGGCCTCACACTTGGGTAAGTGCCAAACAGGGTGGTTTGAAGACAGTTATATGCTAGGACTGTGGTAGATTGAGCACCCAGATACAAGGGGAGAGTAGGATCCCTTGTTTAGATTTCTGAATACTAACATTATGGGTTCTGGTGACCAAATTGTGGCCCTTTTTAAATACCTTGTGGAGTATGTGTTTTCCCTTTCTTTGTAAGGTGCAGTGGTGTCGTGACAATGGTATCCTTGGAAAAAGTTGAAAATGACAGATAATATAATAACTCTCCATCCTGGTAGGGCAATGGAATTTCAGCTAATAGCATCAGGATATCTTACTCCACCCTTGTTAACTTTTATGCTTTGCCCATGCTGCCAGCTGAATTGCTGCTTTGCATTTAAGTATAGAAACCCAATGTGCACTAGTCCATCATTTTTAAGATAGTTCTCAATCCTGTCCTCGGAACACACCTAGCCAGTCAGATTTTCAAGATATCCATAATGAATATACATGAAATAAATTTATATTCTGCACCTTCATTCAATGCAAATCTCTCTCATGCATATTCATTGTGGGTATTCTGAACATGTGATTGGCTAGGTGTGTCTCCAGGACTGGGTTGAGAACCCCTGTTCTAAGATGAGGTTCATAGCTTGCTGGAATTCACTGGAAGTATGTAATAATTTGCTTCTAAATGAAATGTGTGTGTGTGTGTGAGAGTTATTAAATTGTACAGCACAACTAAAGTAGTTGGAGATTTTATAATAAGAAAGTGAAAAGCATGCTTATTCATCTGTTTCTGTGAAACATTTTTCATTTTTGTGCAAATGATGGAAGGAGAAATTGTTTTCTAGTCAACAGCTATGACGGCATATAGAATTTATGAAAAAAATAGATTGTTTTGAACAAAAGTAAATTTTTCTGCTTAAAGTAGTATTGATAGTATTGAAACACTGTGGCTAACATTTTAGAATGATTAATACAGTGGAACCTCAGTTTGCGAGTAACGCGGTTTGCGAGTGTTTTGCAAGACGAGCAAAACACTCAGCAAACTCTTGTCTCGCAAACCGAGCACCGCCCCGATAAATGAGCTCTCAGCAATGCTGGGTACCTGCCTGTGGGTGCTGCAGCACTTTCAGCGTGGTGGCTTCCTTCCCTCGGGGTCCCCGCCCTCCTGCTTCGGCCGATGCCCCTGCCGTCCGTCAGCGCCTCCTGGCTCCCAATCCAAGCCAGCCAACATCCTGTGCGAGCATACACACAACCGCTCCTCCTGAGCCAAGCCAGCTGCTGCCCCGACAACACGCTCACCAAGTACAAGCACGGCTGGCTTGGTTCAGAAGAGGAACGGTCGTGAGCATGCTCGCACAGGATGGCGTCCGGCTTGGATCGGGAGCTGGGAGGCGCTGACGGACAGCAGAGGCTTCAGCTGAAGCGGGAGGGCAGCCGCACGGGGACCCCGAGGGAAGGAAGCCACCACGCTTAAAGTGCTGCAGCACCCATAGGCAGGTACCCATCCTTGGGCCACCATAGCAAACCTTGGTTGTGGAACAAATTGTTTGAGTTTACATTGTGGCCTATGGGGAACTTTGCTTTGACATACGAGTGCTTTGGCTTACGAGCATGCTTCTGGAACGAATTATGCTTGTAAACCAAGGTACCACTGTATTTTAGATTTTGTGGTATTCAGTATGGGCCAAGATAAAGTTCAGCTTTAGCAAATGCATATTGGAAGTGGACATCTAATAACCTAAAGAAAGCTGATAAAGGATTTGTTTTCTGTTTCTCAACTTATTTTAGAAAAGGGCGTAAGGCTGAATCCATATTGCCATTCCCTTTGACTTACACATTTGTTTCTTGTTTGAGATATTTCAAAACTTTATGCCCTTTTAGTGCACAGCCTTTAGTAAATTCCATCCATTTCTTGACTTTTTAGCCTTAAAATAAAATTGAAAGCACATTACATTTTTGTTTAATTATTTTTTTTGTGATAATCCGTTTCTCTGCACCTTGGTTTCAGTTGCATTGATGGAATCCTATGGAAATTTTTGCCAAAATGTGATTGCTTCCCATTGGTGTAAAGTTAATATACTAATTATCTTTGAAAAGTTAATATACTAATTGTCTTTGAAAGGAGTTGTTATGAAGCATAAAATATAGTTGGATTAACATATATAAAGATGTTTTATTGTAGACTGAGGCCCTGATTCTACAAAGTGCGTCCCGATTTTAGGCAGCTGTAGGCATCCTACAGCTGTCTAATCAACCAATCGGGATGCACGTTTTTAAAAAAAATGCTCCCCAGGTAGGCCCCCTATATTGAAGGCGCCTCGGGGAGCCTAGGGAGGCCTGCAAGACGCCTAAACTCGCCTTAGGCGAACCTAGGCGGCCCTACGCGTCTCCCTAGTAGAGGAAGAGACGCTTACAATGTAGGCCAGCAAAATGCTGGTCTACATTGTAAGTAGACACGGCCGCTATACTTATCGCGGCAAGGGATCTCTCTGCCGTTATAAGTATAGCGGCCGTGGCCGCCTGTCCGATTGCCGGCAGGAGAGTGCCCAAACCCTCCTGCCGGAAGATGCCCCCCCCCCAGACACTACCAATCACCGGCAGAAGGGTGCCCAAACCCTCCTGCCGGAAGATGCCCCCCCCACTACCGATCACCGACAGGAGGGTGCCCAATACCTCCTGCCGGAAGACGCTCCCCCTCCGTACCCCCCCGCGCTAACAGCCCCCAAAACTCCCCCCCACCAAACTAACCTTTAATTGTTGGCCAGATGGGTCTTGCCCTTCCAGCCGGCAGGCCCGCCTCATCCCGGCACATCCCGTGAAGCCTAAGGCCTGATTGGCCCAGGCTCTAGAAGCCTGGACCAATCAGGCCTTAGGCATAGCGGGTCCGCCCATCCCCACTAAGCCTAAGGCCTGATTGGCCCATTTCGACGAGGCGGGCCTGCCGGCTGGACGGGCAAGACCCGTCTGGCCAACAATTAAAGGTTAGTTTGGTGGGGGGGAGGTTTGGGGGCTTTATCATGGGGGGGGGTGCTGACGGGGGGGCGTTTTCCGGCCGGAGGGATTGGGCATCCTCCTGCTGGTGATCGGTAGTGTCGGGAGGAGGGGGGGGGCATCTTCCGGCAGGAGGGTTTGGGCACCCTCCTGCCGGCAATCGGACAGGCGGCTACGGCCGCTATACTTATTGCGGCAGAGAGATCCCTTGCCGCGATAAGTATAGCGGCCGCGTCTACTCTAACCCGATTCTGTAACCGGCGTCTGTAACATGGACGCCGGTTACAGAATTGGGGTTTAGTGTAGGCCCGATTCTGTATAGGACGCCCCTCCTGGGGGCTATTGTTATTATAGAAAGTAAGGTCTCCTTTTACTAAGGTGCGCTAGCGTTTTTAGCGCATACACAAAATTACTGTGCGCTAAACTGCGCGGTACGTTTCTAGAATAACGCCAGCTCAATGGTCTAGCACGTGCAGCAATTTAGCAAGCACTATTCTGCGCGTTAAGTCCCTAACGTGGCTTAGTAAAAGGAGCCCTAAGTCTTTTCTTTTCTTATACTAAATTTGTCACTTGCAGTTGTCAGAATACTTCAGTTATTACACTTCTCCCTCCGGATTCGCGGGGGATAGGGGCAGAGCCGGAATGGCGAAAAACCGTGAATATCCGACTCTGACCCACCCCCGCCTCCCTCCCGCCTTCCTGGCCTTACCTGGTGGTCTAGCGGGCTTTCGGGGCAGGAGCGATCTTCCTACATTCCTCCCCCGTGCAGATCGCCATTAGGAAATGGCTGCTGTGAGTTCCCGTAGTCTCGAGAGACTATGACGGGAACTCCCTACAGCTATTTCCTAATGGCAATCTGCATGGGGCAGGAGCGTAGGAAGATCGCTCCTGCCCCGAAAGCCCGCTAGACCACCAGGTAAGGCCGGGATGCCAGGGAGAAGACTTAACGATGGTTTTTTTTTTTTTTCTTATTTCCTCCTCCCCAAAAAATCGCGAATATGTGAAACTGCGATTACCGAAACTGTGAATGGGGAGGGGGAAGTGTAATTCAAATGTGATCATGTTATGATCACTGTTGACAAACGGCCCCAACACAGTTGCTTCTTGTTCCATATCCTGCATTTCACTAAGGCTCTAGATCTAAATAGCTCCCGTGCTTCTAAGTTTCAGGACCAGCTGCTTCATGAAGCAGTCATTTCATCTAGATCAGGGATCTCAAAGTCCCTCCTTGAGGGCCGCAATCCAGTCAGGTTTTCAGGATTTCCCCAATGAATATGCATGAGATCTATGTGCATGCACTGCTTTCAATGCATATTCATTGGGGAAATCCTGAAAACCCAACTGGATTGGGGCCCTCAAGGAGAGACTTTGAGATCCCTGATCTAGATAGATTTTGGCCCCTTATGTGATTGAGTTTGATACCCCTGATCTAGAAGCTTTACCATGCTAACACTTCCTGATATGATGTTCATAAAGTCAATATTGGAGTAAATGAAATGACCTATTGTATACAGTTTTGCCAAATTTGTATTAAAATTTCTGTTATGCTTTATTTTAAATTAGTTTCAAATGGATCTATTCTTTTGAGTTTATATATTTATATTTTTAATATTAGAATAAACCCTCCACATTGTTTGCCCTGAGCCAGGGATCTCAAAGTCCCTCCTTGAGGGCCGCAATCCAGTCGGGTTTTCAAGATTTCCCCAATGAATATGCATTGAAAGCAGTGCATGCAAACAGATCTCATGCATATTCATTGGGGAAATCCTGAAAACCCGACTGGATTGCGGCCCTCAAGAAGGGACTTTGAGACCCCTGCGGCCTGAGCCCAGCTTTGTCTATCATCTGTTTTGCAGAAGGTTTGAATTCTGCCTGAAGGGTGGCAGGTTCCCCCCCCCCCCTTCCCCGCTTTAGATGTGTGGTGCTTTATTCAGTGGTAAAAATGGAGGTAACATTTCAGTTCTGATATGTAACAAACTTGGGGTAAAACACAATTTCAATACTTTCAAGTCTGAGGCTTAATAATAATGAGAAGTATTGGTTGGTAAAAGATACATTTGTGGGGTGCTAAGTAACATATGGATTATAATTAATTTATTTCCTGTTTTCACCAGCTAGCTTATTTTAATGTGATAAGTGAAACAATAAAATATATAAAATCAAAATAAATTTAGTAGCTTGAAAAACCTCTCCAGAAAGTGTACTTCTATGTATTACAAACAGTAAATGATTTTCTTGTTCCTGTTATGACATACTCTATTGTAATAAAGATGTGTGTGTTCCAAAGATTGTATAGATAGGGTTGTGCTGTGTGATAGTAGTGTACTTGCCTAAAATATTAATAGCAAATGATACATATTTGGTAATACACATTATTGTCAAGGGTACATTGCTAATGAATAATATTTTAGGGCCTCTTCTATTAAACTGCCCTAGCAGTTTGTAGCACGGTGAGCCGCACTGAATGGCCTGCTCTCCTCCCGATGCTCATAAAGTTCCTATGAGCGTTGGGAGCAGCGCAGGCCATTCAGCATGGCTCTCTGCGCTAAAAACTGCTAGCGCAGTTTAATAGAAGAAAGGGTTAGTGTTTTTAGTCAAATTTTGAATTGGTGCATGGTCTTTTTCTAAAATCTGTTATTTATACAAGTGTGTTGCAATCTGTATACCTTCAGACCTGATACCGGTATGTGCCACAGAAAAAGACACCACTACCTGTTGCTCAGGTCCAAACCAGCTCTTGGGCACGTTCCTTAGCAATGCAA
This sequence comes from Geotrypetes seraphini, assembly GCF_902459505.1. Classification (NCBI taxonomy): domain Eukaryota; kingdom Metazoa; phylum Chordata; class Amphibia; order Gymnophiona; family Dermophiidae; genus Geotrypetes; species Geotrypetes seraphini. The sequence goes on along the minus strand of NC_047089.1, from coordinate 58,644,988 downwards.
CAGGAAGAAATACCAGTGATGGCCTAAATGTTCAGGAGTTCCTCTGCACACTCATATATATAGTATGACAGATGCACATTTCTCTCCTTCCTAGATATAGCATAAGCCCCAGAATGTAAAAATTAACAGGTATAGAACACAAAGTAACTAGATCTTGCCTTGTGCATGAGAAATTTGTAGGTCAGTTCTAGCTTCTGGTGCGGCTTTTGGTGCATCGCTGGCTTTTTTTTTTTTTTTTTTTCTATTTGCTGTATGAGTCTTCTCTTTATGCAAGGAAGCTGTTTTGTCTCACAAGTGGCCTTAGTGTGCCCTTACCACAGGGCTTTGCCATGTGCCAAAACCATTTTTGCTGCGACCAGAAATAAGCTTAATTAATGGCCACATGCTAATTTTGTCATTAGCACACATCCATTAAGAAACAATTACTATGTGCCATCTATTTGGTAGGTGGTAAGGGACCCCAATGCAAATCAATTAGCACGCAGCAATGCCTCATGTGCTCACTGATTTGTGTTTCATGCCTACTATTCCACCACCCTATCATGCCCCCTTCCCAGAAAATTAAAAATATTTTTTAGCACATGGTGTGCACTTGGAAATTGGTTGTTTTACTAAGGGACACAGTGCACTGTATGTCCTGTGGTAAGTACACGCTAGTGCTTACTGCAGCTTAATAAAAGGATCCGAGAGTGTTTTGCAAATATAGGGGTACCAAGTTGGGTTTGGTAAATGTTTGCTTACACTGTCCATGAAAAAAAAATGGGAGCCCGAGACCCCTGTGTTGATGGGCAGAATATAACACGGGGCTGGTAGAGCCCTTGTGTCGCCCATCGACCGGGGTTTGTTGGGTTAGTGGGGCGGGGGGGAGTAATTGAGAAAGGATTGGGTGGTGGGCCTGCCAGTAGAAGTTTTTTTAAAATTGATTGAAGGAAGGGCACAGGGGCGAGGTCATAAAGCCGGGACACTGGAGGGCAGCTCCTCATTAGGGGGTGGGATGGTTCAGTAGGGGGCAGGCCGGGGCGCATCTGCGTTAGTGGAACTCTGGGAGAAGGTTCCGCGCAAATTGCAGTGGAAAATTTGGCATTGCTCATGCTTAGACATTTTTCAGCTCATGGAGGGCAGAGCACACCGGCGCAGTTGGAAGAAGGCCAAATGTACGACCATTGAGACCAAGCCGTTGCCGGTGGCGAGGTCCGTCCTTGATTGGATGCATTCCTTTATGCGGCTGGCAAGTGTCTATGGGCATGCTTATCTAGGGGACTATGGTGTGTTAGCTTATGTGGATTCTGTGCTGGATGCTTACCAGTGCTTCAGGGGTTGGGCGTGGCTGTATTATGATGAGGTGTTTTGAGACAAAATGGAGGAGAACACACATATGTCGTGGGGCACTCTAGATGTTAATTTGTGGCTCACCCATATGTCTGCCAAGTCCATGAGTGCTCCCACAGCAAGTGGGTGAGTTCTGCAGGGGAGCGCTGGCAGTGGGCGGCCCTTTCGGTCTGGGGTGGGAGCGGGGTCAGGAGTCGTGCTGGGCGCTGATCTTTGTTGGAGGTTCAACAAATCCAGCTGTCCCTTCTCGGACTGTTGGTTCCGGCACTCCAAATCATAATGTGGCCAGCCCCATTCTGTCCTCAAGTGCCCCAAGCGACTGGCTGGGGGGCCTTTGGGAGCAGGGAAATGAGAGTGGGTTGGGTCCACTGCCCATGCCTGTGCGGGTGGGCGCATTGTGGCCGTGGTTATGACTATATAGAAACTTTCCTGCGGCAGGTCTATTGGAGTGTGGCTTTCTAGTCAGTTTTGAGATCCCTTTTTTTTTGGGGGGGGGGGGGTGTTCTTCTGCACGAGTTCAAAATGCATCTTTGGTTTCTCACTTGAGTTCTGGGGTTCACCGTAAGCTGGGAGAAGAACTGTGGTTGGGTTGGATCGCAGGTCCTTTTCGGGAGCGCCCATTCCCGGGGATGATGATTTTGCCGTTGGTGGCAAAAGGAGCTGGGTAAGTTTCTTCTGATTCACAACTTGTTGAGGTCGTTGGGGGCCTCGCTGAACGATGGTATACCGTAGGACTTCTGTTTAGTGCGGTATTCGTCGGTGGTTTGTGCATTGTGGCTTATTCTTAGGGCAGGCTGGGGCACTTTGTTAGCGAAGGTCGATATCGAGTTGGCTTTTTGGTTGTTGCCTATTCGTCCTCGGTCTTATCTTTTACTTGGTTTCCATTTTGAAGGCTTGTATTTTTAAGACTGCTGTTTGCCCATGGGCTGTTCTATCTCGTACGCATATTTCGAGATGTTCAGCTCCTTTCTGCATTGGGTTGCTGTACAGCGGATGGGCCTAGATTCGGTGGTGCACTATCTTGATGATTTTTTGTTCATTGGCGCTGGGGGCGCTAGGGGTGCTGCTGAGTGCAGATGGCTGAAGGAGGCCTTTGAGGAGATGGCGGAAGAGTTTGGGATTCCTTTGGCGCAGGAGAAGTCGGAGGGTCCGGTTACCTCCCTCGTTTTCCATGGCATTGAGTTAGATTCTGAGGCGTTGGTGACGCACCTGCCAGAGGCAAAGGTCCAACAATTGTTGGCCCTTATTGAGCACGTGCTGTCCTTGCAAAAAACTACATTGCAGATGGTCCAGTTCCTGTTGGGCTCACTTAATTTTGCCTGTAGGGTCTTGCCCATGGATAGAGCCTTTTCTCACCGGTTGGCTGCTGCCACGGCTGGGGTATGTGAGAAATGGCATTTTTTGCGTCTCTCCGCAGGAGTCAGGGTGGACCTTGGTATGTGGGAGTGTTTTTTACGCAAATTTAACGGCACATTACCTATGCAGGCTCCTGAAGTGTCTAATGGTGATCTGGAACTGTTCTCAGACGCTGCAAGGGGTGTAGGCTTCAGCCTCTACTTTAGGGGTGCTTGGTGCGCTGAGCGTTGGCCTGCAGAGTGGGTGCAGCAGGGTGTTACCTGGAACATCACTTTCTTGGAGTTGTTCCTGTTGGTTGCATGTGAGCTTTGGCTGGAGTCTTGTGGGATAGAAAGGTGGTTTTCTGGTGAGACAATATGGGGGTGGGGTGAGTGGAAGTGGTCACCAGGCAGGCTGTGCATTGTTGAGCAGTGAATGCGTTGATGAGGGCATTGGTCTTGCTCTGCTTGCATCTCAATTTGTGTATCAGAGCGCATCATGTGCCAGGGCTGCAGAATGGCATTGCTGATGCTTTCTCTCGTTTTTAATTTTCTGCAGTTTCGGCATCTGGCACTGTAGGCAGTGGAGGACGATTCTGTGATGCCAAAGCATTTGTGGCACCTGATTGGGAAGGAGTTTGGGAGATGCTCCGCCTGTCAGTAGCTCCCACCACCTGGACCCATTACTCGGTGGGTTTTTGGGTTGTGACATCATTTCTGTCAGGCAGGGGTTGGTACCCAGGGGTTGTGGCTGACTCCTTCCTTGAGAACTTCATGCTGGACTCTTTCAGGGCACGGGTTTCCCGTGGAGTGGTGCTGGGACACTTGGCGGGGTTCGCCTCTTTCTGTTGTGCCTTCGACTGGGCTTGTTCTATGTCCAGTTTTGTGGTACAGAGCCTGCTGCGCAATGGGAAGAGTGATACCTAGGAGGCCGGATCCTAGATTGCCGATTCGACACGATCTACTAGTGCGGATGGTGTTGTCGGAGGTGGTTAGTTCACCTTACGAGGCATGTTTGTTCCGTGCTGGCTTCTCCCTTGCTTTTTCGGAGCTCTACTAGTGGGCGAGCTGTTGGTTAGCGCTGCTGATGGGGTTAGGGGCAGGGGGTTGTTAGTGCATCATATGCATGTTAGCGAGCAGTCCGTACAAATTTGTGTGGTCAGCTCTAAGTCTGATCAAGGAGGGCGAGGGCAGTGGATCGTGCTCTGTCGAGTGGTGGGTTGTGTCTCCTGCCCCGTACAACGGTTGGGAGCTTATTTGGAGCAGTGGGGTGGGGTTTCCCCAGTTCTGTTTGTACATGTGGATGGGGCTCCTCAATTTTTGGCTGTTCTGAGGCTGGCCTTGGCGAGATGCAGTGAGGAGCCTGGTCGGTATGGTACACACTCCTTTAGGATTGGTGCTGCCACAAGTGCCAGTGCGGCCGGCATGCCGGAGGCCGGCATTCAACAGCTTGGGCGTTGGGTGTCAGGCACTTTCCGGAGTTATATTAGACCTGGTGGTGAGAGCCTGGCGGTGGGTGGGGGTGGGGGTGGGGCTGGCCAGTGAGGGAAGCTTGGGGGATGGCAGCTGGGGGGGGGGAGATTCCTGTTATGGTGAGTTTTTGCTTTGCCTTTGAGATGCTAGATGGAGTGGTTATTCGATCTGGATTGTTGGGCATTCGTTTATTCATTGAGCTGGTGAGAGAGCTGCAGTCCGCACAGGGAGCCGTCATCTCGGGCTGGGCCATCTCGGAGTGCGTGTGTCCTGGTGGGATCAGCGCGACATGCGGTGGCATCAACTTCTGCCTTTGTTGGCGAACTTGCGGTCCCGCCCTCACCATCCAGATGTTCTCTTGATTCATTTGAGGGGCATGGATGCCTTGCCGGGGAGACAGCTCTTCAGTTGGATCAAGGATGAACCTGCTTTTGCATGGTTCCCTAGGACTTGTGTAGTCTGGTCGGATGTTATTCCCCACCCAAGGTGTCTGGCGTCTCGTCGTTGGACCAGGGGGCTGGCAAAGTTCAACTGGCAGGTGGGGAAGTGGGTTGAGTCTCAAGGGGGTGGACAGATTCTGCATGACTGGGTAGATGTGGCTTGTGAAGGTCTTTATCATAGGGACCGGGTTAATCTCTCTGAAATTTGTTGGGATCTCCTCTTAGTTGATTTCACTGTGTACTGTGAATGGGTTCTTGGGTTAGTGGAGTAGTCGCAGCTCTGTTTAGTGGGGTGGGGGGGGGGGGCTGTATGGTTACAGGCCTGTGGTGGATCTCCCGAGCTATTGGGACATGGGGCTCATCAGGTAATGAGCATTGGGACGGCGGGGAGCCATGCTCGGTGGGTCAGGTAACCTGGATGAAAGGGGCATGAGGGACATGCCACCCCTCTGACCCTTGCAGTGGTGGTGGGGGTTAAGGGCACTGAAATTAATTATTTTGGTAGCTCAGGAGGAGCTTTGATATGATGTTAATTAAAGTTAAGATGTGTTTTATGTGTTATGGATTAATAAACTGAGCTGCGGCTAATTTTTACCATCATAAGGACTGTAGCGTGTTTGTGGTAAAGGTGGGGGATGGTTATGATGGAAAGGTGGTGGGTGTGAGTATATAGGCAAACAGCAGGGCCTATCCAGATCCCGCTGTTAATCTTATCTTTGGCCTCAAGAGAACTGCACAGGCTTCCAATTTGTAATATTTTGATAGTAAAATTGTTAGATTAGTTTACAATATCAAGGTTAAATGTAAATCCCATCAATTAAGTTTTATGTATTTATGCTTAGTTAGAATACAATAATATCTGCTCTGTAAGTATCTGCTCTATAAGTCGTGAACTAGTAAGAAATCTCTTCTGCTGATGCCACAGCTTAATAAACAACCATATGCACAAATAGAGCTAGAAGGTTGCTACTGGCACATACATATTCTGATTCTGAGAAAATATCTTGTTTTTATTAGCATTTTAGCCTGAGGTTTGACACTATAACCTTATTGATAGAAAGGTACCCCCCTCCAAAAACCCCCCAAACAAATCAAAAGCTGTGCAATACTGTAATGATTCATAAATTTTGCTTCTTTAAGCATGTTGTGCCTCAAAATGCCTTATGCTTTTTATTTTTGATTTCTCAATATGTATATGCAATTGGACAGTCCATCCTAACAAGTAGATTGATAAATCCAACTAGATAAAATCTGCCTTTATGCTTTTCTTGGTATGCTTATGCACTATAGGAACATGAAAACTAATTGTTACTGGAATTATATTCAGAGACAAAGGGGTCAGTTTACCCATTTCTCTGCCAGATAGTTGCCAGGGGTGAACAGCTAGTGTGGCATTCTACCAAATTGTTTGCTGATGAAAGCCAGAATGGGCTGTGCGGGAGGCCAAATAATGAATAATGCAAAAAAAATAAAAGGGCTTATTTAATGAACCCATCGCACTTCAAGGCATATAGTGCATTACCTGTTGCAATTTTTTTATGCATGACTCTTGTTCCTTTTATGACTTGTGTAAACTTGTGTTGTAAGACCACCAGTCTACCACATTTCTTTGAAAGGGTAAATAAATATGTATAAAGTTGAGGCGGTCGGTCAATATTGTATATCTGGATTTTCAAAAGGCATTTGATAAAGTTCCTCATGAAAGACTCCTGAAAAAATTAGAAAATAATGTCCTATTGTGGATTAAGAACTAGTTAAAATATAGAAAACAGAGAATTGGATTAAATGGCCAACATGCTGAATGGAGAAGGGTAGATAGTAGGATTCTTCAAAGATCACTGCTTTTTAATATATTTTTATAAATGATGAGCATTGTCCCTCAAACTTTCTTGAGCCGGGACACACTAAAGGTAGTGGCCACGGCTCGAGGTGTGCAGACGTCGCCGTGATAACATCACGCGCATGCATGACCTCATCATGTCGATGTATGCACATGCGCAGAGGTAATCCAGATGGGCCCTGAGACGCCAGTAGGGAGTGCCAGCAGGGAAGAGGGCCAGAGAGAAGGAGAGGTGCTGCTGCTGGCTGATTGCCTACAGCAGTGTTTCTCAACTACTTCAAGCTAAGTCTAACAAATATAAACCCTAACCCCCCTCTTCTATTAAAGTGCGCTAGCAGTTTTTAGCGCAGTGAGCCGCGCTGATTGGCCTGCGCTGCTCCCGATGCTCAGAGTTCCTATGAGTGTCGGGAGCAGCGCGGGCCATTCATTACGGCTCTCTGCACTACAAACTGCTAGGGCAGTTTAATAGAAGAAGGGGTAAGTCTAACAAATAGCAACTGAGTACCCCAACCACAGACCTCTCAAGCTCTTCCCTAGGCCCACCCAATCTCTGCTCCAAATCCCACTCCCTTTACTAATTGTAATGCATATTTTTTCCATTCAGTTTTCATATACACAATATACACAGCAGATATAAATTCTCAAAACTGACACATTTCAATTACTATATTGAAAATAAAATCATTTTTCCTACCTTTGTTGTCTGGTGACTTTATTTTTCTGTGCTTTTAAATATGCTTCCAGTGCCTTCTTATCCATTGATTGTTTTTCTCTCCTTCACTTTCTTCCTTGCATCTATCTTTGGCATTAACTTAACATTCAATTTTTCAGTTTTCTTCTCAAAATCTGCTTTTCCATGTCTTATCTTCCCTTCCTGTCTCTCTCTCTTTCCCTCCCCGTTTCCATGGCCTGACATCTCTCTCCTTCCCCCCCAGTAGTCCAACATCTCTCTCCTTTCCTCCCAGTAGTCCAACATCTCTCTCCTTCCCTCCCTGCTCCCAGAGGTCCAACATCTCTCTCTTTCCTTTCCCCCCTTCCCAGTCTGGCATCTCTCTCCTCTCCTTCCCATAATCTGGCATTTCTCTCTTCTACTACTACTACCGACTCGAACCTCACTAACCTCTCCACGAACATATCCTCATGCATAAAGAACCTCCAATCCTGGGCATTCACAATGCATATGAAACTAAACGAGTCCAAAACAAAACTCCTTTGGCTCGGCCCAAAATTAGACCATCTGCCTTCCTCCATCCCATTGTCCTCCGGCCCCCCATTACAGCTCGAGTTCTCAAGCAAAGTTCTGGGTGTCACCTTAGACTCTTCTCTATCCTTCAACGAACATCTCCAATCTCTGGTGAAGAAATGCTTCTTCAGCCTTCACATGCTAAGGAAAGTCAGACCCTATTTTCACCAAAAACACTTCGCAGTTCTAGTACAATCCATCATCCTCTCGAGATTGGATTATTGCAATTCTATCTACCTCAGCCTAACCAAGAAAAGCCTCCACAGACTTCAGCGGATTCAGAATGCAGCAGCTAAGCTTGTTTTCGCGAAAAGCAAATTTGATCACGTCTCACCACTCCTGTCTAAGCTCCATTGGCTCTCAGTAATCCCCAGGATCCACTTCAAATGTGCGTGTCTGGCCTACAAGATCCTACACGGCATCCTTCCTGCCATTATCCCTCTATCCTGGAACTCCCCAACCCCTACTTCCTCCAGATCCTCCCAAATTTTTAAACTATCCTTCCCTTCCATAAAAGGTATTTCCCATGCAGGCAAACTTGGGTCATCCCTTCCCTTTAGAATCACTGAGATCTGGAATAACCTCACCTCCCCACTCTGAACCTCAAGCTCCCTCCAACTCTTCCGCAAACACCTAAAAACCTGGCTATTCTCAAAACTGTAACACTTCCCCCCTCTTAGGCCTCTCACCTTCCCCCTTTACACCTAACTCTTTAATCTCTCCACTGTAGTTCCTCTCTCATCCTTCTTCCTGTAAACCGTGCCAAGCTCCGCATTCGTGGAGATGGTGCGGTATATAAACCCAAGGTTTAGTTTAGTTTAGTTTAATGCTTCCCTTCCATTCCCTGGTCTGTTATCTCTCCCTTCCTTTAGTCATCTCTCCTCCCCTCCCCCAGTGTAACATTTTTCTCTCTCTCATCACTCTCACTTCTCCTGCAACATTTTTCTTTCCTTCCCTTCCCCAACTCTACTCACAACTAATATGATCTCGCCCCATGCACCATCTCACCCTCCCCTCCAGTGTGCAGCACTTTTCCTTTCTCTCCCCTTCTGCCAAGTGTAGCAGCACCTTCCCTTCCTTCCCTTTCCCTCCCCCATATCCAGCAGTACCTCTCTTCCCTTCTCCCCTGTCCAGCAGCACCTCTCCTCTCTTGCGGCAGCTCATTGTGCTTTTAACTTCCTCACACAGCTGCTGCTAGCATTAGTGTAGATACGGTTCCATCAGGCAACCTCAGGGCCTTTGCTAAGCTGGCCCACCTCTGATGAAAGAGGAAGTTGTATCATCGAAGTGGACCTGCCTAGCAAAGACCCCAAGGCTGCCAGATGGAACTGCGTCTAAACTAATGCTGGCGGCAGCTGTGTGACGAAGTTAAATGCACACTGAGCTGCTGCTCCTGCTGGTCCGGAGGTGGGGAGAGAAAACTAGGAAGACAGGAGTCCTGGGAGATAATGTGACGGCAGCAGGAAATTGCTAGACATGCAACGCTGGTGCCGTACTGTGTGTTGAGAACCTCTGGCCTTACAGGACGTGCCTTTCATGGCAAGATGCACGTCCTGTAGGCAAGTCAGCTGGCCTGCGCCTCTTCCTATTCAATGTGCCAAGGCACACTTGGAATCTCAGGAGGCACACTAGTGTGCCATACACTGATCTAGAGTAATAAGTGAGGTAATTCAATATGCTGATGATACAAAGTTGTTCAAAGTTGTTAAATTGCAAGAGGATTGTGAAAAATTGCAAGAGGGCCTTGCTGGACTGGGCATCAAAATGGCATATGATGTTTTAATGTGAGAAAGTGCAAATTCCTTAGTTCCATTAGCAGATGAATCCAGAGCAAGTGGGTTGTGTCCATCTACCAGCAGGTGGATATAGAGAATGCTGAGTTGAACTCAGCCTTATTGGATATACAGCCTCCTGGTCAACCAGTATACTCTATCTCCAACAGGCTGATGGATGCATCTCTCCAGCACCTGGTCTCTGCTGCTAAATTCCTGGGCCAGCCTGGTTCAGTTGAGCTGAGGGATGTCCTGGCTGAGCGTTGCTGGCTGTGGGGACTACACATGGGCCCTCCTAGGTCTCTTACCCATCCTCCAAGTGTAGTGTAGTGCAGTGCAGGTTATCCTTTCCCACACTTAACAAACAAAATAAAAAGCAAGCACAAGGAAGATTGCACTGAGTCAGTAGTTAGCCTCACCAGCTAAAAGTACTGATAAAGGGGGAAGTCGTGGCTCCCACCCAAGGCTTTCCCTCTACTTAATTAATTAATTTATTCATTTTTCTACACCGTTCTCCCAGGAGAGCTCAGAACGGTTTACATGAATTTATTCAGGTACTCAAGCATTTTTCCCTGTCAGTCCCAGGCTCACAATCTATCTAATGTACCTGGGGCCACTTTGATAAGTGATCCTACTCATATGCCTAGAATAACTGCACATATTTGCTGCAGGTATTTTGGTCGCATATTTGAGGCATGTGTATCAGATACACATTTTCTGCAGCAATTCTTGGGTACCTTATGTCCTCCAGTCCTGGTGGCAGCTTTACAGCGGGTCCGGTGACCACGTGCATACGTATTCACTAAAGAGGGCAGAGTGCTGATTTGGGCTTACATAGTGGCTGCAGTGATTGGATGCCGCTCGAAGTGCAGAGAATGACGAGGAGCACCAGCAGTCTTTCTCTGAGATATGGTGGTTATAGACGCCAAGGCTTCTCACGCGAAGAAAGGGGCGAGCTGCGTCTCTTCAGTGCACAGTGGCCGTTTTGTCAGCAACTGTTCCCATGGTTTTGGCAGCAGAAATTGGCTGCTGGGGCTTGCCATCCATCTCTGCAAGGGGGATTCTGAACAAGCTTGTAATTCTGGCAAGGGACAACCTTCAGGACCATTTTTGTGTGCCTAGAATGGGGTATGTTGCATTGCAGAACTTCTTTGCACTGTTGAACTTCCCTATGAGAGAGGTAGCCTGACTGTGTCTTTCATCCTGCTCTGTAGTTTCAGCCCCAGTTGCGGAGACTTGTGGATGAGAGTCAACAGAGGTTAGTGGGCCCAGAAGGAGTTTCTTTAGCCCCTAACCCCTGCTTCCCCTACTCGCTCCGGTATGAGACTTTTATTTTAGATGTAGCAAATGAATACAGAGTTCCACCCTATCTCAAAATTGCATGGTTTTACCTATCTTGATGGATTCCTGTTTTGGGCAGTGTTTATACTTTCATTTTGGGTTTTGTTTTATGATTATGAATCTGCTGTGTGGGGAAAGGAGTTTCATAACACTTTGACTGAAGCTTTGTGAAGAGTGATACTGGTTAGCTAGGAATCTGTACATCCAATAAGGCTGAGTTCAGCTCAGTACTCTCTATCTCCACCTGCTGGTAGATGGACACAACCCACTTGTCTCTGGATTCATCTGCTATCTAAAGGAAATAAAATTAAATTATCAGGTTGGATATAATTTTTCTGTAATGAACATGGGAATGAGGAACCCGAATAATAGCTACGTGATGCAAGGTTCTATAAACATTCTATAAACTATAAAGCATGGCATCTATCTTCAGTCACAAAAGGGGAAGCGTTGGGGCCTTCCAAAAAGTTGCACGAGGATTTAGAGAATTCGCCTGAAGCATGACTAAGTTGGACAGTGGTGTTTACATTGCTTTTAGCAGGTGTAAGTACAGTGCCCAAAAATTTAGGTGCAGGATTCTTGCCAAATGCTATCATATAAAGGGCATGCTATCTCTAGAGAATAGTGCTTAGTGTTCAGGTTTTTTCATGTCTTTTATTGAATTCCCTTCAAATCCCTGAAAATGTGGTATGTAAGAGAATAAGCAAAAAATTGACCCTTTAAACTCCACAGAAAATGCAAATCCAGCAGAAACAAAAAAATGCTGTAGAGATGGTGATGTTCAAGATGCAGGCTTTATTTAAAGTACAATTTAAAAATCCACATAAAATATATCTAAGCCCCAAAATGTTGGGAGCTATGGACCCAACACTGTCCGTGTTTCAACAGTACTGTCTTCCTCAGGGGTCCTATGAATGACAATTTAATGAATGTAATGTTGCAATGCCTAATAAAGTGATTTCTGTGCAACAAATATTGTGGATCAGAGAATCAACCCCTTCCTTGACATACAGCTGATGCTCCTCTCGATGCATGCTCTCAGATTCACCTGAGAGAGAGAGTATTTTGAGGAGTCTAACTCGGATATCTCAAACCACTCTTGAGGATCTGCCAAATTTGTCAGCAGAAGAATCCTATGGTATATCTTATGATCTTTCTCCATATCAAAGGCATAAGTCTCTGTGAGAGAGCATATCCTTTACTTGTTTTATAAGGTAAATGAGTCAAGCTCTTCCCATTAAAATGCAGACAGAGGAAGAATCTTGTTGAGAGCTTTTTGAGCTGCTTGACAGTGAATCGCCACCAAATGACTATATCGAGGTACCTTTACATAGGGTCATGAAAGATATCCTATTTAAAAACTGGAAAACCCCTCTTATCAGTCCAGGAGCTCCTGAAAAAATTGATACAACGTACAGAATACAAAAGAATCCAGGGTTTGAGAGAACACAGCTTAAAAATCACTCTCTAGTTGTGGAATCTGCTCTAAAGTGTTCACATAGTTCAAGGTCTTATGCTTTTACTTCTCCTGGAAAGGAAGCCAGAATGCTAGACACTTTGGGGAAACATTTTTTTAACATAAGAACATAAACATCGCCTCTGCTGAGTCAGACCATGGGTCCATCATGCCCAGCAGTCTGCTCCTGTGGCGGCCCCCCCAGATCCATTACCTGTAAGTGATCTTTTTAGCTAAAACATTTTATTCCCTAATCATTTAATATCCTGTATAGTAACCATCTAACTATACCCTTCAATCCCCTTTTCCTTCAGGAAATAATCTAATCCCTTTTTGAAACCCAATATTGTACTCTGTCCTACCACCTCCTCTTGAAGCACATTCCAGGTATCCACCACCCTTTGAGTGAAGAAGAACTTCCTAGCATTTGTTCTGAATCTTCACCTTTCAGTTTTTTTGAGTGCCCTCTTGTTTTTGTTGCCCCCGCTAGTCTGATGAATCTGTCCCTCTCTACCTTCATGATCTAATAAGTTTCTATCATGTCCCCTCTAAGTCTCCGCTTCTCCAGGGAAAAGAGCCCCAGCCTCTCCAGCCTTTCAGCATATGAAAGGTTTTCCATGCCTTTTATCATCCTTGTTGCTCTTCTCTGGACCCTCTCGAGTATCGCCATATCCTTCTTAAGGTATGGCGACCAGTACTGAACGCAGTACTCCAGATGCGGGCGCACCATCACCCGATACAGTGGCAGGATAACTTCCTTCGTTCTGGTCGTGATACCTTTTTTGATAATGCCCAGCATTCTGTTCGCCTTCTTTGAGGCCACTGCGCATTGTGCCGCCAGCTTCATTGTTTTATCCACCAAAACCCCCAAGTCCTTTTCCAGTTTGCCTTCCCCCAGTACCATCCCCCCCATCGGGTTTCCTTTCCCTAGGTGCAAAACTTTACATTTCTCTACATAGAAGCTCATCTGCCATTTATTTGCCCACTCACTCAGATTGTTCAGGTCCTTTTGTAGTTCTTTACATTCCTCCATAGTTTTAACCCTACTGGAGAGTTTTGTGTCATCCGCGAATTTTATAACTTCGCACTTCGTCCCTACTTCCAGGTCATTAATGAATATGTTGAACAGCAGCGGTCCCAGCACTGACCCCTGCGGGATGCCACTCGTGACCCCTTTCCAATCAGAGTAGTGTCTTTTTACTCCTACCCTCTGTTTCCTGTTTGCCTGCCAATTTCTGATCCATCTGTGCACGTCCCCTTCCACCCAGTGGTTCCACAGTTTCCTTAGTAGGCACTCATGGGGTACCTTGTCGAAGGCTTTTTGGAAGTCCAGATATATGATGTCTATGGGGTCACCTTTGTCCAATTGTTCGCTTAACCCTTCAAAGAAATGCAGTAGGTTTGTTTGGCATGATCTTCCTTTACAGAAACCATGCTGGCTTGTTCTCATCAGATTATTTTTTTCTGTATGCTCATTGATACTTTCCTTGATCAATGATTCGGCCATCTTCCCCAGGACCGAGGTTAAGCTCACCGGTCTGTAGTTCCGTGGGTCACCTCTAGATCCTTTTTTGAAGATAGGTGTAACATTCGCTATCCTCCAGTCCTCCGGGATTACCCCTGTTTTCAAGGATAGGTTGCAAATCTTCTGCAGTAACTGTGCTGTTTCATCACTGAGCTCTTTCAGTGTTCTCGGGTGGATCCCGTCTGGGCCCGGAGATTTATCTGTTTGAGTACGTCCTCAAGGCTTACCTCCATGCATGATAATTTTACCCCTTGATCCCCCTTGAAGATTTTTTCCGGTTCCGGCACTTTGGATGTGTTCTCTTTTGTGAAGATCGATGAGAAGAATGTGTTTAGTCTGTTTGCCACCTCTTCTTCCTCCTTCACCACTCCTTTCCTGTCTCCCTCATCCAGAGGTCCCACCTATTCCCTTGCCAGCTGTTTTCCTTTCACATAACGGAAGAATGGTTTAAAATTCCGTGCCACCCTGGCAGGTCTCTCTTTATACTCTTTTTTTTTGCTTTTCTGACCATGCGGTGACATTCTTTTTGATGCTTCCTGTGCTCTTTCCAATTTTCCTCGGTTTTATCCTTTTTCCACTTCCAGAACGATTTTTTCTTGTCTCCTATCACATTCTTAACTTCATTGGTTATCCATGCCGGGTCTTTTGTTTGATTCTTTTTGCGCCCTTTTCTAAATCTGGGTATGTACAGGTTTTGTGCTTCGTTTACCGTGTCTGTGAATAAGGTCCAGGCTTGCTCCACTGTCTGTGCTTTCCTGGAGCTGTTCCTGAGCTTCTTCTTCACCATTTCTCTCATGGCTTCATAGTTCCCTTTCTTGAAGTTAAACGTTGTTGCAATGGTTCTCTTCCCCTTTGGCATTCCTATTTCCACTTTGAACTGGATCATGTTGTGATCGCTGTTTCCTAATGGTCCCACTACTTCCACTCCCTTGGCAGGTCCTTTCAGCCCGTTGAGGATTAGATGCAGAATAGCTGTCCCTCTCGTTGGTTCCTTGACAAGCTGTTCCAAGAAACAGTCCCATATGGTCTCCAGGAACTCCGTTTCCTTTGTACATTTTGAAACTCCAAGACTCCAGTTTATCCCGGGATAGTTGAAGTCTCCCATAACTATGGTGTTTGCTTTTTTGCTTTCTTGCCTCAACTCGGCTCCCAGTTCTGTATCCTTTGCTTCAGTTTACCCAGGTGGGCGGTAGTACAGCCCCATCTTTATCTCGGCTCCCTTTCTTCCTGGTATTCTAACCCATAGTGATTCAAGTTGGTCATTTGTTGCTGCGTCCACTCTGGTCGAGTGAATGGTGCTCATAACTAGAATAATGGTCTACAAATTCTATTCTTTTATTTATTTAAAATCCTTGCTTAAACAACTTTCATCATATGAGGAATTCCTCCTTCAGGACAAACTTAAAGAATTCCAACAGTTATCCAAGAACTTGTTCACTACAAGTAAGTTCCTAGCTAGAGGCATATTTGATGCATTCAACATTTCTTCTAGAACATCAGCAGTGGCAATTTCTACGCGCTGTTTCTCTTGCGTGTCTCTGATCTGGAGACTACAGTCCAGGAGCACTTGTCATATGATCCTTGCAATGGTAGTGATCTGTTTGGAGATTAGATTGAAGTAGTGACTGTTTAAAATTAAATACACAGACACCGTCAGCTTTGTCTAAGCCTCAGACCTCTCAGTCTTTTTCTGGAAGTTACTCTGCTCCATCTACACGTTTATACTACTACAACATGAAATGTCGTTAGCCATCTTCATCATCCGTGGCAGCCAATCAGCTAGTGGCTGTGCATGGGCAAGAGCAACCTTCCTTCTCCTGTGCAGAGCCGCTAGCTAATTGGCTGCCGGGAATTCTTGCAGTCCCATGAGAACTCGCAGCAGCCAATTATCTAGCGGCTCTGAATGGGCAGGAGCGAAGGAAGGTTACTTCTGCCATGGTTCACTGCTGGACCACCCGAGACTTAACAGGTACAGGGAGGGGGCTGGAGGGAGATAAAAGTTGTTTAAAGTTGGTTAGGTCAGGAGATGGAAGAGATCCCTCCTGCCCTGGCCCACCGCTGGATCACCAGGACTTATGGTAGGGCCGGTGAAGAACTGTAAGGTTTTGGGAAGGAGGAGGGAACAGGTACAGAACCTGGCAGGGCAGTAAGGAGGGAGTGAGGGAGGGGGATGGATGCAGAGCCTGGCAGGGTAGGGAGGGAGGGTGACTGGGTGCAAAGACTGGCATGGCAGGTGAGGGAGTAAGGGAAGGGACTGGATGCAGAGCCTGGTAGAGCAAACAGGGTGCAGAGCCTACCAGAGAGGGAGGGGAGCTGGGGGCAGGGGAGGGGAGGGAGGGGGAGGGCTGGAAGCAGGGCAGGGCACTCCCCATCCAGTTTAGGTTTGAGTCAACATTTTCCTCCTTATTTTGGAGGAAAAAGGTTACCTCGGTTTATATTCAGATTGGTTTATATTTGCGTGTAAATGGTATTTCACCTTGAGAATAAAAACAAATTACATAGAAACATAGAAACAGACGGCAGATAAGGGCCACGGCCCATCTAGTCTGCCCACCCTAATGTCCCTCCCCCTTCCTTCGCCCTGTGAATAGATCCCTCCCCTATAGAAACCTATATGTGTGTATAATTTAGCCACAATGAGAACATTTCAAGTAGATTAATTACTCTTTGAGAATAAGACATTTTAATTGTAATGGTAGGTTAGGAAATATAGGTTAGTGCAGTGATTCTTAAGCTTTTTTGAGTCACAGACCCCTTTAAGAATCTGATGAAAGCTATGGATCTCTTCCCCCAAATAGTCATATAAACACAACTTTGCATGCCATGAATATAATGTACTTTATCAAGATTTGATATCTCATACATACACAAAGTATTATTAAATTTTAAAGTAAACAATGTAAAAAAAAAAAACCCTACTCCTTTTTTTTATGCAAAAGTAATGGCTACTCAAAATTATGAAATACAATCCTCTTATGCAACATAAAACAGATTTACTACTACTATGTTTTCTACTATCATTACTACTACATCTACTATTGTTACCTGCGAGTAAAATCAACAGTACCATGCTGTATAGTGAATATAAATGTTAATTTTTATCTGACCCTCAAGGAACCCCTGGATTAGCGTTTCCCAACTCTTACCTGATGCACACCAGTCCAGTAAGACTTTCAGATTGCCACAATGAATATGCAGCAGATTTTATACATTGGAGATTGAGTATGCACACCTATATCATTGTATTTTCAGGACATAAGTATATACTGTAATACTGGGTCAGCCCAATGGTCCATCTAGTCCGGTTTCCTTTTTCCAACGATGGTCAATCCAGGTCACAAGTACCTGGCAGAAATCCAAATAGTAGCAACATTTCATGCTACTGATCCAGGGCAAGCAGTGGCTTCCCTCATGTCCGTCACAATAGCAGACTATGGGTTTTTCCTCCAGGAACTTGTCCAAACCTTTATAACACATCTTCTGGTAACAAATTTCAGAGGTTAACTATTCTTTTGAGTAAAAAAAAAAAAAATTTCCTCTTGTTTTAAAAGTATTTCCATGTAATTTTCAGTGAGTGTCTCCTTTTTTTGTACTTTTTGAAAGAGCAAAAAATCGATTAGCTCATACCTATTCTACACAGGGTTGGGGAATGCTGGAATAGGTTTAAAGTCTTTTGTTTACATGGTTTCAATCAAAATTTTAATAGTGATTAATTGCGTGATTAAAGATGTTTGTTTTCTCATTGCAACTCCTTGTGACTCTGGGTAAATCACTTAACCCTCCATTGCCCAGAGAGTCAAAATGCATCCTTAAAAAAAATTAATAATAGTGTACAAAATACAAATTAAAAAATTGCAAATTAAAGAATCTAAGAACCTTGCAATTTTTAGACTATTTCAGAAAAGCAAGACTGGTTTCACATATTAAAACCCATTTTGAGATGTATATATTTGTGTGTTTCACTGCATGAGATAAAAACTTCTGTAAATGTTCTAGTGATATAAGTAATTGGGTAGACCCATAAGTAAATTATAAAATAACAATATACAAGCTGTATTCATAATGATTTGAGTTATTTTTAAGAACAAGCAACATTCATTTGGATAATTTTTTGTTGGCACTTCTTTCAACAGATTTCTGTGTTACCGTATATGATTACATAATGGAAAAAAATTTTCTGAAACTTAACATGCAGAGAGGTCTTGTTACCACATATAGAGAAATCAGACTTCATACAAAATGAACAATAGTAGATAGGTGAAAAGATAAACGTAGCAAGCCTTTGAAGTAGGTAGCAGGTCAGGAGTAAGAAGTTATGGTGAATGGGGGTTGGGGAGGTGTTAAAATTGGTTTTATTTGTTTATTTGATTAAACTTTATTTTATTTTCTTATTTTTTATTGCTTTATCATTTTTATTATATTGTTTATTGTAAACCAATGTGGTACTTTTTTAATGGAAAGTCAATAAATCATCATCATATTTATTCCATTGCATAAAATAAAGCTGTTTAGCAAAGTGTTTTCCTTTCCCCTCCCACTGTAGACATCCCCAGGCCTGCCTCTGCAGTAGAGAGTGACACGGTGACAAAATTCATCACTGTTCCATCCCTGTGAATAACCGCAGGAAACCATCTCATGTCATTCTCTTTAGTATCTATCTCAACCTCAGTCCTTCCACACCAGCATTCTTCAATGCAAGGCTTTGACGGTTAGTGGCTTTGCCCATTCATACCTGTGATTCCTCCCTTTCTCCTTAAAGAATGACATGGAGATGGTTTCCTGTGGTTATCCACGGGGACGGGAACGATGATAAATTTTGTCACCATGTCATTCCTCTACTTTGCTGTCCTAGTGTCTAGAGGTGTGGGGGTGGGGTGGGAGGCATGAGAAATCTCTAATACTTTCTGTCTTATCAACTGGCAGTTAACTCTTTAGTGATTTCTAAATTAGACTACTGTAATGCTCTCTTTAAAGGTATATCACTAACCGAACTCAAACGCCTACAAATTATCCAAAATGTTTCCATAAAACTCATCACTAAATCCAAAAAATTTGATCACGTTACACCCCTTTTAAAAAATGCACATTGGCTTCCAGTTATCCATCGGATAACATATAAACTTTATTTGCTTATCTTTAAATCTCTTTTCTATAAGACTCCAGCATTCATATACAAGCTATTAATACCATATCACCCAAGCAGAACCTTAAGATCTAATGAGCAAAATTTATTGACCATTCCCTCATTGAAGATTATTAATACCAGACGGCAGTTTATCTTTTCGGTAACTGCTCCACAGACTTGGAATGCTCTTCCAATTTATTTACGAAAGGAGCAGGATTTAGGAAAATTTAAAAGTAATCTAAAAACATTTCTTTTTAATGATGTTTTTAATATTTAATTCAATAATTTTAAGGCCAGTGATTTTATTATTTTATGTTTTAGCGTTATATGTTTCCTTATTGTGCTTTTCCTTTGTTTTGCTTTTCTTTAATCAATTGTATTTTAAAACTCTATCTTACCTTATGTAATGAGAACATGTATTAGTTATTTACCCGATGTTATTATTTAAAGTTTGTATTGTTTGTCTCTCATTGAATGTATTTTAAAATGTTCATCGCTTAGAATTTGATTAAGCGATTAATCAAGAGAAATAATAAACTTTTAACTTGAAACTCCCTTCTCGTAGTCCCATGATATTACTGCTGGGGATCAAATTGACCCCTTAGTGGTAGTACTGCAAGACTACTGCTAGGGGCTGACAGTTAACATTTTTGAACTTGTGAATCATAGGAGAAAATGGGGATTGTTCATGCCCCACCCTCTGCTGCTAGATACCAGGGATTACAGGATTTGGGGGAGGGGGGCTTTGGGGGAGATTTTATTTTATCTGATGGTCCCTTTAAGATGGCTTCTTAGAGCATGGCTGATGATCCGGTGAGAAAAAATAATGCCAGAACAAAACTGGTGCTATTTGATTGACATAATGAGGTGCTTTGCATATGCATTCGTGTGCTTTGCATCTTATGTAGCATGTGTTTCACTAAAAATCCTAATTTTGCCATTTAACATGTGTTAGTTTTAAATATTGTGTGTTATTCCCTTTACACATTGGTAATCAGCCCCTTTTGTATTTGACCAGCTACTGCAGTGTCTTTCAAACTTTTTTTTTGCTCTGGCACACTAACGGCCTCTTTTACAAAGCCACGTGGCAACAGCCCCAAAGCGCTTTAAATATCGCTATGGGCTTTGGGGCCGTTAGCGCAGTGCAGCTGCTAGCGTGGCTTTGTAAAAGAGGCTGTAAGTGGAGCAAATGTTTTTCACAGCACATTATAATTGAAATTGTAACATTTCAAAACCAACAAAAAATTAAATTTGAGAGTTATGTATTTAAAGTTCTTTAAGCTACATATGGGTAATTGTAACAATGGTGAAACTAAAGTAGATAGAATAGAATTGCTAATCAATGCAATGAATGTGCTTGTTTTTGAGTGCAAATTAACTCAACACGGCTTGATAGTTGACAAGCAAACACACATTTCATCATCCACCACCTGAAGTCGTTCTTTTTTAAAAATTTAATTTGTCAGAGTTGAAAATCCAAGTTTGCAAAGATAAGAAGATCTAAATGATAACAAAGCCTTGATTTACTTTGTTGCTCAAGTTAGGATAACTACTGCATAAAAAATAAAACTAAAATTACTTGCCATCAGTTTTCAAGGACCAATCACATCAAAGAATGATGCTTGTCTGGGTGGTTGTATTCTTAAGCATACAGATGCTCCTAACATTGACAGACTTTTGCATACATGTCATCTTTTCTAGTATGAAGGAAATTTTTAAAAATAAAGTAAAATTCTGAAATCTCTTGTGGCACACCCAGAATCTCTTCAGGCATTCTACTGTGCTGTGATACACAGTTTGGGAGACATTGATCTGGTTCATCTTGTTAAAATTCATTTGTGTAGGGAAAACGGCTCCACATTATGAAAACAGTTTTAAAACTATGTGGTTTTCCATAGTACACAAACTTTTAGCTTTATTGTAAAGGGATGGTCCTATGAGTAGGTTTAAAGTTGGAGAAAAAATGTGCATATGTTGGATTTTCATATTATTTTGCACTGCTTGGCTGCACAAAAAGCAGGTGCGCAGAGTATAAGGAGGTTGGGGCATGCATACTTTGCAGTTGCTGATTTTCAAGGGAAACAATGTGGTTGGTTTCCCTTGTGAAAACTAGCTTTAGTGTATCTGGGCTAAAAGCACCTTCATACTTTGTAAACATAGGCTATTTGAAATTCTTGCTGACCTCTTTCCAGTCTGCTTTTTCACTTGCAAAACAAGACTACTACACCTATTTGACTAACACTCTTGGCTCTAACACTCGCTGTCTCTTTTTCCATAGTGAACTCTACTCAAAGTGTCCTAATCTCTAATACCCCTTCAATTTCTCCCCAGACTATGGGTTAGATTCACTAACATTCCAATCCGTGTCTGATTGGAGACAGGCTGACTGACTAACCAATCACCTTCATGCAAATGGAGGTGATTGGAGGTACGTCCCAACCGACTGCACGGAACAGATTGAGTTGGGGAGAGCCCTCACAGTAGTGACAGGTGAAGTAGCCTCCTGTCACTGCTGTCAGGGCTCTGCTGGCTTTTTTGTTGTTTCATTTGTTTAAATAGGCTGAAAAATATCAGGCCTATATACAAAAAAAAAAGAAAAAAAAGCCTCCCCTGTGCAGAACACCCCCCCAATGCGCGCTGGCCCTGTACACCCCCCCCCAACTGGCACGGCACAGCGCCCCCCTCCCCGACTGGCATGGCCCACCCCTGGCCCGACCCAACACCCTCCTGTACCTAAAAGTTGGGAGTAGGAGGGGTGCTCAGTCCATCCTGCTCCGTAGGCCTATAGCAGTGGGAACAGGAGCAACTACAAAGTCCTCCTGCTCCTTCTCCTCCGCCCTGCCTGACGCAATGCTAGCCTTAGGCCCCGCCTCATTGCATCATGTGATGCACAAGGCTGAGCCTAAGCAAGTCCCTGATTGACTGAATACAGGGTACAGGGGGGTGTTGGGTTGGGCTGGGCCAGAGGTTGGCCGGGGTTGGGCTGGGGGTGAGCAATCTTTGACTCTCCTGCTCTCTGCTGCCCTTCCCCGCAGTGCAGCCCCGCTTTTAAAACCATGGGCTCGCACTGCGGGGAAGGGCGGCAGAGAGCAGGAGAGTTGTGGGAGGCAGAGAGCAGGAGAGTCGGGGCAGGCAGAGAGAGCAGGAGAGCCAGAGAGAGAAGAGTCGGAGCAGGCAGTACTCCAAGTGGAGTTTTTTACAAAGTGACTGGTCCTCACTAGTGTGCTTGTTCTTGATCGGCCAGCCAGTCGGTGTGTCTGGAGAAAGGTTTAGTGAATCGCATCCTTATGCTTTGCATGCCGATTCCCCTCATTTGCATGCACGGATTGGGATGGGATGGCTTCACAGGTTAGTGAATCGGGTCAGAGGGAAATCGGGTCGCAAAGGGCTCACAAACCAATCGGTACACAATTGGTTTGCTTTGTGAATCTAGCCCTATGGCTGAGTACTTCTGTGAAAAGATTCACCTTGAGTTCTCAATTAGGTCACCTCCACCTCTCCTTCCTCTAGTCCAGTGGTCTCAAAGTCAAACCCTTTGCAGGGCCACATTTTGGATTTGTAGGTACTTGGAGGGCTGCAGAAAAAATAGTTAATGTCTTATTAAAGAAATAACAATTTTGCATGAGGTAAAACCATCAACAATACATAAAAAAACTGCTAATACTATACCCACCTCCACTTCTGCAAACTAACCATAAAACAAAAGAAGAGAAAAAAATGGTGTTTGAGAACCAAGTCCTGTACTTAACACGGTTTCTGTGCTCAGGTGTCTTCTGAACTTGGTTAAGTTTTGACCTGTTTTCTAGGAAGTCTGAAATTTGTTGGCAGGCTAGGTTGTGTATTAGTTTAGAGATCCATGGTTGGCTGGCTACTGCTCTGTAGTTAGAGAGGTCGTTTTGATCTTTCTTTATTTTTCAGAACTGGTTTGGTGAATGAGAGTTTCCATTTAAGTGGGACTTGTCCCAACCATAGTGATTTGTAGATGATGTCCGTAAGGTAGGAGAGTCCTGGGCCTTCGAGTTCTCTTACTGGGTGAATAGGGCATGTGTCGAGGGATGGTGGGCCTAGCTTTATTCTTCTTTACCTGGAACTCAGTGATTGGTTCGAATTCTTCCTTTATGTCTTCTGTTTCCATTGTACAGTATATTTAATCCTTGGCATGTTATTTAGGTTGTCTTTTTGTAGCTTCCTCATTTTCTCTGTGAAAATGTTGCTGAAATCTTCATGTGTGTGTATGTGCATCTCTGTGGGTATATCTGTACATGTTCATATATATTCACATATATAAGTGCATGTATGTTTTGGTTGCATATTTACATGAGTGGGTATATGCACTTATTGTTTTGGTTCTCATTCTGTGAGGAGATAAGAGGTGCAATTGTGTAGTAGTATTTTTATGCTGCAACTGTTGAAACTGTTTTGCCCATGGGGGGGGAGGAGGCAATGGCTTTATTTCCAGAGCACACTAACTTGCCTTGGAGCACTAACTCCTTTTCTGTGTCTAAAGCAGTCTTTCAGTGCTCTGCCCCACAGCCTTCCCATTGGCTGGATCCTACCCAAAGGCCGGGCAGACTGACTCACAGAAGAGAGAATTAGAGATCCAGAGATAATTTTTAATTTCTTCCAATGTCTGATATATTAATCATCCTTCTAACTTCCAGACATGAATTTTTAAATCTGTGGAAGTTTGTTCTAACCTACTGAGTCCTGAGCTCATCTAATGGGCTTCCAAAATTTTGAATCCTAGGAACGTGCCAAGTTTGCTTGTGTCTTAATCTAACCCTGCCCATGACAATAAATATTAAGTCACCAGGATGCTTAGCAACCAATAAGAAAGCAGTAAAGTTCAAAGTTCACAGTAAAAATAAAGAAAATGATATATCTATAAAACTGCAGTACATCACTGCTAGGGAATTGTGTATATGTTTTAGTTGTGTTCTGTGTCTGTCTTTTCCATGCAATGATTACCAAATCTGTCTGGGGAGCTCCAGCTAGCCAGGTTTTCAGGATATCCACAATAATCACAAGATCGATTTGTATATACTGCCTCCTTGGTATGCAAATCTATCTCATGCATATTCATTATGGATATCTTGAAACCCTGACTGGCTGGGATTCCCTCAGGACAGGTTTGAGAACCCCTGTCTACATATTATGTATGAGAGTTGCAGGATAGTTTTATGGGATAGTGGGGTAATTTTTGAAGAGAGAGGTTTTTTAGGGGTAGGGTGACTTGTGTGTGAGGGAGGAGGTTTTTTCCCCCCCATATCCTTTACCTTTTTGGGGATGGGTTGAAAAGTTGAGAGGGGACAGATTCAAAACAAATGCTAGGAAGTTCTTCTTTACCCAACGTGTGGTGGACACCTGGAATGCGCTTCCAGAGGACGTTATAAGGCAGAGTACGGTACTGGGGTTCAAGAAAGGATTGGACAAATTCCTACTGGAAATGGGGATAGAGGGGTATAGATAGAAGATTACTGCACAGGTCCTGGACCTGTTGGGCCGCCGCGTGAGCGGACTGCTGGGCACGATGGACCTCGGGTCTGACCCAGCAGAGGCATTTCTTATGTTCTTATGGTCAGTTTAGGTTGTGAGAGTAGGAAACAGGCAGATACAGTTTGAAAGGAGCAATTTCCTAATGGCTACTAACTGTTATATTGCTCTGTATGTATCTTTACTAGCTGGAACTCCTTTCCATGCATTGGGCTGTTTTTTTTATTGGGGG
Organism: Geotrypetes seraphini; assembly: GCF_902459505.1. NCBI lineage: Eukaryota > Metazoa > Chordata > Amphibia > Gymnophiona > Dermophiidae > Geotrypetes > Geotrypetes seraphini. Next base: position 58,620,385 of record NC_047089.1, on the reverse strand, counting down.
GGGTGTTAATTCTTCAGAACCCCTAGTTTGATGTAGCCCATTTTAAAATACTTAAAAACTTTTTACTTTAAAAACTTTTTAAATATTTCTTTCCACATTCGAAGTTTCATCCCATTTCATTAAATTCTCAGAGTTATTTTGCTATTAGACAGATGAACATTCTCAACCACTTTTATATAACTCTATCCAACTTTTATTGGAAGTTATTTTGTCCTTAATAATGAAGTGCAGTGTAGCAGTTACCTATGGTATGTAATTTTCCTAATTTCTCAGAGATCTAGCAGATTCTGTCATACAAGTAATGCTATCTAACAGAGACTGTACTGGAGAAATGTAAATTATGGCTTTCTAGAGCAATAAGAAACTAAACTAAACTAAACCTTAAGTTTATATACCGCATCCTCTCCATGAAAATAGAGCTCGGCACGGTTTACAAAAGTTTAATAAAGGAAGAGAATAGCACATTGAGTTTAGTGGTTTGAGAATAGGGGGGGAGGAGAGCGTTACGTTTTTGTGAAAAGACTGGTTTTAAGATGCTTACGGAATAGTTGGAAGGAGAACTGAGTCCGCAGTGGGGTAGTAAGGTTATTCCAGAGCCCTGTAATTCTGAAAAAGAGAGATTTTCCCAATTTTCCCGCATAGAGGATATCTTTTAGAGAGGGGAAGGAAAGTTTTTAAGTTTTTGTGTGGGCCTGGTATTGTTGGGATTCGGACAATTGTCATATTGGGACAGTCTGAAGGTCCATCAAGCCCAGTATTCTATTTCCAACAGTAGCCAATCCAGGTTCTAAGTATCTAGCTAGATCCCACATAGTAAAACAGATGTTATGCTGCTTATCCTAGGAATAAGCAGTGGATATCCCCAAGCAGTCTCAATAATAGCCTATTCTCTTTTAGAAAATTATCCAATCCTTTTTTAAACCCCACAAAGCTAACAGATTGATTTCACCACATTCTCTGGCAATGAATTCCAGAGTATAATTACATGTTGTGTGAAGAAATATTTTCTCTGGTTTGTTTTAAATCTACTACTTATTAGCTTCATCGTATGCTCCCTAGTCCTTATATTTTTGGAAAGAGTGAACAAACGTTTTACTCCACTCCACTCAGATAGACTTCTATCATATCACCCCTGAGCTGTCTCTTCTCTTAAGCTGAAGAATCCTAGCCACTCTTTAGCCTTTCCTCGTAGGGCACTCAACTTATCCCTTTTATCATTTATGTTGCTCTTCTCTGTACCTTTTCTAATTCTGCTATATCTTTTTTGAGATACGGCAACCAGAACGGCACACAATATTCGAGGTGCGGCCATACCATAGAGCAATACAAGGGCATTATAATATTTTAATCTTTGTTTTTCATTCCTTTTCTGATAATTCTTAACATTCTATTTGCTTTCTTAGCTGCCGCCACCATTGCATATTGAGCTGAGGGTTTCAATGTATCCTCAACGATGACATCTAGATTCTTTTCCTGGGCAGTGACTCCTAACGTTGCATGCATCACATAGCTATAGTTCAGGTCATCTTTCCCATATTCATCATTTTGTACTTGCTGACATTAAACATCATCTGCCATTTAGATGCCCAGTCTCTCAGTCTCACAAGGTCCTCTTGCAATTTTCCACAATCCTCTTGCGATTTAACAACTTTGAACAACTTTGTGTCATCAGCAAATTTAATTATCTTGCTAGTTATTACCATGTCTAGATCATTGATAAATATGTTAAAAAGCAGTGGCTCCAGCACAGATCCCTGGGGAACTCCACAATTTAACCTTCTCTATTGAGAATATTGACCATGTAAACCTACACATGACTTGTGTAGCTACTTCATCTAGCAGAGCCATTGCATTCTTAGCTTTTCCATGGAGGTTACTAGATATTAGAGCAGTGGTCTCAAACTCAAATCTTTTGCAGGGCCACATTTTGGATTTCTAGGTACTTGGAGTGCCTTAGAAAAAAATAGTTAATGTCTTATTAAAGAAATGACAATTTTGCATGAGGTTAACTCTATAGTTTATAAATCTTTCCTTTTGGCTAAGTCCTAATAATAATATTGTAATTTATAGCTAAAGAGACATATGATCAAGAAACTGTTTTATTTTTCTTTTGCGATTATGATAAACATACCGAGGGCCTCAAAATAGTACCTGGTGGGCCGCGAGTTTGAGACCACTGTATTAGAGCATGTTAAACCATAGTTAAACAAGAGTACATTAAGCTCAGCATCCTCTGACAGTGACTAGTTCAGGTTAAATGTATGGCAGATCCCAAAAGCTTTCTAGGACTTCAACAGATTTTACAGCTTTTCTATGTGGAAAAAAAAAAGGACTTCCTAACTGTTCCACCTGACTGATTATATCATACCTTCTCTTTCTGTCTCTAACAATCTAAAGAGCCCTAACTTTTTCAGCAGCTATTTGTAAAGAGGTGTGGTCAGTCCCCTCTATCACTTTTGTTGCACACTTCCTATGACCTGTGAACAGCTACTTTAATGTTGGATACATTTTTCAGCAGATCATTTGTGGTGGTCTGTAGTTGTTTTGCAGTTCTGACCACTTTTTGGGCTGTTCTATTAGTTACTTGCTTAATTAGAATAGTAATGAGCTGAGAAAGAGGGAATCTGAGATTCAAGCCCTGTGATCTTAGGTAAGCCATTTAGCCCTCAGTTGCCTCTAGTTGAGAGCTTTAACCCCCTCCCCCCCTTTTATGAAGCTGCATCGGGCTTTATTGCCAGCCATGGCGGTATTAGCTCCAACGCTCATAGGATTCCTATGAGCATCAGAGCTAATACTGCTGCGGATGGCAATAAAAAAGCCTAATGCGGCTTCATAAAAGGGAGGGGGGAGGGTTAAGTTTGTTATGAAAATTATTTTGATATAATTGTGATGATAAACATTGAATACATAGAAACAGACTGATTAGTTTGTTTTTACCCAAATGGTCAGTAACATAAATAAGCAGCAGTTGTTGATAAAGGTTGACTGAACCAGTGTAATTCATTTTGGCAAACATGGATATTTGTCCCCAACTTAATTTTTTTGTCTGTTTATACCTGTTCACTGTTTTCCATGTGCCGTAAGATATTGTTATTATAGGCCATATTGAAAACATGCTTTTTTCTTTTTTAAATTGATTGTAGCAAAGGCTTTGTTAATGAAAAATAAGAGCAGTAAAGCGGAATGACTTGGTTATTTTTACATTTTCCTGTAAAAACAGCCTCAGTAAGTGAGCTACAATGAGCAGTGATGTATTTCCTTCATGAGGATGGAAAATAAGCCATTTATTATTTCAGTTCTGACTCATCATGAACCTGCTGACTCTAGAACATTTTTAAATCATAAGGAGCAGGTTAAGGCAGAAAGTTGGACGCCTGGCTGGGGATTACCTGCTTATTACAATGTTTTACAAGTTATATGCATTAGATTTTCTGGCAGACCATCCCAAACCTCACACACTAAATACCACGTTGTTGTTGTTGTGCAATTATAGCCTGCAGGATTTAGGTGGTGCCAAATCCTGTTGCCTCATCATAGCTGTAGAACTATTTTTTTTAACCATTAAATACACATGAAGATAGAAATTAATGCATGACACTAAAAAATATTCTATGAATGATTTAGGAGCTTAAAAATCAACAATCAGCAGCTAATGATATAAAATTTAACAGTTAAAAAAATTTGTTTTAAAACCTATTCTACCAAGTCTGATGACAGAGTACATGTACATAGTAGAAAGGCAAATTACTTATCAAACATACTGTATATAAATAGGTATCGCTTTGGCCTAGATTCTCTAAACGGTGCCGGATTTTTAGGTGTTAGTAGGTACCCAAGCTGAGTGGAAAGACACCATTTTTCACTGATTTTCAAGGCGCGAAAGGCGGCCGTTGACAACGGCGCCAGCCTTTGTGTGACTTTTTTTATGTTAAGTTTTTCAGTCAGGTGTAGGGCTTCCAGATGGATTGGTTTTGCACATAACCTTGACAGCTGTGAATCTTTCTGTTTAGTTAGAATATATGAAGTATGATCTTAGTCTCTCAAATTTACTTTGAATTACATTACATTAAATTGGTGTCTTCTTTCCCACCAATACCTTTCAGTTCTAGGCGGTTTACAACAAGAATTGGCCTGGGCATTCCCAGAGAGATTACAAGGTTAATAGATATAGAATGCTTTGGGATCTGGGGAGGGTCAGGTTTAGTTAGATTGCTATAATATGTATAGGCAACCTATCAAGACAATAGTGCATGTTGAAATTGTGCTTATGCAAATTGTGCTTACCCTCTTCCCAGAAAATGAACTGTGCAAGACAGTGAATTTCCTTAAGTAGAAGGAAGTTTCAAAGACTAAGGTTAACTACTGAAAAGCCTTAGGAATCTGTTAAATATGCTACCTTTTGATAGGACAGGCAAGAGCTGTCCTCAATTCTATCATGACTGGTGATGAGTAATATAGGTTTCCAAGCCTCTGTCAAATTGACAGGCCAACTTTTAAAGGGAAGTTTGCCCACCAAACATTTTTTTGCAAGCAGAAATCTGTTTTATTCTAGAACAAGCAGGCAGCATATTCTTACAGATGGGTGATGTCTGCCACGGAGTCCGAGTACAGATAGTACAAAAGTGAAATATCACTTTAAAACAAAAGGTCGAAGACTACCCGTAATGCACATGCATGGGTGCCTTCTCGTCTACCACTAGCTTGCAGGACTGCCAGTTTCTAGTTTTCCATGGAGCTGAGAAGCTTTTTTTTTTTTCTCTCTCACCACATCTTATAGACATTTGTCATAAGCGTTTTTTAGCTATGTACTTCTTGCGTTTTCCTAATACTCAACCTTCCTGGAACCGTCAGTCATTTTTTTCCTTCATGTCTAAAGCTGCTAGCAGTTTCAGACAGTGTGATAAGCGTAAAAGGACCATCTCTGGTACAGATCTGGATAATTTGTGTGTTCAGTGTCTTGGTCCTCAACACCCAAGATTTTTCTTGCCTACTCTGTTCTAAATTACAGAGGAGGTCGCTAAGAGCAAGAAGGTTACAGTATAAACAACATTTTGGTTGAACTTCACGGACATCAAAGATGCCTTCATACTCTGACGCCAAATCATCTACTTGTATACCGGTACAGGCAGCATAGACATTTAGTTCCACTGTTGCTTCTTCGATGCTTACTCTATTGGGGCAACCTTGTAAAAATGCTAAGAAGCTAAACCCCCCCCAACCCCACAAAAAACCTACTTCAACGCATTCTGAGCATCATCGCATCAATACTGGCTCACATAAGCACATAAGCAGTGCCTGCTGGGTCAGACCAGAGGTCCTTCATGCCCAGCAGTCCGCTCACGTGGCGGCCCATCAGGTTGAGGACCTGTATATTAATCCTCTATCTACTTCTATCCCCTTTTCCTTCAGGAAATTATCTAATCCTTTCTTGAACCCCAATACCGTACTCTGTCTTATCACACCCTCCGGAAGCGCATTCCAGGTGTCCACCACCCTTTGGGTGAAGAAGAACTTCTTAGCATTGGTTCTGAATCTGTCCCCTTTTAATTTTTCCGAATGCCCTCTCGTTCTTGTAGTTTTCAAAAGTTTGAAGAATCTGTCCCTCTCCACTTTTCTTTTTTTTTTTTAACATATATCTTTTATTCAACAAGATCAAGAACAATACACAGGCAGAATGCCAACAGCAAATAACCAACTCCCAACAGAGCAACCCCCCACCCCCAACCGAGTGACATAGCATAATACAGAAAACAAAAGAGTAACAGAAAAGTCAGGAGAAAAGCAAAACATATCCAAGGCTCAAAGAAAGGCCCCTCCAGGAGCTATAGGAATGCCAAATACGATAAAAAGAACCACAGGTGTCATTGTACAAAGCAGTCAATTTAGACATCAAATAAAGCTGATCAGAATGGGTAGGTAAAGAGGTTCGTTTCCAAAAAGTGGCCACACAAAGTCTGGCCGCTGTAGCAATCAGGGCCACAAAGTGGGCATGGTCATCATCAAGGTTCCCCACAGAAAAATTAAGTAAGAACACTTCCATACTAAATAATATGGGTAAATGAAGAACATCAATCACCAGGTGGTGAACCATCCTCCAAAAAGGGACAAGCCCAGGACAATCCCACCAAATATGCCCAAAAGAACCCAACCCCCCACAATTACGCCAGCAGCGCCCATCTCCATATGTATAGAAACGGTACAACTTCTCAGGCGTAAGATACCACTGGAACAACATCTTGTATCCCTGCTCTATCAGTGGAGATGCTAAAGAGACCATAAATTTGTCCCCATTGCTGAAAATCAAAGGTCTTACCCAACAGAGCTTCCCATTTATGCTCATAGGACTGGGTCTGAGGTCGTGTATATAAAAGGGCCCTATATAAACGGGAAATAAGGCCCACCCCAGATCCCATTCGAAAGACCTGAAGGAAGGCAGAGTCCGCCCCTTCCCATTCGGGAATCACCTTTTTTTTAAAAAAATCCTAAAGCTGAGCATAGGCAAAGAAATCTGTCGCTGGAAGGTCATATAAAGACTGCAATGCAGCAAAGGGGACCAAGTCTCCACCCAATACTAATTGACCCAGCACACGGAGTCCCTCCATTTCCCAATGCCGGAAGATTCCGGAATCTCTAGCTGGCAAAAAAACAGGGGCAAATCTAATGGGAGTTGCATAAAAATAACGCTGACACGGGAACCAAGTCCTCCGGACTTGGCTCCTAGACTGCAGGGTACACACTATCCCATAGGAAGCCCCTTTCTGCAAATCCTGAATGACATCAAGGGGAAGCCATGGTAATGCTGCAAGTGGATAAGTCGGTTGAAGGGCCTGTTCTAGGGAAACCCAGCGCTGGGATGGAAACAACACCTGCAATTGGGCAGCATAGTAATAATTTAAAAAATCAGGAACACCCATCCCCCCATGAAGCCTATCCCAGTACATACGTTCCCTCCGCACCCTAGGCGGTTTGTGAGTCCAGATGTAAGCGAAGGCCCACCGTTGAAGTCTAAGCAGGAACTGTTTAGGAATTGAGAGAGGCAGGCAGGAAAATAAGTTTAAAAAACGGGGCAAAACATTCATGCACAAAGCATTAATCTGGCCCATCCAAGACAACCGTAAGCCTTCTCAACGATCCAGATCCACAGAAACAGTCCACAATAACGGAGGGTAATTCAGGGCAAAAAGATCAGGGAGCGTCCGGGAAATGCGAACGCCAAGGTACCGAATGGACTTAGCCGCCCAACGAAACGAAAAGGTGTTACGCAAAACAGCCACCAATGGGTCCGGAAGCGAAATATTAAGCAACTCAGATTTTTCAACATTAACTTTAAATCCGGCTACCGCACTAAAGTGGTCCAAAACACGAAGCACTACCGACAAGGACTGAAGTGGGTGAGTCAATGTAAACAAAATGTCATCAGCATACAATGAGATCTTATGCTCCTCAGCACCCACCACAATCCCCGTAATGTCAGTATGGGCATGAATAGCTGCTGCTAAAGGTTCCATGACCAGCGCGAAATCAAAGGCGTCAAGGGGCAGCCCTGTCTGGTGCCACAACGGACCGAAAAGAGGTGGTGTATCTCCCGTTAACCTGTAAGCAAGCCTTCGGGCCAACATACAATAAGGTCACCCAATGTAAAAAAGACCCTGAAATCCCCATCTGTTTTAAAATAGCTAGCATAAAGGGCCAATAAACCCTATCAAAGGCTTTCTCAGCATCTACCGATAATAAAACAGATGGAATAGAAAACTGATGGGCCACCCCGATAAGATCAAACACCTTCCTGATATTGTCACCAGGATGCCTCCCTGAAATAAATCCACACTGATCACGATGCATAAGGGAGAGTAGAAAACATTTCAGACGGACTGCCAAAATAAGGGTAAACAGCTTGTAATCTACTCCTAGCAATGATATAGGTCGGTAGGATCCACAAAGGAGGGGATCCCGACCAGGTTTAAGAAGAAGGGAGACCGCTGCCTGCCTGAACAAGTACGGCAAGCACTCCACCTCCATAAAGGAATTAAACAACCGGGTAAGGGGATCTACAAGATAAGGCTCCATTTTCTTATAGAATAAGGGCGAGAAACCATCAACACCCGGAGCCTTAGAAGCAGCCAGATGTCGAATAGCTACCTCCACCTCCGTGGCCTGAATAGGAGAAGAAAGCCAAGCCGCATCCACCTCCGCCAATCGAGATAGAAAGACACCTGAAAGAAAGGTATCAATCTCCCCCTCAGTAACTTCAGTCTCAGGGGTGTACAACGATTGATAGAAAGACAAAAACGCATGATGAATAGCTGCATCATTCGAGCAAAGCCACCCCAAATCATCCCGAACCCTCGTGATGAGATGCTGAGCCTGCGTTTGCCTAAGTTGCGTAGCTAGCAATTGGCCCGCCCTACCTGCCCATTCAAAATACCGTTGCCACCTCCACTGTAGGGCCCAAACCATGCCCTCCAAATCAAACTCCTGCAAATCTCGACGACATGCCGCCAATGCCACACCACTGGCTACTGACGGAGCTCTTTTGTTAATATTCTCCAACCGTCGAAGACGGGTCAGCAACTCCAGCCGGCAAGCAACCCTACATTGGTTGCGATACGACGCCCTCGAGATATCAGCAACCACGGAGAGTGGCTTTGAAACTCTCCCAAAGCATGTCCGCATGAACTCCCTCCACATCATTAAGAGCAAAAAACTCTTGAACATCGGTCTCCAATAAAGACAAAGTTCCCTCTCCACTTTCTCTAAGCCTTTCATGATCTTGTAAGTCTCTATCATGTTCCCTCAAAGTCTCCGCTTTTCCAGGGAAAAGAGCCCCAATTTCTCTAATTTCTCAGCATATGAAAGGCTTTCCATACCCTTTATCAATCATGTCACTCTATTCTGAATCCTCTCGAGTATCACCATATCCTTCTTAAGGTACGGCGACCAATATTGGACGCAGTACCGCAGATGCGGGCGCACCATTGTCCGATACAATGGCAGGATAACTTCTTTCGTTCTGGTTGTAATACCTTTCTTGATAATACCTAGCATCCTGTTTGCCTTCTTAGAGGCCACTGTGCACTGTGCCGACGGCTTCATTGTTTTGTCCACCAGTACCCCCAAGTCCTTTTCTAAGCTACTTTCACCCTTTACCAGCCCTCCCATCATATAGCTGTACATTGGGTTTCTGTTTCTACATGCAAGACTTTACATTTCTCCACATTGAACTTCATCTGCCATCTCATCGCCCACTCTCCTAGTTTGTTCATGTCCCTTTGTAAATCTTCGTAGTCCTCTTTAGTCCTAACTCCACTAATAGCAAATTTTATTACTTCGCACTTCGTCCTGTTTCTAGATCATTTATAAATACATTGAACAGCAGTGGTCAGAGTACCGACCTCTGCGGAACACCACTCGTGACCCGCCTCCAAGTAAGACCGAGTAGTGGACCTTCACTCCTACCCGCCAACCAATTTTTGATCCATCTATGTATGTCTCCTTCCACCCCACAGGCACCGTATGTACTGATTACTGTACAGGTTCCAAATAATGAGCCTTCTACATCAACAGCCATGCTGGCACTGGGCCTTTTACAATTTGTAAATTTTGTTTACACCATATAGATGCCACCCCTCGCATCATTGGTATCAACTACCAAACCTGCCTCATACTTGGGGCAGTGGAGGATTAAGTGACTTGTCCAGGGTTACAAACCATGGGCAGTTTAGGAACTGCAAACCAAGCCCTGTAAGATGGTTACCACTGTGAAAGAAAGCTTCAGAGATAACTTGAGCTTAAAATGTTGAGCATCCGTAAGCACAATGCTGCCTTCCACAAGAAGAGTGGTCTTCTTAGTGACAACTGCCACCAATGAATATACCTTGAACAATTTTAACTTCTCTAGTTTGTCCAAAGACAGGGGTAGAGGCAAGACATAGCCCGGATCTATTGTGCTATAATCAGCTTCTGTCTGGCCTTATGCACCAGAAGAAAGCATTGCAATGGCCTCTTAGTTCTAGCCATTTTAGAGTTTTTAGCAGCAGATGTGAAAATGTCTGGAGTATTAATATTAAGGACCTTCAAAGCCCTAATGATGAAGATAATTCCTCTTACTGGAACACCCTGACTGTAGAAGGGTCCTATTGCAGTCTCTCCTACCTCCCTAAAAGAAGAGCCCAGTGAAGACTCAAGATCCACTTCTGAATGGAAAAAGAGCAGGCCCACATGCATGAAAAGCATTGACCTGATACTGTTCACTGATGCCTATAGTGGGGGGCAGTGTTTCATAAGTTCTGCCGCCATTCACCCTGTCAGTGGTATGTAGATGCTTTTTTTTTAACAGTGCTGACAGCATATTCGCAGGAAGGGCTGGGGGGTATAGGTTCAATCACCATTAGCGCTCAGCATCAACGGGTCCCTCTGCATTCTAGGAGTGGAGACTGCCTGCACTCTTTGGTCTTAGAAAACTGACAAGGATTAAGAGGAGCCAACAGCAGTGAAGGCACCCTGAGGGTGTATAGGGACTTGGCACCACCAGCTGTACCTTAAATTAGGTACCCAGTTAACCTAAACCCCCAAGCTCAACTGAGTTAGAAAAACTAAAACTAAAACAGGAGCCAAGCCACAGATGAAGCCAGGAGCCTGGGATTGACCATCTAAACATCTGCTGGAGATAGAGAATACTGAACAGCCAATGAGTGTGCTATCCTATATTGCAGAATGCAGTTAAGTGCTCTCTATCTCCATCTGCTGATAGATGGACATGACCCACTTCTCTGGATTCATCTGTTACTGATGACAGGAAATTTGACAGATGTTCATCACTTATTTTCAATTATATTCAACTATTTTTATAAAATCTCTGGGGAGGCTTTTTAACACTAAGATTCTTCAGGGTTCCGTTCATATTTTTGCAGGTGTCTGCCAGAGAAAATATTGCAGTTTGGCCACCTGCAGAAGACAAATCTTTTCTTTCCACAGCTGCTCAACTGTCATTGTTGTTATAAAGCAGAGGCCAAAAAATTTTCAAGGGCAGTACCACATACGGCATTTAAAATCACTGTGAGGGTGTATATGCTGATTGATGAATGGATGGATACCTAGCCATTTTAGTGATTTTGAAAGGTAGGGAAAGAGAGGGAGGTAATTGTTTCTAGAAGTGTGGCAAATGGTATCTGTAAAAATACATTTTTAAATTTCAAGGAAATTGATATGTTTACCCCAGTGTTTAGTGTGCTCATTCTCACCCTTCTCTCCCCATCTTTTTAATTATTTTACCTGTCTCTACTCTTAATTTCTCTTCCCCCGTACTTTCCTGTTTTCTTCATTCTTACCCTCACCCTCTCTTTCATCTGCATGTAGTTTTAATTCTTGCTGGTGAGACCTGGCTCCTCTTGCAATAGCTCTTTGGGTGGGCCTGTTTGGCTTCTCGCCCCTTTAGTGGGGAATCATTATGAAACCAGAAAATATAGAACACTGATGTACAGTAGCTAAATCCAAAAGGAGGGAAGCATTGGGGAACAGTGAGCCTTAAGTCAGAGAAAGTGGAGAGGGGTACCAGGACAGAGAGGAATGAAAACTAGGGCCTAGTCCAGGGGTCAGCAACCTTTTTATAGTAAAGAGCCAATTTATCCAAGATCTACAAAGAGCCATGAGGTGTAGCTTCTCGTCTCTGCAGCTCTCATCCCACTCTGGTTCTAAAAAGTAGTAGCTGAGAAGGTAAAGAAAAAGAGGTTAGCTTTCATAAACTATAAAAGATCACAGAGAGAGGAAGACAGGCAAAAATATCTGGAAAAATTTAGTTGACACGGTGAAACAGGGGGACAAGACATTTTTTAGATATACTGTATTAGTGATAGGAAGAAGTGCAAAAGTGTCATTATGAGACTCAAAGGTGAAGAGGAGGAATATGTAGAAGCTGCTAAAGATAAGGCTGAATTGCTTAATAAATATTTCTGATCTGTGTTCACACCTGAAGCGCTAGGAGCAGACCACAGAAGACAAACACAAATATGGATGGAGGCGTGGTAGCCCCTGATCAATTTTCAGAGGACTGTGTTTGTGAGGAACTAGCTAAATTAAAAGTGGACAAAGTGATGGGGCCAGATGGTGTACATCCAAGGAACTTAGGGAAGTTCTGGCAGCTCTACTGGCTGACCGTTTCAATGCTTCTTTAGAATTGGAAGTAGTACCGAAGGACTGGAGAAGGGTGGATGTGGTCCCTCTCCACAAAAGTGGAAGTAAGGAAGAAGTAGAGAACTACAGCCTGTAAGTCTGACTTCTGTCGTAAGTAAATTAATGGAAATGTTTTTAAAAGAGAATAGTGATGTTTCTGGAATCCAGTGGATTACAGGACCTGAGGTAGCATGGATTCACTAGAGCAGGTCTTGTTAGACAAATCTGATCAATTTCTTTGATTGGGTGACAGAAAATTGGATAGAAAGAGTGCGCTAGATTTTAGCAAAACCTTTGACAGTATTCCACACAGATGTTTAATAAATAAGCTGACTGCCCTTGGTACAAGTATGGGCCCCAAAGTGATGGACTGTCTCAGGAACTGTTTGAATGGAAGGCAACCAGAGAGTACAGGAGTGGAAGATTGTGCTTGAATATAAGAAAGCGTGGGACAGGCACGTGGCATCTCTTATGGAGAGTAGAAGATAGTAGATGCTGCAGATGAGCAGACTGGATGGGCCATTTAGCCTTTATCTGCAGTCAGATTTCTATGTAAAGAGGACATCCTTATTTTGACCCGCTTCAGGAATGTCCAGGTTACAGAAAGTTGCTTCAATTTGAGCAGTTGTCCCCTTGAGAAATTAAGTTATGACATCTCCTTAAACCCCTAATGGTTGCTGTCCCCCTTCCTCTCCCCTGAAAATGAAACTAGAAGGGGATACCATGCGCTGACAGGTTCAGGTATTGCAGGCAATTTTAATAGAGCAAGAATCAAATGTGAAGAGTAAGCCAGGTAGTGGTGCAATGGACTATAAACTAAGAGACCTAAGTTCAAATCCCACCTCAAATCCTTATTAATTTTTTTGTGAGCCTTCTAGAAACAGAAAAATATCTCCTGAACTTAAATATATAAGCCACATGGAAGCCTGAAGGCTATTGAAGTGGTGTATATTCGGGCAGAGTAGATATTTTTCTGTTCCTGGAGGGCTCCATTACCAAAAGCAAGAGATAAAAAGTGCGGTTTGACCCTGGGTTTACTGCATTACCCACTAGGTTGATCCTCTGCTCTGTGTGGCCATTTTGTAAGAATGCTGCTATGTAGATGCCCAGGCCCTTTGGTTTTCTCTGTTCAAAATTTGAAAGCTTCAGTTTGTAAAATGTATAATCATGTTGGATATTTCCAGCACATGGATGTCCATATCACATTTTCGAACAGTCTGTGTGTCCTGTTCAAAAAGACATGCGAGATGGATGTCCATTTGGGATGTTCTGACTTGGATGCCTTTTTGAAAAGGCGCCTGTCTATTAATTAATTTATTTGTTTTTTTTTACATAAGAGAGGCACAAAATGATTTGAAGGCTTGTTTTCAGGGAAAAGGTGTTCCCTTTTGTGGACAGTGTTTATGTATTTCTGGATGTGAGTCATGTAACTCAATCTTGCAGGAAATTTTTATTGTAGATGAAGGCTTGTGTTTTGGCTGCAGGGGGTTCATTCTTAATTAATTTTCCCTATAAGTGTATCCTTATCTTGGCTGGTATTAAATTTGTGTTTCGTGAGCCTGAGCAACCAAGTTTCCAAGTTTATTAGGTTTTTATATACCACCTATCAAGATTATCTAAGCGGTTTTTTTACAATCAGGTACTCAAGTATTTTTCCCTTTTCTTAATGGGGAAACACCTTTAATTTAATTGATTCTTTTTTATTTTCTTTTATAAATATACAAATTAGAGGGAATGGGTTTGGAGTACTTTTAATACAGGTTAGAGTTCCTCATTCTTTTGTTCTCCAATGTGGACAAGTAATTGTTAATATACAGTACAGTAGTATGATTGTTTTGTTTTTGTTAGCAACAAAGAAACAAGTATTTTTATCTTTGTTTTATGAATGACAGTTTGAAAATCTTAATAAAATCTTAATATCCTTGTTACTGTATACATTTTGACACTGTGGGAGGACTAACAAGTTTGTTTATACTCTATACCAGCTTCTTTCCTTTCTTTGACAAAGTGTTGTTGGTGTTCCTGCCAGAGACTTTATTCTAAGTTAATACTCGTCTGTCAGAGGACCCTTCAACTAGTTTGTGCTCTTGGAAGGATTTGGAAGAAAGTTACATATTTTGGCTTCAGACAAATTTGTTTGTGTAACTGCCTCTGGAGGTCACACTCGGACACAACAATCTGTGAGGTCTGCTGTATGAAAAAATAGATATGATTGGCATGGTTTTATCAAAGAGAAATTTTGCCAGGCCAACCTAGATATTTTTAAGGTGGCTAAAGGCAATCTGATTTGATATGAGTTGATTTTTAAAATAAAGTACAAATTGGAATTGAGACATCAAGAACAGGTCCTGTGCTAAATCAGAGTGCTGCAAATGGTCTGCACTGAGCTTGCATTTTAAGGGGCAACGTTGGCAATGATTTGAAATGTTTCAGATCGTGTTCCGATGCTGTCTTTAATGGAGTAGATTGTACTGGAGACAAATGTGTGGTTTACAATTGGGGAAACTCCTTAATAAATGTGCTTAGGTTCCACCTCTCATGCTCTTTGGAAATAGTCATGTAAGAGATCTTTTTTTTAGGTTTGGAGGAGCAGTCTGAAGAGGCAGTTGTACTTTCTTGTACAATCCCTCTGGAGGCTGAACTCGTGGGATCTTGTATTCTCTTTAGCTTCGGCTGCAGGGCTAATAAAACTTGTTCCCTCCTCTCTAGGCTATCTGCCTGGTAGCTTCCTGTCATGCCCACTTTGTTCCTGCATCCTCATTGCATGGGTGAAATCAGTGTCTTCTGCTCGTGGTTTGTTTTCAATTCCTAGTCTTTATTTGATTTGTTTCGCGGGTTTGCCCAAGTGCGGCGGATCAACTCTGTAGGAGTGATCCTTCAGCGGGAGATCGCAGACATTTTAAATTTTGTCTGCTTCTGGAGGGTGCTCTGTAAACTTAAACTGCAGTAAGTCCTCTAGATAGCCTGCAGATTGGATCAGGTCTCCTGGATCGGGAACCATCTCTCCACTAGTTCGTCCGCAAAGGGGTAGAGCGCAGGCTGCTGCGGTTCCATGGAAGTAAACTGGGATCGGAACCGGACCGCGTGCCTTCCCTAATTTCCCTGAGGGTTCTGGTGGTCGTGATCTGTGGTGACAGGGAAGGTGAGGTGGTCAGAAGATCTGAAAAATCCAGTTTAATCAGCTCTGAGGTACCGTACTTATCTCCTTGCTTGTACTGTGTAGTGCAGGCTGCCATAGACTTTCATTGCAGCACATCTTTGTGATGTCTGTGTCACAGAGTTATCCCAGGACAAGCAGGCATGATATTCTCACATGTGGGTGACGTCATCTACGGAGCCCCGATGCGGAAGCATTTTCAAGCAAACTTGATTGAAGATTTAAGTTTGCTCTGCTGCTCCACGCATGCGTGCCTTCCTGCTCCACTAGGGGGCGCATCCCCTCGTGGTCTCCAGTTCAAAATTTTCCGCTGAGCCTAGAAGTCGTGTTTTTTCAGGCTCTGCCCCAACTGCCTTCTAGCACCGCAATTTTTTCTTGTTTTTCTCGATTTAGTCGCTGTGTGCGAGTTTTTTCTTGTTTCAACTGTTCCTGCTTCGTTTTTCACCGACCCGGAGGCTTCCGGGTCCCCGTGGCCGCGTGGCTATTCGAGCCGCGGCCAGTTTCGATTCTATGTCCCGGCCTTTGACCGGCTTTAAAAAGTGCTCCCGGTGCGAGCGGCTTCTTTCCATCACAGACCTGCATCGCCGGTGCATCCTCTGCCTGGGGGCCGCTCATCCAACCGACTCTTGTCCCCAGTGCGCTACTTTCCAGAACCGGGCCCTCCGTCGAAGGAAAGCCCGCATGGCGGATCTTTTCACCCCGGACCAACCCTCTACCTCGGCCTCGAGGTTGGCCCCGGCCTTGACCTCGGCCCCGAATACCTCGGCATCGCCTCGATACTCGAACCCGAAGCCCTCGGGACAACAGAAAACCTCGGCTCCGGGTAAGTCCCCTCTTCCCTCTTCAGGTTCCGTAACAGCGAAGAAGCCAGCCTCGGGGACACCGGCGACGCATGGCGGAAGTCCCATGCTTACAGCCCCGGCGAAGCCCTCCAAGCCTTCGGGCCGTGCCTCCACCACACGGGAATACTCTGATACGAGGTCGCCCCCGGTGGAGTGCACCGAGGCAGTGGACATGCCCTCGATGCTGTCCGTGCCCGTGCCCGTTTTCCAGGACCTACTCCGAGCGATGATCTCGTTGGAGCTGTCCGCTGCAATGGCCCATTTGCAACTGGCCTCGACCTCGACCCCGCATGTGCCAGACCAGCCTGAGCCTCGCGTCGAGCCACCTCGAAGAAAAGCGTGCAAGCTTCGCCGCATTCCATCTTCCTCGGACTCCTCACCGAGGCACCCGAGGCGCTCTCCCTCCACAGACCGCCGCGGTGCAAAATGTCGTGCTAAAACGACAGAAACCTCGAACCGCCGTACCTCCAAGAAGGCCCGGGGTTCCCCCACACTACGAGGCCGTTCACCTACACCTCGTACGGGACCGCTAAGGGTGGCTGAGTTATCACTCTCCAACCCGCGCATCCTCCGAACTTCCCCTCGAACCGCGACTCCGACCCGAGGTCGCAGGTTTTCACCGAGGGAGTCCGGGTCGAGGTCACCGATTCGACATCGATCGGTACCTCGAACCCCGACATCGTCTCCGAGGGGCTCCTCGAGACGTCGGAGATCTACGACCCCGGAACACTTTCACAGTACTTCCCCGGTCTCGGAGCGTGGATCGGAGCAGGAACCTCGATACTCGAGGGAAGCCTCCCCATCCTTCTCCACCCGACGGAGGTCTTGTTCACCAACCCCGCAAGGGGCCTCGGGAACACCTCGCCCATCCTTCATTCGCTTTGTCCAGGACATGGGCCAATCCTTGGACTTAGACCTCCAGTCCGACTCCAGTTACTCTAAGGAATACCTAGCGGAGCTGGATATGCCAAACCTGCCCAGAGAGTCCCTCCGCTTACCGCCTAACCCGGTACTCTAACAGGCCTTCTTCAGGAACCTGGAGACCCCCTACATGGTCACAGCCGTACCCTCCAAAATGGAGGCTAAGTACCGCACAGTACCCTACCCGCACAGCTCTCCCACCAGTCGCTGCTAGTAGAATCCTCCTTGAAAAAGGCCCATCCATCCCGGGTCTCAGCCGCGGTCCCCCCAGGCCGAGAAGGCCAAACCCTAGACAAGTTCGGCAGGAGACTATATCAAAATGCCATGATGGCCTCTAGGGTGCAAAGCTACACTTTCACCTTCACATCCTACCTCAAACACCTCATTGGACTATTGAGAGCCTTTGAGACTGACCTACCGGCCTCCCGCCAAGGAGCGTTTGGCCTGCTTTTAGAGTCCCTCTCCAACCTGCGCCTCCATCTATTCCACGCGGCCTACGATGGCTTCGAACTCTCCTCCAGAGAGGCAGCCTTTGCTATCGCCATGCGCCGACTAGCTTGGCTGCGCCTGGTCGACATGGACCCCAACTTACAGGACCGGTTGGCTAACCTACCCTGCGTGGGAAAAGAACTGTTCGATGACACGATCGAGGCGGCTACAAAATGCCTCTCCGAACATGAACGCTCGTTTGCCTCCCTCGTCCGGCAAAAACCTAAACCGCCCAGGCCGTTCAGGGCCCCTCCACGCCGCTACCCTCAAAAATCCACCCCTCCCTTCTCGCGGCCTCCACCCAAGCGTCTGCAAGCCCACCACCGGGCCATGCCCAAGTCCCAACCGCCTGCGACTTCCAAACCATCCCCGTCTTTTTGACCGGATTCGCGGAAGGGGGCGGGCCCTCTCCGCCATAGCCCCAGGCCTCCTTCCCATCGGGGGCCACCTCAAAGCCTTTTACCCTCGCTGGGAACAAGTCACGTCGGACGCATGGGTCCTTGGCGTGATCTCATCAGGATACTCTCTCAACTTTCGGGCCATTCCTCCAGACAACCCCCCAAGGAATTGCCCTCCCAACTGGACGCAGCTACCCCTACTCCTCTCCGAGGCTCGAGACCTGCTTCGCCTCAGGGCAGTGGAGGAGGTTCCCCCCGACCAACGGGGGAAGGGCTTCTACTCCCGCTACTTCCTGGTACCGAAAAAAACGGGAGACCTACGCCCAATACTAGACTTGAGACACCTCAACAAATTTCTAGTACGGGAAAAATTTCGGATGCTTTCCCTACCGACCCTCTACCCCCTGATCGACGAGGGCGACTGGCTCTGCTCCCTCGATCTGAAGGAGGCATACACACATGTCCCAGTACACCCCGCTCACCGCAAGTTCTTGCGTTTTCAGGTAGGGGACTGGCACCTACAATACCGAGTCCTCCCCTTCGGCCTAGCATCATCACCTCGGGTCTTCACCAAATGCCTCGTGGTGGTCGCAGCAACCTTACGTTCCCAGGGCCTCCAGGTATTCCCCTACCTGGACGACTGGCTGATCAAAGCCCCGTCCAGGGAAGGGGTTATCTCAGCGACCCAACAGACTATTACCTACCTACAAAGTCTGGGGTTCGAAATAAACTTCTCAAAATCCCAACTATGCCCCTCGCAGTCCCTACAGTTCATCGGGGCTACGCTGGATACGGTTCGCCTCCGTTCCTTCCTCCCCCCTCCGCGCCTAGAGGCGTTAGTAAGTCTGAGTCGAAGGATCTCTCTGCTGACCTCGGTATCAGCTCGACAGATGATGACTCTCCTAGGCCACATGGCCTCCACCGTCCATGTCACACCCTTCGCCTGCCTCCATCTGAGAATCCCTCAATGGACCCTGGCCTCTCAATGGCGTCAAGACCGGGACCCGATCGACCGTCCCGTGACAGTGACTCCTTCCTTGCAAAGATCGCTCCGCTGGTGGGCCGACTCTTCAAATCTTTCCAAAGGTTTACTCTTCCTCGCCCCTCATCACAGCAAGGTACTCACCACGGACTCGTCAGAGTACACTTGGGGAGCCCATCTGGACGGCCTACGCACGCAGGGGATGTGGTCAGCGGAAGACCGCCGCTGTCACATCAACGTGCTAGAGCTCCGGGCCATCTATCTCGCAGCTGTAGCCTTTCAACATCTGCTCCACGACCGGGTGGTCCTCATCCGAACCGACAACCAGGTAGCAATGTACTATGTAAACAAACAAGGAGGAACAGGGTCTTGGTCCCTCTGTCGGGAAGCCCTGCGCCTCTGGAAATGGGCAATCTCCAACAACACCTTCCTTCGAGCGGTGTACATACAAGGAGAACAAAACTGTCTGGCGGACAGACTCAGCCGCCTCCTCCAGCCACACGAGTGGTCACTGCACTCTCAAACCCTACGACAGGTGTTCAAACAGTGGGGGACACCTCAAATAGATCTATTCACATCCCCCCACAATCACAAACTGCCTTTCTTCTGCTCCCGGATGTACTCCCCGGACCGGCTCGAGGCCGACGCCTTCCTCCTCGACTGGGAGGGAAGGTTCCTGTATGCGTTCCCGCCGTTTCCTCTGATCCTACGGACGCTTGTCCACCTGAAAACAGTACAAGCCACCCTGATCCTGATTGCTCCTCGCTGGCCACGCCAGCCTTGGTTTTCCCTTCTACTTCAACTCAGTGTCAGAGATCCACTGCCTCTGCCTCGGTTTCCCTCTCTACTATCACAGGGTCAGGGTTCGCTGTTACATCCCAATCTTCAATCTCTTCATCTGAATGCTTGGTTTCTTTCCCCCTGACTTCTCTCCCCGTGTCTCAATCAGTCAAGGAGATATTGGAGGCCTCTAGAAAGACCTCAACGAGAACCTGCTACTCCCAAAAGTGGACCAGATTCTCAGCCTGGTGCTCCTCTCACAGCCAGGACCTGGTGTCGGTCCCCGTCCCCCTGGTCCTTGACTATTTACTTCAATTATCTCACTCCGGCCTAAAGACCAACTCCATTCGAGTACACCTCAGTGCGATTGCAGCCTTCCATCAGCCCCTGGAAGGGAAAGCCCTCTCGCTCCACCCCCTGGTCTCTCGCTTCATGAAGGGTCTCCTGAATGTCCACCCTCCTCTCATACCTCCTCCGGTGGTTTGGGACCTTAATGTGGTTCTGGCTCAACTAATGAAACCTCCATTTGAGCCCCTAGACAAATGCCATCCAAAATTCCTCACTTAGAAGGTGATTTTCCTGCTTGCGCTCACTTCCGCTCGGCGGGTTAGTGAGCTACAAGCTCTAGTGGCGGACCCACCCTTCACGGTATTCCATCACGACAAGGTGGTACTCCGCACTCATCCAAAGTTCTTGCCTAAAGTAGTGTCTGATTTTCATCTCAAGCAGTCCATTGTCTTACCTGTGTTTTTTCCCAAGCCCCACTCTCATCCCGGAGAGGTGGCGCTCCACACTCTTGACTGTAAGAGAGCATTGCCCTTCTACCTCCAACGCACTCAACCACACCGGAAAGTCCCACAATTGTTTTTGTCCTTCGACCCAAACCGGTTAGGCCACCCAGTCTCCAAGCGCACCTTGTCCAACTGATTGGCCGATTGCATCTCCTTCTGCTATGCTCGGGCTGGTCTCGCACTGCATGGTCGAGTAACGGGACACAAAGTCCGAGCGATGGCAGCCTCCGTAGCGTTCCTCAGGTCCACACCTATTGAGGAAATCTGCAAGGCTGCCACGTGGTCTTCGGTTCATACTTCCAGCTCCCATTACTGTCTGGACTCACTGTCCAGGAGCGATGGCCGGTTCGGCCAATCGGTTTTGCGAAATCTATTTGCTTAAATTGCCAACTTCCCTCCATCCCTTTTCAGTTAGCTTGGAGGTCACCCACATGTGAGAATATCATGCCTGCTTGTCCTGGGATAAAGCACAGTTACTTACCGTAACAGTTGTTATCCAGGGACAGCAGGCATATATTCTCACAATCCGCCCACCTCCCCGAGGTTGGCTTCTTTGCTAGTTAAGTGAACTGGAGACCACGAGGGGATGCGCCCCCTAGTGGAGCAGGAAGGCACGCATGCGTGGAGCAGCAGAGCAAACTTAAATCTTCAATCAAGTTTGCTTGAAAATGCTTCCGCATCGGGGCTCCGTAGATGACGTCACCCACATGTGAGAATATATGCCTGCTGTCCCTGGATAACACCTGTTACGGTAAGTAACTGTGCTTTTTGGTGATTGCGGGGGGGGGGGGGTGCTGAAATCGGGGTTTTGGGTGGATTCCCTGCATGCCCTGGTCCCCCACCCCCCACTTGTAAAATTGTAAAATTGCCATTTTTCACGGTTCCCTGAGTTTTTCCCGGACAGTTTTAGGGCAAAATCGGCACCTGCAGCGGCCATCTTGGATTTTCTTTAAAGTTTTCAAATGTATATTTTTTGAACTTAGAAGCTTCGTTTTTGTTCCAAACTTCACAGGTGGCCACCTCAGGACAGGATGGCATTCATGCTGTAAATGCAGCGGATGGCTGGTGGATTTGCAGCCGTGTATTATGTGCACTGCGGCCCGCGAGGGGTGTGAACCGTACATGGATTCCGCACTATCCTCCTCCAGAGAGGCCCTGCTTTCCTCCAATTTCACCGGAGATGTGATTCCAGCATCTTGGATGCGAGGAGGGCGCTTTTGTGAAACGCAAGCACAGTTCCAGGGAAAAGTCTCATAAGTCTTCTAAACATTCCAAATCTGAGTCCTGCAGATTGGCTCTTGCCATCGGTGACTAATTTCTACTGGAATTTGTGAATATGATGTATCAGGCTTTCAGGAGAGAAAGAGCTATGCCTGTCTCTCCCTCTCAGATTCCAGAGCAGCAGTCTGTTCAGCCTTTGGATTCCAGCATGCCCATTTATTCCCTTGCTGGTCCACCTGAAAGCAAGTAGCAGCTCCCAATCATTGCCTCGGTTCCTGCATCAGTTTCTATGCCGTTGCTGTGTCGTGGCTTTTTGGCGGGGTCAGCTGATGTAGCTAACTTAGTGGATCTATGGGATTCCCAGAACACTGATTTCCACGATCTTGGAGAGGATCAGACGGTGCATAGGCTCTTTTAAGTCCAGTCGCCTTCCTGATCTTATCTCCGAGTCCCGCTTTCCACTGCATTTCTGGACAATGCGGACTTGGTGGAAATGCTCTTGGAGGTTTGGGAGGCCCTGGAGGGTCCCTAAAGTACGCTAGGGCCATGGCTAAGTTATATCCTATGGCATTGGAATTTTCAAGCTCTTAGTCCCGCTGAAAGTGGTTTGGCGGTGGCTCAGGTCACTAAATGTACCTCTTTGCCCTTGGATGGAGTGGATTTTGTCATGAAGCGTCTTTTTGATTCTGCTGCAGCGGGAGTGCGAGCTGTAGCGGCCACTTCCTTTGTGGCCCGGGCATGTCATACCAAACTCTATCAGGATCCTGAGGAGGTTGTTCTTCAGGACCTTGACTTCCTAATTTCTGGAGTGAATTATTTGGCAGACGCACTCTTTGATATCATGAAAGTTTTTGCTAAGCTGGGAGCTTATTCAGTTTCTGCAAGGAGAATGTTATGGATTCGCCAGTGGTTGGGTGATTCTTCATCTAAGGCTACACTGAGCAAGTTGCCTTTTAAAAATTCGCTCTTGTTTGGCCATGGTTTGGATGATCTTATGGCCAATGTGCAGGACTGTAAGCCTAAGGTGCTTCCTGGCTTTACCTCACCAACCAGGGGGATGGGACTGTGGAATTTTCATTCCTTCCAGCAAACCTCACAGTACGCCGGACCCCCTGTGGTGGGACAGCATTTCGGAGCAGACCTCACTTTGAAGGTGCAGCGCGCCAACAGTCATTCAACTCCCGACCTTCTGTCCCTCCCAAGAGAAAATTATGGCGCCAGGTCTCTGGAGAAGCCCCCCCAGGTCTAGTTTCTCTCCCCTCTTTGTTAAGAACATAGAGCATAAGAATTGCCGCTGCTGGGTCAGACCAATGGCCATTGTGCCCAGCAGTCCGCTCCCGCAGTGGCCCTTAGGTCAAAGACCAGTGCCCTAACTGAGACTAGCCTTACCTGTGTACGTTCTGGTTCAACAGGAACTTGTCTTAACTTTGTCTTGAATCCCTGGAGGGTGTTTTCCCCTATTAAAGCCTCCGGAAGAGCATTCCAGTTTTCTACCACTCTCTGGATGAAGAACTTCCTTACGTTTGTACAGAATCTATCCACTTTTAGCTTTAGAGAGTGCCCTCTCGTTCTCTCTACCTTGGAGAGAGTGAACAACCTGTTTTTATCTACTAAGTCTATTCCATTCATTATCTTGAATGTTTCGATCATGTCCCCTCTGTCTCCTCTTTTCAAGGGAGAATAGGCCCAGTTTCTCTAATCTCTCACTGTATGGCAACTCCTCCAGCCCCTTAACCATTTTAGTCGCTCTTCTCTGGACCCTTTCGAGTAGTACTGTGTTCTTCTTCATGTATGGCGACCAGTGCTGGATGTAGTATTCCAGGTAGGGATGTATCATGGCCCAGTACAGTGGCATGATAACCTTCTCCGATCTGTTCGTGATCCCCTTCTTAATCATTCCTAGCATTCTGTTCGCCCTTTTCGCCTGTTGACCAGTACTCCCAAGTCTCTTTCCTGGGGGGGTCTCTCCGAGTACTGCACCGGACATCCTATATTCGTGTATAAGATTTTTGTTACCGACATTCATCACCTTACACTTATCCATGTTAAACCTCATTTTTTGCCTCCTTGACTATTTTTTCCTCGTAGTCTCTTTTGGCCCCTCTTACCGCCTTATGGCAACTGCTTTGATGTTGTTTGTGCTTTTTCCAGTTTTTGTCTGGTTTTGACCTTTTCCATTCATTAAACGAAGTCTTGTCTCTGATCGCTTCCTTTACCTCTACAGTGAGCCTCACCGGTTCCTTGTTCTTTTTCCTCTTGGATCCTTGTTGATACGCGGTATATATAGATTTTGCGCCTCGGTGACTGTGTCCTTAAAAAGGGACCATGCTTGCTCTAGTGTTTTTACAGTGCTTATCCTCTTCTTAATCTTCTTCCATCTAATTCCTCAGATCTCTGCATCTCTCTTCCCTCCCTCCACTGCCAGTCCCCCTCTCCACAACCCATAGCCAAGGTTCTCTTCCCTCTCCAGGCCCTGAACCTTTAATCTCCTTCCCAACTTCATGATCCCTCTCCCCCTCATGCCTACCAAAGTACCTGATAATCCAGTGGGGTCGTCTTGGCAGGAACATGGCCCTTTCGCTTTTGCCTCCATGTAGCTGCCTTCTAAAATCACTGCTGTGACTTTTCGTGACTGCTCTCAGCATTTTCCTATAGTACCGTAAGCTGCTGTGAGAGGTCACTGTAGCCATTTTGGAAGGCAGCTGTGAGGAGGGAGGAGCAAGAGGGCTGTGCTCTTGCCATGAAGACCCTGCTGGACCACCAAGTATCTTGGTAGGCCGGGGGGGGGGGGAGAGGGGGCATCGTAGGGTTGGTTGGAAGATTAAAAGGTCAGGGCCTGGAGAGCTGCATCCACATAGCAGAAAAGCTGCATGTGGCTTGCGAGTTGCAGGTTGCTGAGCCCTGGCCTAGCCTTATTCTCTGCAAACATCTTTTTACTGTTTCTGGCTTTTATTCCTAAAACTGTCATCTCAAATTTTGAACTCCTGCTAATTGAAACAGGAGCAATCAGGATCTCCGCAAAAGCTTCAAGGTGGTAGTAGGATAAAAAAGAGAATCAAGACAGACAGGCAGTTGGAGGCAGAAATGATACATATAACATTTTGTGAAATAAAAAGTAAAATTGGAAAGAGGTACACACTAGCTTTTTTTTTTTTTTTTTTTTTTTAATTACTTTTTAACCTTGTTCCTTTGGGGAAAACATTTGTTGATTGATTTTCCTTTCAGCAGAAACTATTTTTCCTAATGGAAAAATTATGGTCCAGTCTATTGATTTTTAAATATATATATTTTTAAATCTAGGGTTTTAATATTCCCATTAATGAGAGGGCATTAACCCTCCCAACTGGAAATATGTTTCATGGTCTTGGGTCTCAGCCAGATAACCAAGAGGAAGTTTATCCTTGGCTCATAGATCAAATTTATGGGCTCCTTTTACAAAGCCGCGCTAGGGCCTTAACGCGCGGAATAGCGCGCGCTAGCTGCTACAGCCTCCTTTTGAGCAGGCGGTAGATTTTCAGCTAGTGCGCGCTAATACAGTGCAAGCACTAAAACGCTTAGTGCACCTTCGTAAAAGAAGCCCTATGTCTTTGAATTGCATTTCGAGAAGAAGTGCTTCCAGACTACTTTGCTGCAATTATATTGATAAGAAGAAACGGTTTTAAAAAAGTCAGTTTGCTTAGTTGGACTGCGCTTTTCTTTGTACCTTGAGAAATTGTGTTTGGACTCCTGACACAGGTTACAAGCCAAAATATGGCCTATACAGAGTCCTTTTTTTATTTGTTTCCTTCTTATATTAATTTGAACAATTGGTTTCCCTCCTGTTGTCATCCCTGCTGTTGTATTTTTATCACAGTGAAGCCCTCCATCATATATTATTAGACCATTTATACAAGGGATAGTGGTATTTTTTTCAGCCTTGTGCCTGACAATGCACCCACGGCATTCTAGTTTTCTTCCCAGTACATTGTGTTGTCTCATTGCTTAATCTAGATTCTTCTATGACTATTTCCTGCAGGGAATTTAATTCAAATAATGTAGTAGAGGGGGTTATTCTTGGATCTCTTTAGAAAATAGTCTGAATAGTATGTTGCTAGAATTTTCAGTTAAAAATATTTTTCCATCTGCATTTGAAATAATCTGCCGATTCAATCCTGGTATAACTGATAGAAGAAAAGATGGTGCATGTCTATTTAGAATTTGTGTTCCATCCTTAGTGCAATTTTATTCATTGTTTTCTTGATAACAGCATGGTATATACAGATAATTTGATTTTGACCTATAGGTTTTTGTGATCCATGAAGGGCTTAAAGTACTTAAAAGCTTTTGCCTATTTTTGGAGAAAAATGTTCACAGTACTATACTTAAACACTTATGTTTACAAGTGTGTAAAATATAGGAATTGAACTGAAAAAGGAAGAAAACATTTAGCAATTAATTTACAAGAAAAGATTATCAAGTAGTTTATGTAACTTGTTGTTTTATCTCTATGTAATACAGGAATAGACTTTTTACTGGCCCAAGAGACAAACTACTGTTTTCATACAAGTTAGTCCAATAAAAAAGGAATATTTTCCCTTTGTTTTTGTTTTATTTCTACATATTACCTTGAAGAGTGGACTAACACGGCCATCACACCTTTTCACTCATTCAAGTAGAGAAAGCATGCAGAGCATGGTTATGGAATTCTCTCTAACCTTTCAGTTTGTTTCTCTGTGTGTTCTTTCTGTTTCTGGTGGGGGAAGGAGTAGTAATATTTCTGTATTGTGTATGTACATCTGATAATTTTTGATACCCTATATATAGTCTACTTAGAAATATTTTCTGTTGGGTAAAAAGAAAACAAAGTATGATTGATCTAGCTATTGGATGTTACTGTCAACAGATGCCATAGCTGCTGCAATTGTCCCTTCCAAAGAAATGCATTGGGAACTTTTTATTTTTCTGCCCATTGACCAAATCTGAGCTTCTTCCATTCAATTTCATAGAGAAATTTGCCCCTAGGACAGAAAGAATGTGCATTTGTTTGAAACAACATGGGAAATGTCAATAACATTTTCCATAAATATAAAATAAAGAACCACTGCGGGTAATTTTTTTCTGATTATTATTTAAACAGGAACAAGCCTCAGATTATGGAATATCTTTCCCATTCACAAATCACAATTAAAGGACAAGAGAAAAGCACACTACACCAACCTAATAGGCACTGAAACCCAAGACACCAAAAAACTATTCCAAATTCTAAAAACCCTAACCGACACCAAACCCTACCTGACCACTAACAATACTACCCCCCCTCAGCCACTCGATTAGCAGAACACTTCCAAAATAAAATTACCAATGCAAGAGCTACCCTCAATTCTCCCCATAGATAGAGATTCTACTGCAGCAGATAGAATATGGTCTCAATTCCCCAACATAAAATGGCCTGAATTCAACAAATACTACAAAAAATACAGCCATGCATCCTATGAGCTCAACAACTGTTCACCATATCTCCTAAAAACATCCAGCACAAAATTCCGCGCTCTTCTTCTAAACTGGATACAAATCTCGCTAATAAACGGCCACTACCCTACCTCAGCGAAATCATCATCACCCCGATCCTCAAAGACCCCAAAGGACCGATAGACCAAACAGCCAACTACAGACCCATTGCCTCTATTCCACTCTACGTCAAAATAATAGAAGGACTAGTTGCCAAATTCCTCTCCAATTACCTAGAAAACCATAACATACTCCATCCCACACAATCCGGCTTCAGAAACAACTTCAGCACGGAAACACTACTAGGATCTCTCTTGGACACAGCCAGACAACATCTCAGAACAGGAAAAAATATGATGCTCATACAACTAGACCTTACCGCTGCATTCGACTTGGTGGGCCATAACATTCTACTACAAATCCTGGATACAATAGGTATCACAGATAAAGTATACACATGGTTTGAAGGATTCCTTAAATCAAGAACCTATAGAGTAAAATTAGACAAACAAAAATCTGAACCTTGGTCAAACCCCTGCGGAGTTCCCCAAGGATCCCCTCTATCCCCGACTCTCTTAAATCTCTATACAGCCTCCCTCAGCTCTCACCTGGACAAACAAGGCATAACCTCCTACAGCTGTGCCGATGACATTACCATTCTCATACCCTTCGATCAACCTGAACTCTCCATGATGATCACAATATACCAAACACTAAAATCAATAGCAACCTGGATGAAAGATCACAAACTGAAATTGAACCCAGATAAAACAAAATTCATCCTCCTAGAAAACAACAAAATACCAACCATAACCAACATTGAAATCAGCGCAATCAACTACCCCATACAAATCACCTTAAAACTGCTAGGAATAACTATCGACAAAGGCTGCACCATGCAACTGCAAATCAATAAAACAATACAAAAGTCATTCTTAGTCATGAGAAACTTAAGACAAGTTCAGAAATTCTTCGAGAAAACTTAATTCCAGCTCATAGTTCAGTCCTTAATACTAGGCCTACTTGACTACTGTAATATCCTCTACCTCCCATGCCCTACATAACAAAACAACTACAAACTATCCAAAACACAGCACTAAGACTCATATACTCATTAAAGAAACATGATCACATTACAGAAGCATATCTCCAATCACACTGGCTTCCGATCCCAGCAAGAATACAATTTAAATTCTACTGCCTACTATTTAAGACTTTATACGGAGACAGTCCAAACTACCTGAATAACCGCCTCATCCACAACACCGCAACCAGACATAGGAAAACTCACACCCTATTCTCATACCCCCCAATTAAGGAGGTCAAACTGAAAAAACTATATGATGGCCTCCTGGCCATTCAAGCAGCCAAACTAGACAACCAAATCACCAATCTACTGATGGCATCCCTCGACTACAAGACTTTTAGAAAAGAAATAAAGACCATACTCTTCAAGAAAACTCTGATAAAAATAAATAATACCGCAAGTCTCAAACTCCACCTCTCACTAAAGCCAACTACCCTAAACAAATAACCTTACCCATTTCTCACTCTTTTTGAAAATGGCCAATTTTTTTTTTTTTTTGTAAGTTCTTGTTGTAATACATCTTGGATAATTCTTTTGTAATCCGCCTTGAACTGCAAGGTAATGGCGGAATAGAAATCCCTAATGTAATGTAATGTTTCTTCAAAGAAAAAGAGACAATTCTTTTCTCTTACTCCTACTTACATCACTGGCTTGAACCTATCCTCCCTACTATAACTAAAACCATTAATTTATTCTTTATTTCTTATTTTATCTCCTTACTTACTCATTAATTATTCTTCGTTCTCCAATTAATCTAATTGAGATATATAAATCCTAAAAACTTTTACAATTCATTAATACTTCATATTTGAAAAATTTCATTGAGACCTCACAGTTCATTTCAACACTCAAAACCGACAGGAAAAATTGTGTTAGTTTCTTTAAAGTGCACTGGTGCTTCAAAGTGCTTTATAGAAAGTGCTTTTGTGCTATAAATTACTTCAATGGATATCGCCCGATATATAACACACTTCTAAGGGGTGTTGGGGCGGGGGCAGGAATGGGTGATTTTGAGAGGCAGGAGACAAGGTATGACGCCGGGCCTGTGGCGTATCTTTGCAGGGCACAGGCGGTGGCCTCCTGGGGTACCCACAAACTATTGGCACAAAAACAACAAGTGCCCCCAATATACCCACAGGCAAGATTCCCGCAGGCAGGGAAAAAAAGACAGGCAAAGGATCAGCAGCGGCGGCAAGCCCTCGGTAGACGAGCTGCCGGCACAAGCTCTCTCCTAATGACGGGGCGAGCTGCTGGAGAGATGGAGCCAAGCGAGGCTAACAATCTATCTGTTGGACAAGCCTGTCTTATACACCCTCCTGTACCCTTTGCTCCTCACAACAAAATGTTTTGTAATCTCAAACCCCCCACCAAATAACATATGTCACCACTCATCACATATTTTCTGTAACCAGGTCTTCCCTTTGGAATCACCTTCGCTCTCAGCTCAGATTAGAAACATTTTTGGATAAATTTAAAACTCAGTTGAAAACTTTCTTTTTTAATGATGCCCTTCAGCCAATGTTCATCCTTTATTCACTAATCCTTCAACAATAATGCCTCTCTTTTCCTTCCCACTGATAACTGGAGAGCAACCTGTCACAGCAGTTGACCAGTTTTCTCTCTCTCCACTCCCCTATCGTATAATGTATTTCCCTCTTAAACCCATTTTAGACCTCCCTCTCTACCTCCCTTTTTTTTTCCCTCTTGCTACTCTTGATATTACATTTATTTGCAAACTGCTCAGAAATCCCACAATGGATAGTATATCAAAATTAAATAAAACTTGGATACTGTCAATTATTCTGCAGCCCCTGCAACAGTAACTGTCCTGAACATCCTTTTGTGTATTTTTTTGCAAGCTTTGCTATACTGTGTCTGCCTATGATTGGTTCATGTACCAATACACTTGCCTCCAAAATCCTGGACCCAACAGTTTAAACAGCTAACATTCCCAGGCTTCTTTATGGCTTTTATCTGGCATGCTCTGTATCATCTAGAGCTAGTTGTAACAGATCTTTTACATAGATTTTAAAGAATTCCCTAGGGGAGAGAGAGTGAGTCACAGGAAAATTCAGTAGTCTCAAATTGACTGCCCTTGAAGCATACTCAAGTGCCACCATTTGGCTATGAATCATCAAATTATCTTTTGTTGAAGATGCCTGTGCAGATTGGACAAGTTTTAATTTGAGCTTCAATTCTCCCAAGATTCTGCTCTACATTAGTTATCCTTGTGTCTTGTTCAGTGATTTTTAATTGAGTCTTCCTCAATAAATTTACTATAGTACAGTGGTACCTCGGTTTACGAGTGCACTGTTTTGCGAGTGTTTTGCAAGACGAGCAAAACATTTGCAAAATCGGTGCCTCAGAAACCGAGCATGGCTCGATTTACGAGCGCCCCCCTTGCAATCCGGCACCCTCCCCCCGCGATCTGGCACCCCCCCCCCCGAGATCTGGCACCCCCCCCCCCGACGCGATCCGGCATCCCCCCAACGTGATTGGGCACTCCCCGCCACGATCTGGTACCCCCCCGACACAATTGGGCACCCCCCCCGCCGCTTCTTTACCCTCATCTGGGCACCCCAAAGATCGGCCTCCTTGTCTGCTGGGCCTTGAGCATCTGCGCATGCTCAAGGCCTGCAAGTTCACGTTCAGAACGTGAACTCGCAGGCCTTGAGCATGCGCAGATGCTCAAGGCCCAGCAGACGAGGAGGCCGATCTTTGGGGTGCCCAGATGAGGGTAAGAAGCGGCAGGGGGGTGACCAATCATGTCTGGGGGGGTGCCAGATCGTGGCGGGGAGTGCCCAATCACGTCGGGGGGGGTGCCGGATTACGTTGGTGGGGTGCCCAATCGCGTCAGAGGGGGTGCCGGATCGTGGCGGGGGATGCCCGATCGCTTCGGAGGGGGGGTGCCAGATCGTGGCAGGGGGATGCCCAATTGCGTCGGGGGGGGGTGGTGCGGGTTCGCAGGGGGGGTGCCGGATCACAGAGGGGGCCTTCGAGGGGAGCAATGCCGGTTCTCGGGGGGGGGGGGGGAACGCATCAAAGCGAGTTTCCATTATTTCCTATGGGGAAACTCGTTTTGATAAACGAGCATTTTGGATTACGAGCATGCTCCTGGAATGGATTATGCTCGTAATCCAAGGTACCACTGTACAACAAATCTTCTTGCAAAGATTTATTTAACAGTTATAGTCAACATTATATCCTTTAAAGAAATATATGAGGGATAGTTCACTGAGGGAGATTCACTTTAATAATGATAGGTAAAAGACACTAGTGTCGGTACCTTTGCTGTCCTGATTATTAAAGTTTCCAAATGTTGAGGAAAAGTCCATAGTCTACTATTGAGACAGACATGGGGAAGCCACTGCTTGCCCTGGGTCGGTAAGATGGAATGTTGCTACTATGGGGGTTTTTGCCAGGTACTTGTGACTTGGAATGGCCACTGTGAAGATGGAATACTAGGCTAGATGGACCATTGGTCTGACCCAGTAAGGTTTTCTTTTGTTCTTATGAAATAATCCAGGAGAATCTTGACCTTTCTGTTGTTCTTGAGAGCATGCCAGTTTCTCTTTTTTTCACAAGAGAAGAACCTTTTTTCACAAATTCAGTTATTAGAGGTGGTGGTAGACCCCCACCCAGATGAAAGGGAATTTTCAGAGGGAGATGATGACACAGAAGTGATTTCAACTTGGTAGCGACATACTTGTTCATAGGATCTTTTAATTATAGTCAGAATGGACATCCCCTTAGATCCACCCTTTCTCTTCCCCATCCAGACAAAGCATAGCAGAGTCCCATGCTCCAAATTAGCTCCTAAGGGGCGTTCCCCTTATGTTATACCCCTTTGGGCATATGCCTGTGGCTGAATTAAGCTGATTGGACACCCAGATATACCGGTCTCCTAGGACATCTGGTCAAGTGCTTGCAGCAACATGGATGCCTCCTGTGCTCCTGGTAACTGGGGGACAGACTCCCAGATATACTGTTCTCTTAGGATCCCTCTCCAATGACACCAATGGGAATGGCATCTGGTCAAGTGTCTGCAGCAACGCGGACTCCTCCTGTGCTCCCCCACATTTCTAGTTACTGATACCTAATTAAGGTTTTTTTCATTGCATATGAGTTTTCTACATTTTTTTTGTGGAACTATGGAGTACACTAACTCTAGCATATCAAGTCATCACGTTTTGATTTTGTTGTGGCATTTTTTTTTTAGCTGCACTGAACTCAAACTATATGTAGGACAGAAGTGTCTAATAATGTAAAGTCATAGAAATTGAATGTCAGCAGTTCAAAGTGCATATGGTGCAGCAATATCATATCAAATATAGTTCAATGCACTACAGTGTTTAATCACACTCCTATGTACCACATTAGAGCAGTAGGCTCAGAACCAGGGAAGCCAGATTCAAATCCCACTGCCATTTTCTAATCTTGGGCAAGTCACTTAACTTTCCATTGCCTGAGGTTCAGACTTACATTGTGAGCCCTTTGGGAGATACTTACTATATTTGCATATAACTCAATTTGAACTACCGAGCAAAGCTGAACTAAATCCAGATCTGCAGCATTCCATGATACCATCACTCACCACCCATCTAAACACTCCCAACCTTAGCTGCAGTCTGTACCACACCTTCCCTTTCCCAGTACTAGACCCAACACTTTGTGCATAGCATCTCTCTCTACCAGGTGATTGAAGGGTGGAGTTGCCTTCTTCTCCCCTACCAGTGCTTCTAACTGCCACTGTTTGGCGTTGACAGAATAAAGACTACAAAACAGTGCTTCAGATGTTCCGCTTTTGCATCATAAGACCTGGCTTGCACTTTGAATCACAAGATATATCCCAGGGAATTATAAAATTACACATGCACATAAGTGTTTACATAATTGAGTGCAGTCTTGATTGTATAATTACCAGAGTGTAGGGGCTAGTGCTTCAGGAAGTTTCATTGTAAGTATAAACAGGAAGCAGACAATAGCAGAGCTTAGAATGGAAGCAGGCTGTGCAACTAGGCACAGTAGGAGCGGGCACAAATGATTAGTTCAGACTAGTGCTGCCCGATTTCCGATTCGAATCGATTCACTTCGGGTGAATCGTTTTGAATCGATTCATTAAAAAAAAAAAATCGGGCTCGCCAATTCGTTGACCAACCTTCCTCCCCATGCCTTCAGGTCTCCTAAAGCAGGAGTGGCAGCGCTGCCTTTTGCTGGCCTGCTGCAGCTGCTCCTGCTTTAGGGGGCAAGGGGGGAGGTCAGTTGAAGTGCTACATAGGCCTTTGTAGCGTTCTCTGGCTTCCCCCCTGGCCTCCTGGTCTTACCTTCAGCTGATTAGAGCAGCCCGAAGAGGATCGCCAGTGCTGTAGCGATCCTAACACACTGCCGTCATCTTCAGCAGCATGTTACTTCTGCTGAGATCCTGCCCCTGATGTAAGAGGCGGGGCTGGACTGCGGCAGAGGGATCATGCTTGGAAGGCCATCGGTAGCCTGTTAAGATTGCTACAACACCAGCGATCCTCTTCAGGCTGCCCTAATTAGCTGAAGGTAAGACCGGGAGGTCAGGGGGGAAGCCGGAGGACTCTATAAAGAAGGGGGGGGGGGAACATGCAGGCCTTCTGGCAGGAGCCCTGGTGTAGAAGTACATGGATGGAGGGAAGGGGGGAAGGATCCAAAGAGATGTGCATATGCTGGACTGAGTGGGAAAAGAAATAATGGGTCTAAAAACAGAGGAGAGGGCAAGGGATGGTGGACAATGGGATTTAGGGAGGGAAGGAACAGAAACGGAAAGAAGTTGGACACGGGATGGTGTGGAGCGGGGTGGGAGATAGAGATACTGGATAGGAGGATAGTTGGGAAGAGAAAGGGAGAGCTGGTAGACCCTGGGGTAATGGGGAAGGAGGGAAATATGCTGGATGAAAGGGTAGTGGAGAGATGGTGGATCTGGGGATGGTGAGGTCCATCGCTGCAGCTGCAGGGATGGAGACAGAAAAAAAGGAAAGATGCCAGACTTCTGGGGGAGGGAAGGG
The DNA here is from genome assembly GCF_902459505.1 of Geotrypetes seraphini. Lineage (NCBI taxonomy): Eukaryota > Metazoa > Chordata > Amphibia > Gymnophiona > Dermophiidae > Geotrypetes > Geotrypetes seraphini. Next base: position 58,586,033 of record NC_047089.1, on the reverse strand, counting down.
AAACGGCATAAGGGCTATTGGTGTGGTGCACAGTTAGGTACAGTAGGTTTTGAGTGGGGTTTATAGGGACTAATCATACATTATAAGGGGATTATGGTAGGATGTGAACCTGAGACTTTATATGTGATATTCACTGCAGTGCCCCCTAGTGTGCCCCACTACTTTGCCGGGATGTCTGTGTGGTCCTTTCTATATCCCAATGGCTTGTTTTGTGTGATCTTCTGGGGTTCAAAAAGATAGATGCATTGAGAATGAATGCATCTGAAATATGGCCATTTTTGAAACAAAAATATACGTGTTTTCTTGTTTTGAAGATGGTCATGTTCACTATTGAATTTTTGTGCGTGTTCATAAAATGTCCAAACTCAGGTTTAAACATCATATCAAAAATGTCCCTCCATATGTATGCAGATGATATTCAACTTTATTGTATATGGTCAGCTTATAGGGAAGAGATAGTAAGTAGAGTGTTGCAGCTAGCCACTCGAGCTGCAACACTTGACCCACAACTCTACAACCTACTGACCACGATCATAGACTACAAAACTTTCAAGAAAGAAAGAAAAACCCTTCTATTCAAACAACACATAAAACCCAACTAACACAATCAAGAGTGCTCCAAGCATCACCTGCATCACCTACAACTACTACATATGTACCTCCAATATCTTGACAACTCAGATGTAATCCTTAGCAACTCAAAAAAATGTACAAACTACTCCCTAAATACTTCTAATCTCCGGACAATCCATTTGTAATCTGCCTTGAACCGCAAGGTAATGGCGGAATAGAAATCCCTAATGTAATGTAATGTAGAGTAAATTGGGGATCAAAAACAGTAGAGTGGGTTTTGGAAGAATAAATAGAAGCTCAGCCTTATTAAATTGAAGTTCTGGTTGTATAGACGTGGAGGGGCATAATCAAAATAAATGTCTAAGTCCCCTTTTGGCCTAAGGCCCTAAATGTTGAAAGTAGAAGCAGGGAAAATGTCCATTCTCACAAAAAAACGTCCAAAAGGAGGTTTTTTTGATAATGGCCTGCCTCTACGTTCAGCTGTTTAAATGCCCAGACCACCACTACGTCTACACTTAAGACATATATTAAACAAAAAAAAGCCTAAGTCCCAAATGCCCAAAGCAAGGCCTTATAGGCAAAGGAGGAGCCAGTCCTTTGCCTAAAAGCTGGATTTTGTAACCTGTGTCTGTCAAAAACAACACCGGTTACAGAATCAACCCCCCCCCCCCCCCCGCAACTATCGTGGCAGGAGAGATGGCTCATCTCCCCTTCTACGATAGCGATACCACCAAGTGCCTCCAAATGCAGCCCTTGGGATCGCTATCGCAGCAGGAGAGATAGCCAATCTCTCCTGCTGCGATCCATCCACCCCCTTGATCGGATCAGGCAGGAGGACGCCCAAGCCCTCCTGCCCCGCTGAAACCCCCTACCCCCCACTAAGATACGGGCAGGAGGGATCCCAAGCCCACCTGCCCTCATCACACCCCCCAATTGCCCCCGAACCGCCGATTGGCACGCCGAACCCCCCACGACACCCACCGCTGACCCCTCGACTCCACCCCCCACCCCAACACCCCACCTTTACCTTAAAGCTGGCCGAACAGTCAGGTTCCATGCCCATCCATCCGGCGGGCCCGCCATCCTCAGAATGGCGGGCCTTAGGGCCTGATTGGCCCAGGAATCTCAAGCCCCGCCCACAAGTGGGGGCTTAGGTGCCTGGGCCAATCAGAATTGGCGGGGCCTTAGGCACATGGGCCCAACCCTGGGGGTGCGTCAAGGGCAGGTGGACCTGCGATCCCTCCTGCCTGTATCTTAGTGGGGGTAGGGGGTTTCAGTGGGCCGGGGGGGAGTGGATCGCGGCATGAAAGATTGGCTATCTCTCCTGCCGCGGTAGCAATCCCAAGTGCCGCGTTTGGCGGCACTTGGTATCACTATCGTGGCAGGGGAGATGAGCCATCTCTCCTGCCATGATGGTTGCGGTGGGGGGTGGGCAGGTTGCCGGGGCCGTTGAGCTCATCGCGGCAGCCGCGATCAGCTCAGCAGCCCCTTTTTCGGCACTTATACCTGTTTTGACTTATACCTGTTTTGGCTGCTACCAGGATACAAAAAATATGTGATTGTATAGACTAAACATTGAGGGAATCACATTAGTTACCAGTAGAGAAGCAAATTGAGTTTAAAATACTAACTTTTAGTCTTTAAGTTTTTGAATGGAATGTTACTGGCAGGTTTAATCATCTATATTAAGCAATATAGGCCAGAGAGATTAAGGGTCTTCTGGAAATACTGAGGGTTTGGTGTTGATAGAACAAATTGCCTGGGGAAATGACAAAATCTTAGATATTGTATTTCGTAAACATTGCAAGTCATTGTGGCAGCATATAGGGAATGACAGCGTGTCACTTACGACGTGGCAGAGGAAAGGCTGTGCTGGGGCTGGCCAGAAGCAGCCTGTTTTTGCTGCCTCTGCTCACTGGCCACCACTACTGCTTTGAGTAAGTGAGGGAGGGAGGTGGGATAGACTTGTCAGAACTAGAGAGTTGCGCGGGGACAGAAATCCCACCCGTCCCTGCCAAAGTCCCACCCGTCCCCGTGAGGACTCCCACCCGTCCCCGCGAGGAATCCCTCCGTCCCCACCCGTCCCCGTGAGGAATCCCCTCCGTCCCCACCCGTCCCCGCGAGGAATCCCCTACGTCCCTGCCCGTCCCTATAAACTACAGAAATAGTTATTTCATTTAATTATGCTACTGAATTAAAGGCTCTGGTAGAAACCCATTTAAAAATAAGCAAAAAGACTTTATTAATTTGGAAATATTAATTGGGAAGAATACATACTTTGTAAACGGGTTTCTACCAGAGCCTCTAATGTTTATAAATTTTTATCAACACAACTAATACTACTTTATCCTTAAGCAAAAAAAAAAAAAATAATAATTTTTTTCCTACCTTTATTGCCTGGTTTCTGCTTTCTTCATGTTCTCATTCAATTCCTTCCATCCACTGCCTCTCTTCTCTCTGTGTCTTCCATTTGCTCTGTTACTGTGACTCTTGCGCATTTACATTACGTAGGTATTTAAATGTCTCTCAAGAATCCAAATCACAATAACAAAATATAAATACAATCAGCAAAAAAATTGTTATTAGCCTAGTGGTGGAGATACCCCATGAAAGTACATTTATAATAGGTGGAGAAAAAGCCTCAACTTATCAACAATATACGGACAGCAACCCAATGAGTTCTTAAGCCAGTCCTGCTCTGTATCATAGGGAAAAAAACTCCACACGTTTCAAAATGTGACTTTTCAAAACAGGACCAAAGCCACCACTGTGCACAGGGAGCCAGAAAAAGAACAAAACAGTTCACTTATTTTCTGACGATGGCAACAACAGCAGCGAGTAGATCTTCCTGCTATAGCACTTCTCACGCTGAAAAAAGACAAGGAACTGGATGTCACCAACAAGGCTCTTGTTTCGCTGAATAATGGCTGCGTCAGGGCAATCACATTCTCTCCTGCTCCGTCCACACCCGGCTCAGAATGGCGCTGGAATTTATACTTCCGGGTTCATAGAGGTCACTGTCAAAAAACTTTATTTACTGGAACAAACGATCTCACCATCAGTAGAAGGCACACCATGTTACTTTCTGATTAAGCCCATTAGGCCAGATAGTTTTCAAAAAGAAAATAGACCGCTGTTCACTTGATATAACAATCTTTTCATATCCCCACAACGAGCTGTAAGGGGAATATGATGTAATACAAAGCACCTAAATTCCTCAAAAGAATGATTTTTTTCAACACAAATGTTAGAACGATGTTCAAACAGCCTTGTTTTAAGACTGCGTGCATTATGTAGCACAAATCACAAGGGCAGAGTATTGCATAAACTACTCCAATGCTTTCACAAGTAACAAACTGGGTCATCCTGATACATTTTCTTCCGGGTATGCAAATTTAGTCTCCCTCATTTAATAAAGAACAAGCAGTGCACTGATTACACCGAAAAAGTCCAACCCTCCCTCCTTTCTTTTTGTTCTTTTTCTGGCTCCCTGTGCACAGTGGTCCTGTTTTGAAAAGTTCACATTTTGAAACGTGTGGAGTTTTTTTTGTCTATGATACAGAGCAGGACTGGCTTAAGAACTCATTGGGTTGCCGTCCATATATTGTTGATAAGTTGAGGTTTTTTCTCCACCTATTATAAATGTACTTTCATGGGGTATCTCCACCACTAGGCACTAGGATTGGATAAATTCCTGAAGGATACGGGGATTGAGGGATATAGATAGAGGTAGAGATAGGTTATGAAAGGGTATAGATAGAAGGACAAGGGGGATTAAAGGATTTAGATAAGGATCACCTGATGGGCCGCCGCGGGAGTGGACTGCTGGGCACAATGGACCTCTGGTCTGACCCAGTGGAGGCAACTTCTTATGTTCTTAACAATTTTTTTGCTGATTGTATTTAAACGTCTCTATCATATCTCCCCTCTCCCGCCTTTCCTCCAACAATACAGATTGAGATCTTTAATTCTGTCCCCATACGCCTTATGATGAAGACCACATACCATTTTAGTAGCCTTTCTCTGGACTGACTCCATCTTTTTTATATTTTTTTGAAGGGACTGCCTCCAGAATTGTACATGTTCTAAATGAGGTCTCACCAAAATCTTATACAAGGACATCAATACCTCCTTTTTCCTACTAGCCATACCTCTCCCTATGCAACCTAGCATCCTTCTAGCTTTCGCCGTCACCTTTTTAACCTGTTTGGCCACCATAAGATCATCACATACAATCACACCCAAGTCCCGCTCTTCTGTTGTGCACATAAGCACTTCACTCCCTAATCTGTACCGTTCCCTCGGGTTTTTGCAGCCCAAATGCATGACCTTGCATTTCTTAGCATTAAATTTTAGCTGCCAAATTTCAGACCATTCTTCAAGCTTTGCCAGGTCTTTCTTCATGTTATTCACACCATCCGGTGTGTCTACTCTATTGCAGATTTTCGTATCATCTGCAGAACAGGCCCAAGAACAGAACCTTGAAGCACACCACTGGTAACATCCCTTTCCTCAGAGCGATCTCCATTGATCACTACCTTCTGTCGCCTTCCACTCAACCAGTTCTTGACCCAGCCTGTCACTTTGGGACCCATCCCGAGGGCACTCAATTTGTTTATTAGACGTCTGTGTGGAACACGGTCAAAGACTTTGCTAAAATCTAGCGCACATCCTCTATCCAATTCTCTGGTCACCCAGTCAAAGAAATTGATCAGATTTGTCTGACAAGACTTACCTCTGGTGAATCCATGTTGCCTCCAGGCCTGTAATTCACAGGATTCCAGAAACTTGACCATTCTTTGTTTTAAAAGTGTTTCCATTAATTTGCTTACCACAGAAGTCAGACTTACTGGCCTGTAATTCCCTACTTCTTCCTTACTTCCACTTTTGTGGAGAGGGACCACATCCACCCTTCGCCAGTCCTGACTCTAGAATAGCTGTACTAATTTCCATTAAGTAGTAATGTACTGGCTGTAGTGGTCTTTTGTTTCAGTTTCTTAGCTGCACTATATGGTCTTCAGTGTTAATATGCTGCCTGCTTTCTTGGCCTAATTCTATATATGGTTCTCAGAATTGGGCATAGAAATGTTGGCCCAATTTCTATGTGCAAATTAATTATAATGGGGAGAGAGGATGAGACTGATGTGATTAAATGTATGGATGTTTTGGGGATACAGACTGAGGTAAAAAAGGAGATTATGATTTTGGGAGTCTGTTTAGATTCAGCTTTCAATATGGGTAAACAGATTATGAATGTCATTCAGAAGGGTTATGTCCAGCTCCGTATGTTGTATAGGCTAAAACCATTATTGACACCTTACGATTTCAGATCAGTAGTAGTCCAATGTTTGCTTCTATCTAGGCTGGACTATTGTAATTCTTTATTTTTAGGATTAGCCAAAACAAAGTTGAAATCCTTATAGATTCTGATGAATTCTGCAGCCAGATTGATTAGTGGCATTACAAGAACAGCACATATTACCCCTACTTTGAAAATCCTTCACTGGCTACCAGTTGATTATCTTTGGTATATCAGATTCTGTATCAATCTACATTCCGTTGTTTCCAGTTTCTATGGGAGATTTATAGACCAAGCAGAGCCCTGATATCGGAGGGTGGCATGAGATTAGTAGCAAAAACCAGCTGAGAATGTGCGATATGTGGCTACGAAATTAAAAATGTTCTCTATACATTTTTTTTAAAAAAACGTGCATCCCGATTGGCTGATTAGACAGCTGTAGGACGTCTACAGCTGCCTAAAATCGGGACGCACTTTTGGAGAATCAGGGCCTCGGTGTACAGAGGCTGTTCCTGGGCTTGTTTTCCTGGACAGCGGAAGCAGGAAGTTGTGTGACCATGCATATGGTACTGTACCAGTACTCTGGATCGCCAAGACATGCTTGCCAAATAGTGCCTTATTTTCGGGGGGGGGGGGGCCTTATATTTCCCAGGTGGGGAAAAAAAGGGGGGTGTCTTACTAAAGGAGGAGGTCCTATAATGGGGGAAACACGGTAGCAACCATGAAAAGAGCTATATAGTTCAATCACTAGAGGCCTCTTCTACTAAACCGCACAGCTCCAGACGCTCATTGAGTTTCTATGAGTGTCGGGAGCAGTGCAGGCCATTCAGCGTGGCTCCTCACGCTAAAACCACTAGCGCGGTTTAGTAGAAGAGGAGGTAGGTTTCATGACAGAATTCATAAAGAAAATAAAATGCACTTCAAAATCACTAAGAGGCATGCTACTGGGGAGCAAGGTAGGGGAAATATGTTAAGCATGCCTCATGGAATTATTTCCAGTTCCTTTGTTTATGTGTGCTGGCTCTGTGTCTGCCTGTGACAGACTAAAGACAGGAAGGAAGTGGCTGTAAAAGAAGCAATTCCCTAACTGCAATATATCAGTATATCGGTGTTTCTATAATGCAAAAAAACTGGAACTGCTTCTTCTACAAAGAAATGACTAAGGGCTCCTTTTACTAAGCAGCGTTAGGGCTTTAACGCGTGGAAGAGTGTGTGCTACATTGCCGCTGGCGCTAGTTCTAGAAGCATAGCGCGTGGTAATTTACTGCGTGCGCTAAAAACGCTAGCGCACCTTAGTAAAAGGAGCCCTAAGTATTTTAATTTCAGTGGAACTATTTTTCTGGAAACCCCCCCCTCCCAGTCTGATCAAGCCCCATTTTCAAAACCTGATTGGTCTTTTTTTTTTTTTTTTTTTTACCCCCAACACACCCCTCCCAAATCTGGTCCTGTTCTGTTAAATTTTCTGAGAGCTATTTCTTCCAGACATTGACTGTCTAGATATAATTTCTTTCCAACATTTCATTTGATTGGAAAGCATGAAAAAGGTTCCAGTTCACAGACAGATAATTTATATACTGCCTGGAATCTCAGCGGTTTCTATACATTAAACATACATAATTAAACACAAATCTTACAATTGACAAAAAATCATTCACATCAAACTGGAGTAGTAATTACACGTACTCTCAACAGACAACAAATGAACAACCTTGGAATTCCTGCTAACAACAAATATACAACCTAGGAATTCCTATTAACAGATTATTCAACATGGATGAGTAAAGCTATACTTATGGGCTCCACAATCTTATACAGAGAGAGAAAAAAATGAAGCTGTTTTCCAAAAGGAACGAGATTAACTTAGGCTGAAGTGATTCTAAAAATAAGCATCAACAAACAGTTTTTAACAGTTTCCTAAAACTGTAAAGATCAGTACATAGTCTCAGGTGACCAGACAGTTTGCTCCAAACAGAGGTCTGCATGGGAACGGGGATCGCGGGAATCCCCCCTAACCCATGGGACTCCAACAGGGACCCCCTCTCTAGCCAACGGGACTCCCACGGGATGGAAGGCTTTGGAAGCAGGGTTCGTCCACACGTCAGCCTTAGTAAAAGAGGGGGTTTATAAGTTAATTACCTGAACAGAAAACAAAAAAAAGGGTTCCACCAAAGAGATTTCACAAGGAAAACAGCAGCGCAAACACAAAAGAAACTGTGGAATTGATGATCCTGCTGCTTTTTATGGGGACGGGCGGGGATGGAGGTAATTCCTTGCGGGGATGGGTGGGGACGGAGAGGATCCTGACGGGGACGGGTGGGGATGGAGAGGATCCTGACAGGGACAGGTGGGGATGGAGAAGATCCTGGCGGGGACGGGCAGGGATGGGTGGGATTTCTGTCCCTGTGCAACTCTCTAGTTCCCAACTCCTCCTGCCGGAAAGCCCAACGACCCCCCCGCCCCAACTAATCTCCCTCCCCCAACTAACCTTTCAATGTTGGTCAGCTGGACGGGTCTTGCTGCCGTCCAGCCGACGGGTCTGCCTCGTGGAAATGAGACGGCACGCCCCTTCCCGGCCCATCCCCGCTAAATCTAAGGCCTGATTGGCCCAGGCTGTAGAAGCCTGGACCAATCAGGCCTTAGGCATAGCGGGTCCGCCCATCCCCACTAATCCTAAGGCCTGATTGGCCAAGGTGCCTAGCCTGGGCCAATCAGGCCTTAGATTTAGCGGGGATGGGCCGGGAAGGGGCGTGCCGTCTCATTTCCACGAGGCAGACCCGTCGGCTGGACGGCAGCAAGACCCGTCCAGCTGACCAACATTGAAAGGTTAGTTGGGGGAGGGAGATTAGTTGTGGCGGGGGGTCGTTGGGCTTTCCGGCAGGAGGAGTTGGGCATCCTCCTGTCGGCGATTACGAGTTTGGGGGGGAGGGGGCTCGGGGTTCCGACAGGAGGAGTTAGGCATTCTCCTGTCGGTGATGGGACAGGCGGCCGCAACAACCGCGGCCGCTATACATATTGCAGCAGAGAGATCCCTTGCTGCCATAAGTATAGCGGCCGCGTCTAATTTAACCCGATTCTCTAAAGACGCCGGTTACAGAATCGGCGTTTAGTATAGGACGCCTCTCCCGGGCGGCCTGCCTGGGGAGCATTTTTTTTTTAAAAAACGTGCATCCCGATTGGCTGATTAGACAGCTGTAGGACGTCTACAGCTGCCTAAAATCGGGACGCACTTTTGGAGAATCAGGGCCTTAAATGTTTTTCTGGTTTGTGATACAGTTTTTTCTGGTTTGTGATACAGCTTTTCTGGTTTGTGATGACCTGTACCATATACAGGTAATAAATGTCTTTTTTTCAGCAATAAATGTATACTGTATTCTTCTTCATGGAAAAATAAGACATCCCCCTGAAAATAAGACCTTGTGCATATTTTGGAGTTTTTAAAAATATAAGACAGTGTCATATATTCGGGGAAACAGGGTATGTAAGATGACTACTGGAGACTCAACTTTGTGGTTTGCTACAATTTGTGTATACTTCCATTCAGTACCTGTTGACCTGGGACAAAGACATGGTGTAAAAATGTAAAATCCTTGTGTTTGTGTGTGCTGTCTCTCTGACCTTTAGATAGGAAGGGGTAAGATGATATGAAGAGAGTGGTCCCCAAATATTCCTTTGTTTTGGAAAGAATAAAATGAAACCAAGTGTGATAACATGTTTAAACCAACAGTTGTCACAGTGAGCAGATTAAAAACACACGTGCACTTAAAAAGAATGCCATGAACTGAGCCATGTTCTGCATGCTTTCTCCACTTGTTTAGGGATTTTAGTATGAATCATTTTTATGCATAAAGCTGGTCTAATAACTTTCATACAGTACAGAAAATAAATATTTTGGTAAGAGATATGTATGGATGATGTGCTGGTTGGCAGCTTAAAATGAATGTTTCTAAAGCTTGTCAACGACATGTGTACTACTTCCAAGTTCCATTGCTGAAATTATATTTTTATTAGGTCAGGTTTCTATCTGGCAAAGATTTATAGAGAAAACATTATCAGTGCACATTTTCAATAGTTGTATTTTTCAACACTTAGTTCCAGCTTAAAAAAAAAATCATAATTTTTTCAATAAATTGCTTTGTGAAAAACAGGAATTTATGTAACAAGGCCTGTAGACCGTCTCCTCTTAGGATATTTTTTTTTTTTTTCAATTGTTGGCAAAGCTAAGAAACAGCTTTTACTCAATATGACTTCAGTTGTTCGCCATACTACTACTACTATTACTACTTATCATTTCTATAGCGCTGAAAGGCGTACTCAGCGCTGTACATTTAACATTCAATAGACGGACCATGCTCAAAAGAACTTGCAGTCTTAATTTGGACAGACAGATGGGACATTTCAATGTTGGGGAGTTTCTGGCAGAAGGAATAATACAATGGATTTAGGTTTCTGACAGTGATTGGGAGTTAAGAGTTAAAAGCAGCTTCAAAAAAGTGAGCTTTTAGCTTGGATTTGAATACTGCTAGAGATAGAACATGGTGTATTGACTCTAGAAGCTTGTTACAGGTATACGGCATAGCAAGAAAGAAGGGACAGAGTCTAAGAGTTCCCAGTGAAGGAGAAGGGTACAGATAAGAAGGACTTACCTGATGAACGGAGTTCATGGGGAGGGGGTGCATATGGGGAACAATATTCTTTTCATTTTGATGACTGGGGGCAATTTTTATGTTCTTATGACTAATATTTATGATGTTAGTAGTCTTTTGTGCATGGTACATCAGTAGGGTTTTTTTTTAAAGTATGATACTTTTTCAGTTTTGAACAAACCCTCTCAACACATACCTTAATTTTGAACCACACTGTTTGATGATCACTAGATGCCAACAATCTCCTAATGTAAAATCAGAAACACTGTCCATAGGTTATGATGCCCTTGTATCGTTTTGTGGTACAAGCACAACTTGAATTCTGTGTTAAATTCTGATCACCCTAACTCAAAAAAAATATAGCAGAATTAGAAAAGGTACAGAGAAGGGCAACGGAAATGATTTGGTTTGGGATGACTTCCCTATGAGGAGAGGCTAAAGTGGAGGGGAGATATGGTAGAGGTCTATAAAATACTGAAAGGTCTATAAAATACTGAGTGGAGTGGAAAAGGTAAATATGAATCGCTTGTTCACTCTTTCCAAAAATACTAGAACTATGAAGCTACTGCTTAGTAGATTTAAAACAAACTAGAGAAAATATTTCTTCATACAACGTGTAATTAAACTCTGGAATTTGTTGCCGGAGGATGTGGTGAAATCAGTTAGCTTAGTGGGGTTTAAAAAAGGCTTGGATAATTTCCTAAAAGAGAAGTCCATAGGCCATTATTGAGATGGCCCCCTACGCTCAACCGCGGAAAGATGACTGTGCGTCCCCCATAGAAAATCCCTCCAGATGGAAACGGCCCGGAAATGCTCATACAGTCATTTCATCCCCCAGCTCTGGAACCAGTTACCTAATCAGATAAGATCCCAGAATTCACTGATGACATTCCGGAGAGCAGTGAAGACCATACTCTTCAAAGAGCAGTGAAGACAATACTTTCAGCTGATCTACAAAAAGTAGCAATGATCATTCTTTTCATCCAAACAGACTCTGACACACTACCCCCCTTTTCTGTAACCTGCCTTTGTATTTTATGACCAACCTCTAACTTAGGGCTCCTTTTACTAAGGTGCGCTAGTAGTTTTAGCACGTGCGCTAGACGCTAATGCCTCCATAGAGCTTGCATTAGTATTTTCCATGTAGCACGGGGTTTGCATGCGCTAATCTTCAGCACGCGTTAAAAACGCTAGCACACCTTAGTAAAAGGAGACTTTAGTCTCTGTGAAATTTCAACAATTTTCCCCATCGTACCCTCTTCCCTAAGACCTGTCATGTCCTGGCTTTTGGTTAATGTCTGCAGTATGAATGTCCTGATGTAACCCGTTCTGAGCTTCAGGGAGGACGGGCTAAAAATTGAAATAAATAAATCCACTGCTTATTCCTAGGATAAGCAACATAAAATCTGTTTTACTATTTGGGATCTAGCTAGGTACTTGGAATCTGGATTGGCCACTGTTAGAAACAGGATACTGAGCTTGATGGACCTTCAGTCTGTCTCAGTATGGCAATTCTTATGTTCTTATGTCCCCCATTTGTGAATATCTGGTCCAGTATGGCCCAATCTCTTATGGGTTCCATTACCAGCTGCTGGAACTCATTTGCAAAAGCCTCAAACTTAAAAAAAGCAAATAGTCACCAACTTAGGTGCTTGTGTCTTTATAAAATAGTGTTAATATGTCTTTAGAAAATGTAAGCCTAGAATAATCAACTACATGCCTAGGTTATAAAACATATTACTCTATGCATGTACTTGCAAATTCTGCCCATTCTCTGCCCGTACGTCACCCTTGTACATGCCCACCAGCAAAATATTTACCATCATATCATTGCAAGTACTTCGATGCTAGTTGGTAGTTTATGAGATCATTTATGTGAAAATGACTGTAAAATTACCTCCTATATGAGTGATTGAAATCCATAGTTTGATGCAGGCTGGAATATTGGCCCTCCTTGCTTTGTAATTTCTAAACCACCATTTCTTCCCAATCATTTTATCTAGCAGTAACAATTTCTGTGTTTCATAATATAAGCATTATATAGAATGTATTTTTGCAAATAATATACTGTAAAATGTTTGAAATTAAGAATGACTATTTTTCTGTTTTTTTCATTTTGTAGAATTCAATTCGTCATAATTTATCACTGCATAGCAAGTTTATAAGAGTACAGAATGAAGGAACTGGGAAAAGCTCTTGGTGGATGTTAAATCCTGAGGGAGGGAAAAGTGGCAAGTCTCCTCGAAGAAGAGCTGCATCAATGGACAACAACAACAGCAGCAAGTTTGCTAAGAGTAGGGGCAGAGCTGCCAAGAAAAAAGCAGCTCTTCAAGCAAGTCAAGAGGGTAATGGTGACAGCCCTGGATCACAGTTTTCAAAGTGGCCTGGAAGCCCCAGCTCTCACAGCAATGATGACTTTGATACATGGAGCACAATTCGACCTAGAACTAGCTCCAATGCTAGTACAATTAGTGGAAGACTTTCCCCAATCATGCCAGAGCAAGATGATTTGGGTGATGGGGATGTACATTCTCTAGTATATTCTTCATCGGCTTCAAAAATGGCATCCACTTTGCCTAGTCTATCTGAGATGAGTAATTCTGAAAACATGGAAAATCTTTTGGATAATCTCAACCTTTTGTCACCAAACACATCTCTGACTGTATCAACTCAGTCATCACCAGTCTCAATGATGCAGAAACCAGCAGGATATTCTTCATACACATCACCAAACACAAGTATGGGATCACCAAACCCAGATTACAGGAAATTTAGCTATGGTCAAGCCAGTTTGAACTCTTTGTCCCCCCAGTTGTCTATGCAAACGCTTCAAGATACTAAATCAAGTTATGGAGTTATTAACCAATATAATTGTCCAGCAGGGCTCCTTAAAGAGCTACTTACCTCAGATTCTCCTCCAAACAATGATATTCTTGCACAAGTGGACGCTGCTGTTTCTCAACCTAATAGAGTGTTGAGTCAAAACGTTCTGATGGTAACAAATTCAGTTATGTCATCATCATACGGGAGCCAACCATCTCGCAACAAAATAAGCCCAAATGTTCACCCACACCATGCACATCCCCAGCAGACTTCTGCAGTTAATGGTCATGCCTTATCGCACACAGTGAACACGATGGCACACAGTTCAGGTTTAAGTCGCTTGTCTACAGTTAAAGCTTCATTACAAGTGCCTATGATTCAGCCCATTCAGATGAGTACCATGAACCCATACTCTGCTCTTAACAGCTGCAATGGCTATGGAAGAATGGGATCTCTTCATCAGGAGAAACTTCCCAGTGACTTAGATGACATGTTAATTGAGTGTTTGGAATGTGACATGGAGTCAATTATCCATAATGATCTTATGGATGGAGAAACAGATTTTAACTTTGATAGTGTGTTGCCTAACCAAAGTTTTTCTCATAATGTAAAGACAACCACACATAGCTGGGTATCAGGCTAGACTATTGAACAGGTAAGTTAACTTTTGGGGAAAATAATCTTAAAATTCATGAAATGAATCTATAAAATTAAATTTATAAAACCAAGTTGCCATGTCTTTAATACTAAATTTAAAGAGAGCATAATGGATGCGATGATAAAATCCAAGTGTCTTTGAAAATAACTAGATTTTAGAGATATTTCAGTGTTTCTAAAAATGAGTGGTTTTTACTTCAGAGTTTCCCAGATCTATTTTAATGACTCCAGTCAGTTATTCAAGTTTACAGGGATATGACTATGCAGGGTACAAATTTACATATATTGGAAGCCCAGGATATGAAAATTTCTTATGCATGTTTATTATTAATAGCTTTAAATCCTAAACAAGGGGAGAGGGATAATTACTATCACATGTTTACACAAGTTTACTGAGTAATTCTTTAAATGGCAAAATATCATGCTTTATTTTACTTAACCCAGGTTTTTCTTTTTTCACTTTACTGCAAGATATATGGCATAGCATGGCAACACATAACACAGTAGGATTATGTTGTTAATAATCTTATATTTACTCTATGGGAATGGCAGATGAAGGGATGAATGAGGTGCAGTGATGGTCCCTAATTAAATCTTCATGCGGCTCCAATGCAGGAGATACCGACACTGAGCACTTTACATAGTTTACAATACGCTTTTAATTATTTAATTCATAGTTTGACTTTGGTACTTAAGTAATGAGAACACATAACACATGACATGACAACACGTGACATGACATAACACATAGGGCTCCTTTTACAAAGGTGCCTTAATGCGCGGAATAGCACGCACTAGCCCCTACTGCATCCTCTTGAGTTTTTTGGCTAGGGCATGCTATAGCATGCGCTAATCCGGTGCATGCGCTAAAAACGCTAGTGCACCTTTGTCAAAGGAGCCCATAGTTTTTAGTTTTATATTGCATAAGTCTTTCAGTTCTATGCGGTTTACAAAAGAAGTAAAACTGACCAAAGTCAGCGAGCTACAACATAAAGAGGTTTACAGAAGAGGTAAAGTTGATCAGTCAAAGGACTACAACACAGGTAAGAACTCCAGTTAGCATAATTACAAAGGTTAACAACTGGAGTGGGGGAGGAGGTAGAATAGGTCTATAGTTGATAGGCGGGGTTGCATCTTTAAAGTCTCGTTAAGAAGGGCTGCTGAATTTGGGCAATAGGTGTGTTTTATAGGATCTTTATGAAGTGCATGTAGGTAGTTGATGCTTTGAACAGTTAGTTTAATTCTAGGTATCTGGAGGCGGCTTGGTAAAATAAGAGTCTGTTGATTAATCTTTTTTGAATGCATCCTTTAATTGAGGGGAAGGTAAAAAATGATCATTGACGAGTAGATCGGCCTGTTTCAGTGAAGATGAATTGATTGGTAAAGTAATTGGGCAGTAAGCCATGTAGTGCTTTATAGAGGGAACAGCCAAATTTGAAGAGCACTGGTCCCTCTATTGTCAGCCAGTGCTGTTTCTGATAGAATAAGGTTACATGATAACATTTTCTTAGATTGTAGATTAGTCTGACTGTGGTGTTTTGGGTGACGCTCAGTCTTCGGAAGTGTTTGCGTAAACCTGCTAAGTATATAATGATGCAGTAGTCAAGAATGCTTACGACTAGTGCTTGGACTAGAAGCTGAAATGATGCTGGAATCATGAAATATTTTCTTATGAATGCACACCATGTAGCTATTTAAACATCTCTATCATATCGCCCCTCTCCCGTCTTTCCTCCAAAGTTCGGGTAGAGGAGTGATGGCATCGCGGTAGGGGAGATGAGGCATCTCTCCTGCCACGATACATCACCCCCCCACACACACACACACAATATCGGGGCAAGAGGGAGCCCAAGCCCAAGCATCGACCCGCCCCCCTCGATTATGTTCGGGGCAAGAGGGAGCCCAAGGAGTGGCCTAAGACTCCCGGGCCTATTCTGGTTGGCCCAGGCGCCTTTGGCCCCACCTGTGGGCAGGGTTTCAGACGCCTGAGCCAATCCGGCCCCATTCTGCAGCTGGCTGGCCTGCCGGACGGGCGGGTTTGACACCCATACATCCAGCCAACATTTTACAGGTATGGGGGGTGGGATTGGGGATGGGGGGTCGTCGGGTCAGCAGGGGGTTGCGGTTCGGCAGGGGGGGCGATCGGGGGTTTGGGGGGCGGTCGTTGGGGGGGTTGTGTCGAGGGCAGGAGGGCCTGGGATCCCTCCTGCCCATATTGTAGTGGGGGGTAGGGGGTCTGCCTGGGCAGGACGGGTTGGGCTCCCTCCTGCCCGATCATGTAGGAGGGTGGGGGGAGAGAGGCCAGGAGGGCTTGGGCTCCCTCCTGGCCTGATCGTAATTGGGGAGTGCCGCGGATGCCCGGGGCAAGAGGGCTTGGGCTCCCTCTTGCCCCGATGTCGTCAGGGAACGTCGGGATGCCGCAGGGCAAGAGGGCTTGGGCTCCCTCTTGCCCCGATGTCATCGGGGAACGTCGGGGTGTTGCGGGACAAGAGGGCTTGGGCTCCATCTTGCCCCGAACATAATCGGGGGGGGGGGGGAGTCAGTGCCGCGGGGCAGGAGGGCTTGGTTTCCCTCCTGCCCCGATGTCGTGGGGAGGGGGGGGTTTGGTGTGGATTCTGTAACTGGTGTTGTTTTTGACAGACACCGGTTACAGAATCCAGCTTTTAGGCGAAGGACTGGCTCTTCCTTTGCCTAAAAGCCCTTGTGTTGGACGTTTGGGGCTTAGACGGTTTTTTGGTTCATTATGGGGTATAAGTGTAGACGTCGT